>NC_136270.1:71937748-72309883 GCF_964187855.1 Myxine glutinosa
ATGGTGGTGAACAGCCGTCTTGAAGACCTGGATGGAGGAATATGATTGAAGAGAATGTGGAAGGAAGTTGGTTCCACAAGCAGGGAGGGGGGGGGGGGGGTCGGGTGGTGGAGGGGGAAGGAAGAAGGATGAATGACTGGAGGTGAGCAGTAATCCTGGATTTAGATCATTTTACCAGAAGGGGTCACAGGGGATTGATGGTGAACCACATGGGCAGAAACCTGGGGAGGGTGAGGGGTGCGAATAAAGCACGGAAAGAGCAGAGGGTGCGAGACCAGAAAGAAGGCGGTAGAAAACAGACGACCAATCTGTGCAATGGGAAAGTGATAGTCCCATAGCCTCAGCTTCATCGTGAAATATCCCAATAATCTTGAAGGCCTTGGTTTCCATGGCATCAAGCTGAGCAAGATGTGCGAGGGAAGGGCTGTACTCCATCATGCTGCAGATGAAGGCCTTATCGCTGGACTTGAGTTCAGGTGTCAAGGAAGGACTTTGTGCAGTGGAGGATGCCCAGTCGGTGGCTAGCTTTGGAGGCAAACGTTAAAATGTGGTTTGCCCAATAAAGATCATGGCTGAAGATGAGACCTAAGAGTTTGAGTGCTGAACTTCCTCAAGAAGCAGATCGTAAAAGTAAACAGGGGGCGGGGGGAAGGGTGAGAGAGAGGGGAGGTTGTGAGACAGCCTGTAAGAGAGTGTGAGAGTGTGAGAGTGTGAGAGTGTGAGAGTGTGAGAGTTCTCAGGATAGAAAGACATATTCCGAGTGGTTGACCAGTTTGTGATCGTGTCAAGGTGTGACGAGAGGGAATACGCTGCTGCAGGCATATTTGAAGGATGAGAGATGTCACGGCAGAGGATGGAGCTCTGTCCAAATCCATTCCCAATTTTATCTTTTACCTCCTCGCAAAAGAGGGTTTCTCACTCCAGCCAGATTTATTACCAACAAATGTTGCTCAGAAATGATATTTAAAACTTGGATTACAGGGTCCCTTTAATTAGCAAGGACTACCAGTGGTAAAGGAGGAATAAAAGGTATCTTCACCAAAGAAACCTCATCAGATAGTGTTGGTCTTGGTGTTGGCTTAGCGGTTAGGGTGCCGGCTTGGGATCCTAGGATCCTGGGTTTGAATCGTGGTCAATCGCTGAATTAAGACCAGGAGGGTTGACTCAGCCTGTCATCCTTCCAAGGTCGGCAAATTGAGTACCAGTTCACTGGTAATTCCCCGTGGGTCGCAAGAGGCGACTAACAGGGTTGGCGGCAGGAAGGGCATCCGGCTGTAAAACATTGCTTCAAAAAGGGGACCAAGGTACCCGAAAAAGGCCAACCCCTGCTCTGTGGGGAAAAATGGCCTCTAAAGGTGGTTATTTTTTTTCATTTTCTCCAATAAAAACGTTCAAGAATGAAAGAAAAAGCGAAAGGAAATGAAAAAAATTCCAACCAAAACAATAACTCAAAGCAACATCACAAAATACAAGTTGCATCTTTTCTCATCTCTGTTCTCTCTGTTCTCTCTCTGGAGGATGTACAAACGATGCAGTCACCATGATGTGCAACGAGCTCTTACAAACAGAAGACTGTTGTTAAATTCATTGCTATCTTAGTGGGTTGGGTATCTGATCGGTATGTGCATTCGCCTCTGAGCTGTCTGGCCAGTGTTCAATTCCTAACCCAGCTATAAACTGCCATCTTGGTGTTTTTCAATCAGGGAGAGGCATCAATGAACGCAACGTCCCTGGGTAGGCCGTTAACCCAGAAGATCCATCTGTCAGCACCGGTTGTTGATGGACATTAAATATCCCACAGTAGCTTTTGTAAAAAGGGCACGAGTTATTACTAGGACACCAAGCAAACGACAAATTCCTGCCTGAATGCATAGGAGCACCACCTCAGTGACCTAGTCGCACCTCAAAATGATGCAACCATCATTGTACTTAATTGTACCAAGTTTGATTTAAGTCCTTTCAGCTGTTCTCAAGCATCACATGCATTCCTGGCATTATCTCTAACCTTTGACCTCTTGATACCAAAATCTAAGCAGTTCATCTTTTTATCATAACATATATGGTACTTACACCAAGTTTTGTCAAAATAGCATCACGAGTTCACAAGTTAGCAAGGTAACAGAATTGTTACACAACAGGGCCTCTGACCTTTGACCTCTTGACCCCATAGTCCAATCAGTTCAGCTTTGCACCATCTAATATATAAATAAAGTTTGTGTGGGTACTTATACCAAGTTTTGTCAAAATACCATCACGAATTCACAAGTTAGCACAGTAACAGAATTTTTATATAACGGGGCCTCTGACCTTTGACCTCATAGTCCAATCAGTTCAGCTTTGCATCATCTAATATATAAATAAAGTTTGTGTTTGTTTGTTTATGCATTCAGACCCTGTAGGAACTAGTTCAACCAAACTTTGCACGGCTGACTCTTTCATTCAGAGGAAGGTCAAGGGTTATGTTTGGATTAAAAAAAAAAAAATTGAAATGTTGAAAAAAAAAAAAAAATCAGATAAGTGGCCTTCAGGCCTCAATCGGGTGTTGTGCTTATACACTGCGTTTTTCTTTTTCTCTCTCCTCGGGAGCAAAGTAATATGTATTGTGAAGATCGTATGTTGATGTAGTGATTTGTTGTCAACAACAGTAATTTAATTATTATTGTTACGTTTGTGGGGATAGGCAATGATTACCTTAGTACAGGTAGACTTATATAGATTACCATGCTCCATATGTCACGATGAAAAATAAGAACCCCCATCTATACAAGTAGGAAATTTGTTTCGATCGGATGTCGTGTAAGAGCGTATCTTTGTAACCATCACGAGGGGTGGGGTTATGTTAATTAGTTAGGGATTATGGGTAATTAATCCCCTGTATGTAATGGCCTCTGTTATTTTTCTCTATCCTTATGACAACAGCAGCACACACACACACATAGCAAGAAATCGTGCATTTAGAACACTAAATAAAAGCGACAGGAAATGGGACATTGAACCACCGATGATACCGCAGACCTGATGATCACAAAAGCATGGCAGGTCCGTAAGGCCACGCCTATCGTAAAAGCAGTGGTTGGTCCGGGATTGGTTCAAGCAGGGACTGCTAAGATGGGACTATTGGATTGGTGGAGCATGCACGGGTGGCGTTGGATGATGTCAGAGCCTTGAGTACAAAGGAGTTGGAGGGCAGACATTTTTTCTCTCTTTTTCTGGGTTTGGTGGCGAACGGTCGTGTTCTCGACATTTTGCCTCCTTTTGGATCAATCACACTCTCTCTCTCTCCGGGCTGGCCTCCATAGCGAAGTCTCTCTTTATGGTCAGATAGCCTCTCGCCATCTGGATTTCATAAAGAACGGTCACACATATGGTGTCTCTTGAGCTGGACCTGGAGGTGTTGGTGGAAGGCAGACACATTTGCGTGCTCTGGTTGCGATGTGCTCCAATTGAAGGCACGGCCGCATTTACTTTTCCTTGGCACGTCGGTGTTGGTGATCGAGATTGATGGGGACGAGTGGAACAGGAGCGGCCTGCTGACTTCGCACTCGGGGGCTAGAGGAGCAGACTGCACAGCGAGGTCTAGTTCCCGCTCGCAGGCAGTGCAGTCTGCGGTTCCCGCGCAGGGACGTGGAGGCCTGTGACGATCCGGGACAATTCCTGACGAGGTTCAAGAGACAATCAGAGCTAAGTGCCTAGTTGAGAAACACACACACACATTAATTTTCACCAGTTATTTGTTCCCTTTGTGTGTGTACGGGTCTGTATGGGGACGTCCCATTTAGGAATCATATTACCCTCGCCTGAGGAGAGGGTATTGCATGTGAGTCCATTTGTTTGTCTGTCTGTTTGTCTGCACAGAATAAATATGATTTTCTCTGCAAAAGTTGGTCCGATTGACAGGAATTTTTCACCATAGGTGCAACTCAACCTGTATAAATTTTTTATGATAATTATGACGTCATAGGTCACATGGTTCGGCCGCCATCTTGGAAAAGGCAAAAAAATTTGCACTATATCTCTGAAAGTGCTGAATAGAAAAATGGAGACATAGCTCATTGTAAAGAACTCTCCCTTGGGAATAAAATATGTTAATGATGATGTCATAGGTGCCTCCATTATGACGTCATAATTCGACAAGTACAAAACTTCATCCGATCAAGATGAAATTCCTTGAGCGTCATCCATGGATAAATTGGTGGAGAAAAAAAAAATGACGTCATCAGTCACGTGGTTCGGACGCCATATTCGTTTTAACACAAAAGCCTTTAAAAGCCGTTAAAACCACTGAAAATACATCCTGGCGAAGGTTTGCAATCTCTGATTGCTCTTTCTTGTTTATACTATGCATATTTGATTACCGGCATTTCTTCAATAAAGCCGGTATTTTTGTACATTGAATTATGTGTCGGCTTGGAATGAATTCTCGCAGGTTCGAAGATGTCTGGTGGACCCGTGCAGGTAAGCGTTCGCAACCCTTCCCCCCCCCCCCCCTTCCCCACGTATAAAGAAGGTCCGCCATTGGATTGAACGCCTCGGAGTTAAAGCTTGTTTGGTCATCTGTCACCCTGCGGTGTTCACTACAGGGTAGACACGACATTATAGTGCTTCATGTGCACCTGTAATTAAAAACAATGCTTTACACAGGTTTATAATAACACCTGTGTTCAGGCCTCGAGTATGTTCTTATTCTCTGCCTGCGACTTTCCCGAGTGCAATTGAGTAATATGTTTTGTGATTGTCATGCAGGAAATATTTAAAATACTTCATTGAATTTTGCTGGGCAATGCCGGGTTACTTCAGCTTGTTATACATGTACATACTTGTACCAAGTTTGACTACGATCCCTTCAGCCATTTTTAAGTTATCGCGTTAATGAAAACCAATCACAGATGCACAGCCGGGCAGACAACCCAAAAACATAAAGCCTCCTGCGATTTCATCAGCAGAGGCAAAATAAAACTTTGCTCCGAGGAAGAATGAGGGGGTGAAAGGATGGGTAAAACAGGGGGAAGAACGAAAAAAAACAAACCCTAATGCTGTACAAACACAGGAACAAAACACTTTCTTTCACAAAGCATCAAAGCCAAACAACATAATAATCTATATCTATAATGAATAGTTTGTGTCTGTGGGTCATAATCTGTGGGAATGGGCACCGCCCATTCTTCAGGCCAAGCCTTCCCACCTCTCCCCAGCATCACAAGCACTGGCCTTTAGCCAAGTCACGCATTTCCAACAGCCCAGGCCAGTCTCCACACAAGGCTGCACCACGTTTGGGAAGTCATTCGCAGTTACATCGTGTCTGCTGGGCAGTGATGTGTTGCTTATAACTCTATACAGGCATACCTCTTACGCTCAGGATGCGCTCCATGGGAGTGAGTGTTATGCAAAAATAGCGCTACAAGAGGTAATTACAAAATGGTGCCTATGGAGATGTACCTTCCTGAGGGAGTTATATCTGATGCATGAGGACTTTAATCTGCTTAGTTAGGCATTGGTAATAGCACTGCAGATGTCATTGAGTTTTATAAGTTAAAAAAGACCATATGAATAACAATCATAAGAACACAACATAACACAAGAAACAAATTTTACCGTAAACAACATTCACAAGAGAATTTTATTGGAGCTTTCCATATTTACAACCGCTGCCTTCACTCCTGCTCCTCCAATAAGGCAGCAGTGAGAGACAAGGGTGGGAGCTACTGCTGGGAAGATGCTTTCTCTCATCAACTTGGATGTGCAGGTAACATCGCCAGCACTATCACTCGCAGGCCGTTTCCAGACATGCTTCCGGGACTGTACGAATAAGCGATGACGCCAGCAAATAGGGACACTCATGAGGAGATGCTATGACAGAAACTCGAATGGGAGGGAGGTGAAGTCATTGGCTTCACGAGATGACGTAGGCAGTAGGGTGCATTTGCTTGATATGTACACTTTGTGGTATATTTTGATGGACTGTTTGCCAAATTTTAGTGAGTGTAATGTGAAAGAGCGTTCTAAGAGGTAGTGTTAAGAGGTATGCCTGTATCTTACCCATGATCAGCCATTCCTTATCAACTGTTTTGTTGAAGTGCTTGCTTGAGTGCTTAAGCCACTTGGAAAGTGCTCTACAAGCTGCGTGGTAATGGTTGCCTTCTCCTTTGAGCTCCCAAGATTAATCACAACGAAACTTTATACTGCAGGGGTTCTTAACCTTTTTCCCTGTCAAGACCCCCAATGGATTGCTCGTGATGTCCCCATACCCTCTTCGCCAGACTGCTGACTGACCAAGGTGCACCAAAGGTGCGCATAGCTAGGAGGGACTGGGGGCATGTCCCCCTAGAATTTTTTTGATTTCTAGGTGCTCTGTGGTGCATTCCAAGGGGTGTTTTTACTTTAATTGCCTATTTTTTGGATGAAAAATGGTAACTTATTACCCAGAAAATGGGCCAGGTTCGGGGATCCGCGCCTGATTACCAGTCTCATTAGGTTCCAGTGTGACTTCAAAATATCTCAATAGCTTAATTTTACATATGGATAATTAGGAACAGAACAGGAAAGAAAATCATTAGGATTTCATCCCTATTGATTTCTTTGCTTGTTCACAAAGAAACAAAACAAACTAAACTAAAACATGCAAGTTTTATGCAAGCCGTTTTACTAATCCAGCTGTTTTCGTTCACCGGAATCAAATTGAGAATGAGGTCGTAATTGCCGTCAGTGTGAACTTTGACCCGCCCTCATCGCTATGTAAATGTTCTCACTGTCATGTCAATCATGCATTGTAATCGCATGCATACGCCCGGAGGCTTTTTTTTTTTTTTTTTGTATACAAGGTCGCGGCTCGTGAAAGCTAACATTAATCACACAGAAAGACAAACCGACACTGAAAACATATAACATCGGGAGCGGTAGACAAGATGGGGAGAGAGGGGGAAGGACATAAACACAACATTTGAGAGCAGGGACCGAGAGACATGGAGACATTGAGATCTGTGGGAGGGAGAGGGCTTTGGGGGGGGAGGCATGGGAAGGGGGGGGGTGGGAGAGGTATAAAACATATGGACACTGCCAGGACTTCCAGGAAAGAAGTTGGAATTTCAAACAAGGTGGATCTGGGGTGAATTAGTGGGGTAGAAAAGATCAAGGTTTTGGATGGGGGAAGATAAGAGATGGTGGTGAACAGCTGTTTTAAAGACCTTGAGGTTGGAGTGGGATTGAAGGGAGTGGGGGAGTTTGTTCCAGAGGCGGGAGAAAAGGGGAATGAAAGAGTGAAGGTGAGCAGAGAGCCTAGATTTTGGCAGTTTAACCATAAGAGGGTTGCAGGCAGATCTTGTGCGACCTGTAGGAATATTTGGGGGACAGAGCACAGAGAGAGCTGTGGGAGCAAGGCCGGAGAGGAGTCGGTAGAAGACAGAAAGACCACCAACCTGCCTGCGGTGAGAGAGTGAAAGGCCCTTGGAGTTAGCTTCATCGCGGGAGATTCCAATGATTCTGAAAGCTTTGGTTTCAACAGCGTGAAGCCGAGCTAGGTGTGAGGCAGGAGCACCGGCCCATAGGGGAGAACAGTATTCCATTGAGCTGCGGATGAAAGCCTTGTATGTGGTGAGGAGCTCAGGTGTGCCAAGGAAGGACTTCGCACGACGGAGGATGCCCAGTCGGCGACTGGCTTTGGAGGCCAGCTTGGAAATGTGGTTTTCCCCAAGAAAGATCATGGCAGATAGTGAGACCCAAAAGCTTGAGCGACAGAACTTCTTGGAGAGGATTGTTGAGAAAGTAGATGGGAGGGTTGTCATAAATCATATAGTTAATTTATTCGAATTTTATTAGAAAATTGAATTTATATTTGTTTGAAACAATTATACAAATATAATTTGTTTTGAAATATATATATTTATATTTATATATATATTTATTATATATTTTATTTCATTGAATTTATTATAATTTATTATTATAATTTATTACGAGTCCCATACCCCCAGATTTTGGTCCTCATACCCCCAAGGGGTATGGATACCCCAGGTTAAGAACCCCAGCTTTATAGGATCATTTTTATTTATTTATCACTATGCACCTGAATAGGGGTTTTCAAACATTTTCATTTTCTCACAATTCATAACTTATAAATACACAAGCATCGTGGGGAAAGGATGGGAGTCTGGAGGGAGGAGTGAGATGGGAGGAGGCAGGGAAAGGTGTGGTGTGGGAGTCAAGATGGAGGAGAAAGGAGTCTGGAAGGAGGGGGTGGGTGGGAGAAGGTGGGAAACGGGTGGGATGAGGAAGGGTAAGTGGTGGGGTAGGAGTCCGGAGGAATGGGGTGGGATGGGAGGAGGTGGGTGGAAGGAGGGGAAAGGGTGAGGTGGGAGTCCATAGGGATGGGGTGGGAGTTTGTTGAGAGGAGGTGAGAGTCGGGAGAGAGGGGGGTGTGGAGTGGGAACAGGGAGGGAAAGGGGAGGAAGGAATGGGAGGAAGGAGGGGAGGGAGTGGGAGGTGGGCAGGGAATGGGTGGGAGGAGAGAGGGGAAGGGGTGGGAGGAGGGACCCAGTGTTGCCCGGCAATGACGGGTGCCATTGCTAGTCCATTACAATCTTCCCACATCTGCTGTGACAATGGAGAGGTATGCCACGTGGCAAAACACCAACACCGCACTCAGCCTGTCTATGAATGTCTGGGCCTTCATCTCCGAGAGACCTTTGGGCCTCCTTTGTTGTAGGCGTTGATATCTCAAAAGCCTTTGAGAGAGTTTGACATCAGGGTGTGATTCCCTTTTTTGGCTTTCCTCCTTCACTCTGCTCTCTCATGTTGAGCTTTCTCTCCAACTGCTCTACCTCCATAGTTGTTGATGGTTCAACATCTTCCTCCTTCCCTATCAATAGCAGTGTCCCTCAGGGTTCTGTCCTGTCTCCAACACTCTTCCTTCTTTTTATCAATGACCTTCTTTCTTCTACATATAACCAAATGCACTCGTATGTTGAAGACTCGACATTACATTCCTCGATTGTTTGCCCATCTGCCCCATCTTCCCTCACTAGATCTACATCTCGTTTGATCACAGCCACCTCTAAATTCGGACTTGGACAAGATTCCCCAGTTGGGCAAATGCAATCATGTTAGCGTAATGCTTAAAAAACTCAATTTCTTCACATCTCTCAAACTCCTAATTTCTCCAAACTCCTCTTAAAGCTCCACGGTTACACCATGTGATACCATACACCTACTAGGTATTACCCTAACATCACATATATTCTGGAATCCACACATTACACAAATAGCTAAGTATGCCTCGAATAAACCTAGTCCTGTTCAGAAGCCGCTCCAACTACATAAATAATTGATTCATCCTTATATAGAGTACTGCTCTCAAATCTGGGGTGGTTCTAGCTCCACATACTTACCGGACAAAATTGAAACCAAAGTAATCCGACTTATCAACTCTCTCAATCTGACCTCAAAACTCGATCCGCTCAAATTATGCCACAAACTTGGCTCCCTTTCTCTTTTCTACAGATATTTATTCAGTTCCTGCTCCCTGGAAAATGCTGCTTTGTGTACTTCTACCATTAGCGAGACCACGTAATAATAGACAAGCCACTACATGTTTTTATGTTAGATATTTTTAAAAACCTGACTAGATGGAGATTTAATGACCGAAAAGAAGGAGATGCCTTGGAAAAACCAGATGTATGGTAGCCATATTTATGCTTTAACACCTTAACATTGTCTATTTTCAAAAAACGACAACCGCTGTTTAAAAAAAAAGAAAGAAGTCAATTACACAGCTGTCAGCTATCGCCATGGCTTGCAAATGACAAGACACTACATCGCATGATTATTCTAGCCATTGGAAACACAAGGGTGGGCCGTTATGTTTGTTACTTCCCCTCCACTGCCAAATTGTGGAACCGTTTACCTTCTCATCTCTTTCCAAACACTTGTATTCTTCCCCTTTTTCAAAAAGCAATTTTTTTTTTATACTTCCTCAAAAACGTAGAAAATTCTCTTTCTTCAATTTGTATCAATACAGTTGTTTTTAAGGTTTGGTCTCGATTAGGACTATATAGTCCATGACTGGAGCTTTCAACATGAAAAAGAAATAACTAGACGGCCACCGATGCCGAGCCACTTTATAACTGGAGGCAGTTATGAGCAGGATCCAATCTGCCCCACTTTGAATCGGACACATGACCCATGACGTCCTCTTTATAAAAACCAAATTCAGATTTGGATTTTAAATATTTAAAAAAATATATATGAGGGGTCCTTGAGATATTAAGGGTTCTCAGTCTTTTGGGTATTTTGGGGTCTTAAAGAGTCGAAAGGTACATTCCAATAGCACATAATTAACAGACAGGACACCAGAGTTCAAACAGTGCATAATTAATAGATTAATAACATACTGAAAAGTCACACAGCTGGAGAAGATAAAATTGTAGAGTTTCTTCTTCAAATAATAAGAAATTCTGGCTGCCAGACCTCTGCGACCATCACGTTGAAATTTTAAACAAATATTCCCCATGATGACTCATTCAACATTTTGAAGTTTCACGTCGATGGATGGGGCAGTTCAAGAGAATTATTTTTAAGATCTTTGTTCAATCGAATATGGCTGCCAGACCATGTGACCTATGAATTATTCAGGATCAGCATGGCATGCCAAAGCATTGCAGAACATGTTTTTGAAGTTTCCGCTCGACCTGTCCAGTCGTTCTGGAAAAGTTTATTTGTAAATGCTTAATCTTCAAAAAAATCATAGCTGCCAAACCATGCGAACCACGATGTCATGGCCTGGGACCTTTTTGTTCTTCATGGATAAACGTCCATGCCTGTAAAGTTTTGTCTCGATCTGTTCAGCCGTTTCAGAGACCAAGAGGTTTGATGGTTTTTATGTTCAATCCAATATGGCTGTCAAACCACATGACCTATATCATTGATTTACATTCTCATATTGTTGTGTAGAACACACAATAAATTTAAAACTGATTGGATAGAGCGTACTTGTCAAATTATGACATCATAATGAAGGGGTGAGGTGCAAGCAGGCGAGATAGTAGTGCACTGCTTGCTTGAAGCCCTTGAATGAAGAGTGTATATTCAACCACCTCCACAAGGCAACTCCACATACGAGAGAAAAGGGAAACAATAGTGTGCTTAATGTGAACGAGGACGTTATGGGATGATAGACAATTTGCAATGCTGCGTTTCATTCGGCTTGTTCACCTCCATGTGACCTTCTCCCTCAAACTCTCACTTATACTCTGTAGATGTTTCCCCCTTTCCATTCTGCTCTGGCTCTTCCACGAGCCTCTATCACAGATACAAAAAAAAAAAGTTTCTGAAGGATAATGGCATTTTCCTTCTTTTTTCCATCTTTTTATATCCCTCCATCCCCATTTACTTTACAATTTAAATTCTCATTCACCTTCACCCTTTTTGACTGCTTATAATTTCGTTTTTTAAATATTTAGGTTGTCAGCAGTACAGGAAGCCTCATGCTGTGCATGTCACTTACAGCTGCTGGCATTTTTATACATTTGCATACTGACTAATCGACTGACTAATGCATATGCTAATGCATAAATTTGCATACATGCATGACATTTGCAACTAAAATCCACTATACGGTCCAATTTTATATTATTATTATATGCATCACAAAACTGTCTCGAAACACGTTGGCTTGCTCCCTTAGCTGGGGAGACAGGCAGAGCTTGGACTAAACATAAAGGGCTCAGATACTGCTCACTCGTTCCTCAGTTATACATCTGCTTACAGAGCGAACGCACACGATGGCGTTAGTGTTATGGAATGATTGCACATCTTTGGTTGGTTGTTTCCAATATGACAGTACAGAATGACAAAATGTTTTATTTTTTAAAGTTTTTATATATAAAGTCTGTATACATTTTATTGAGACACCCTGTATTTTGTGGGCATTGCAGTTGGACTGAAACATTTATATTACAAATAACTTAAAAACAATATATATATATATATATATATATATATATATATATATATATATATATATATATATATATATATATATATATATATTGTTGTCGGGAGGGTAGCGCAATATCTAGAGCCAGATAGATCTGTGTAGCTAGGTATCCTACTGTCGTGATAGGGAATCTACCTGCAATAAGTTCTGTGTGTTTAGGCGGTTTGTCGGGTAAGAGTATACCTGTGAACATACCAGGATGTTCGAGTGTTAGATAGTATAGGCATTAAGAATAAAGCCCCTGTGTGTCACACTTGGTCATCAAACCTTTGCCCCTTATGGCAATGCACACCTGTAGACACTTAGTTAGGCCCTTTAGTGCACGCATTAATTAAATTCCCTTCCCTGACAAGACTTGGGAAGAAAACAGGCAAGGAAACCAGGCCAGGACACCGCCGATGATGGCTGCCGCCAGCTACACCTCCGGCAGGCCCAGAGTGACACGAGCTATCACCACGCTACAGGGAACGAGTGGTGGGTTGGCACGGTAGGTGCGAACCTCCAGCCAACGAGTCGGTGGAGGGCACTGATTGGGTGGTGCGCCAAGGCTGACGTCACCGCCACAAGGGTATTTAGGGGCGGGCCGAACGACATTTTCTCTCTTGCTCGACCCCTGGTTCTCTTGTCTTGCAAGTTCTCGAGAGTTGCACATCCGGCTCTGGCCCTGGCACGTCTCTCTCTCGCTTGCACGTCCAACTCTTGAGAGAGCTCACTTGGACTTGGCTAATAGCGTGCGTCACACTTGCGTTCTCTCCTCCTGCAATTTCTTCGTTCTGAGTTTGTGCCTCGGATTGGAGATCGACCATGTGTGGAGCTCGCCAGCCTGCGTTGGACGCGTGGTACTTGGAGCGAGGCCTGGTGGTGCTCGGAGGCGGACGGAGGGGGCCGCGTGGGACGTCGACGGATGCAAGACTACAGACGAGTTAAGATGCACCACACCCACAAATACACGGTGTTCTTTTCGTTAATTCATCCCTTGTTCGTTTCTGAAGTCTGGTGTGTGGGATCCCAATTTAGAAATTAGGTTTATCGTCACGTTCCCCTGTCCCGACTTTTGATTAAATAAACCGTTGTATTATTTTTCATTCCTTGTTAAACCTGTGTCCGTTTGAGTTCGTTCGCCTTCCACATGTACGCGCTTTTACCGCAGCTCCCATTTTCCTTCTTCCTCCCGCGTTTGATAGTATAATCCGTGTTTGGTCGTCGCCTCCAATTAAATCTGTTTGGTCCATCCGCGAGCCCTGGTGTTAACCGAAGGGTCCGCGCGACAATATATATATATATATATATATATATATATTTTTTTTTTTTTTTTTTTAAACCACCTTTAGAGGCCATTTTTCCCCGCAAGCGGGGGTTGGCCTTTTTCGGGAACTGTGGTTGTTGTTGTTTTTCGGTCCCCTTTTTGAAGCAATGTTTTACGGCCGGATGCCCTTCCTGACGCCAACCCTTTTTGCCGCCTTTAACGACAAGCAGGGAATTACCAGTGAACTGGTACTCAATTAGCCGACCACGGAAGGATGACAGGCTGAGTCAACCCCCCTGGCGTTAATTCAGCGATTGACCGGGATTCGAACCCAGGATCCTGGGATCCTAAGCCGGCACCCTAGCCGCTAGCCCAACACCAGGGACTTTTATATATATATAATAAACCCATAAAGATTAAAACGATAGACTTTAGCTTTAAGTTTGCTTACATTTCTCATTCTTGCTTCCTCTTACCAACCAATAATTTTCAACAATTCCCACCTTCTTCTACGTAATTCTAATCCAATTCCCATGTTTAACATCCATCCGAGTGATTGCGCACTTTGAGATGCAATCCTGGCCTGCAAAGTATAAATCCAATAGTTTATAGTACAGTCGGGAATCAAATTCAGACGACACAAAAGCGAGTACTTACTGCACCCCCAAAAGAAAAGAAAAGTCAAATAAGTGAGTACTTCCAAAAGCGAGAACAAAGTGACGAGCTTTGCACAACACTTACTTTTCTCTTTACACAGGTCCACACAATATAAAGACCACTTCAGTACAGATCGTTTTGGTCCCACGCTTGCGCATTGGGAAAGGGGTAACCCATATTCCATAGCATCAAGATCTATTTGGTAAATTGCGTTTTTCGGGTGTGCAGCAGCCAATCGAACCAACATCTTCCTCATTTTGAAAAATAAATGAATAAATCAAAGAATAAATCAAACTCCGAGGGCCTTTCACTCACCCACCGCAGGCAGGTAGGTGGTCGTTCTGTGTTCTACCGACTCCTATCCGGCCTTGCCCCCCCCCAGCTCTCTCTGTGCTCTGTCCCCCAAATATTCCTACAGGTCGCACAAGATCTGCCAGCAACCCTCTTCTGGTGAAACTGCCAAAATCAGGACTCTCTGCTCACCTTCACTCCTTCATTCCTCTTTACTCCCGCCTCTGGAACAAACTCCCTCACTCTCTGCAATCCCACTCCTCCCTCCAGGTCTTTGAAACAGCTGTTCACCACCATCTCTCATCTTCCCCCATCCAAAACCTTGATCTCTTCAGCCCCCGTTAATTCACCCCAAATCCACTTTTTTTTTTTTTTGAAATACTCACTTTTTTCTTTGCCGAGAAGTTCCAAGTGTCCATGTTTTATACTTCCCCCCCCCCCTCCCCCTGCCTTCCCATGCCTCCTCCCCCCAAGCCCTCTCCCTCCCACAGATATTTCATTGTCCCTGTTCTCTGCTGTTGTACTTGTGTCTTCCTCTCTTTCCCCATCTCGTCTCCCGCTCCCTCTTTTGTATGTTTTGTGTCGTTTTTTGTTTTTTTTTGGTGATTGATGTAGCTCTTTCACGAACCTCGATCTTGTATACAAAAAAAAAAAAAGAAGAAAAAAAAGTCATTTTGTATGTTGTAACGAAAAGAGTTGCTCCTCTAATTCAGCTCAATAAGACTGCCTGCCCGAATTCCACAGATGTATCGAGCGGGACTGATATCAATATAGCTTCCAATGGTGAACAAGTTAGAGTAGAACTTACAACTTGAAATTGTCCTCAACAGAGTACAGCAATAAGATTCATATTGTGCCTAAAGCTACAAAGTGATGAGATCCATTTTAAATCTTCCATTTCAAGGTTGAGTTTTCAACAAAATCCCTTATCAGGGATGCGTCACTGGCCCCAGTTTTTTCTATTGCATCATAGCTGGTCTTGCAAGGCCTGCCCCGACAGTCTTTAAAAGACAAATGCATTTATACAGCGACGCCCTCTTTATCATCCCTCCAAAGTACACACTCACTATTGGCTTCCCCAATTTTGTCCTTCTCACTTGTAAAATCACGTGACTCTGCCGGTGCGATCATATTGCTTCCTTTGTGGCTTCAAAGTTGCAGCTCACCACCATCTCATGTCTCCCGACACCCACAATATATTTGTTGCGAAAACCATCCTCCCTAGGCCTGCCTCTTTCAATCCAATGGCCACCTGTTCCCCAGTATCCTCTCCTGTGGAAACATACATATCAGGTATTGCTTTGCTCTTCCATGAGCCTCAACTCCAACTAGTACAAACTAGAACAGTCACAACAGGTTCCAAGTAGAACGAAGAAAAAGTAGAAAAGTCAAAAAAACCGATTTGAAAGTTTCGGGAACTGAGTGGCGTGCTTTTGAGGAGGGGAGTGTCGTTGAAGCTGAAGGGAAAGGTGTATGCTGCATGTATGAGAAGTGTTATGATTTATGGGAGCGAGACATGGGTAATAAACATAGAGCAGCAACGAAGGCTGGAAAGGGTGGAAATGCGAATGGCTCGACGGATGTGCGGAGTATCGTTGAGAGAGAGGAAGACAAATGATGAATTGCGAAAGATGATGGGAATAGAGCCTGTGATTGATGCTGTGAAGGGAAACAGTTTGAGATGGTTTGGTCATGTGTTGAGGAAGGATGAAAGTGACTGGTTGAGAAGAGTGATGGAAATGAATGTAGAAGGAAGTAGAGGACGGGGAAGACCGAGAAAGACTTGGCTGAAGATGGTGGAAGAAGAAATGCGGGCAAGGGGGTTAACAAGGAGAGATGCAGAAAATAGGGCAAAATGGAGAAGATTGGCACGGGGACCGCAAGGCTAACCCCCGCTCTCGCAGAGAAAATGGCCTTAAAATGCCTGTTGTATACTCTGGATACCTAAACACACCTGCAGCCCCGCTCTCAACTACGTCAGGTTGAAGAAGGATATGGACCTGGAATAGGAGGAGCTGCACACAGCAATGCTTGATTGAGAGGACTGGAAGCTCAGGATTAATTTCATCAAAGTTTGTCCTGAGAGCTGACTTGAGAAGAAGAAGAAGCTTCAACTGCATACAATATTTACACGAGCGGAATGTGAATATACACACGCCTTAGACACCCACACCGGCGCACAAACACCTGTACACACAGAGGTACAAACACACCTACTTGGCCGGGTACAAACACAGACACAAACAAGCAGAGGAACACTGGTATGAACATGGGTGAAGTGGGTGCTGAAGTGGGTACTGAAGTGGGTGCTGAAGTGGGTGCTGGAGCAAAACACACACATGAAGTGGGTGCTGGAGAGACAGACAGACACAGACACAGTTTGGAGTCATGGGGGAGAAAGAAACAAGAACATCTCTCATGTCAAACTAGGATTCTTTGAGCAAAGATATTAAAAAGCCCTGAGGTTGATACTGTGTGCCATTTATACCAGAACCACCCTGAATGTGATCAATCACCTGGCTTTCTGTCAATGCCACGAACTTTTTACCTCCGCTACTGAAGGTGGATGGAGGTTGTTTTCACCTGTCCATCTGTCTGTTTGTGAACAGGATATCTCGAAGTTCTGGAAGGATGCAGACGAAACTTGGACAGGTTGGGTGTGTGACAAGGACAAACCTATGCTCCCAATTACACTACCTTTACAGATCACCTGTATGGCTTACCTTAAAACATCCCCATTCACATCATTCCTTCGATCCTATAATTACACATCCTCATGAACCCGGGTTCTGCTGTATTGCTTACACCTCATCCACCGTTTCCAACCTTTGTGGTACAACTATTGAGCAATGCATCTACTGGCTGTAAGTTACATCAATTATTATGGACCCGTAGTCTCGTGGTGCCACCATGGGTACTTGTTGAGGTCATCGTGACAGGACCTGCAGCCCATCAGGGTTCAACGAACTTGTAATACCCTCACAAAATCAATACCCCGATATGATGTGATATATAATTAATAATGTACGCATTTTGTAAACTCCAGAAATGGGTCGTACCACGCACGAGCTGTAACAACCACAGACCCACCTGTCCAAGATAGGTGAAGCCGTGTTTATGAGCCAACCTCTCCGCCTCCTGCGAGCCTCCGACCACTCGAGCCGCCCATGTGTTAGTGAAGACCTGAAGACCCAAGATGGACCCAGGCAGCTGAAAGGCTACGTAGAGGAGTAAGAGCAGCCTACCTCGCCAGATCATGGTCCCCGAGACCTCAGCGTGGGCCACGCATGGTTGAACCGACAGTGGCGGACCCTTCGGTGTGTGGACCAGTGGCGGACCACACCTCCCCCTCCCTGTACTTATACCCACCCGAGGTCTTCCTTTGCGCGTCCTTCCCCCCCCGTGGTACAGAGCACAACCCTGGATATGGATTCCTGCGAGGAGACTCAGTCCGTTACTCGAGCAGTGTCGCTGACAATCTTTCCTCCTTAATCCCTCAAACTGCGTTTATTAACATTTCTCTTCACGCGTCCTTCTGCCGTTCCTCTACAACTCGCCTCTCCCCTCTATTCCACGGCTCTTCGCTTCCTTAGCCCCCAAATGACCGACCCAATCCATCCCCTTTCCTCACGCTACTTTTATAGGCGGCACACGATGACGTCACACGCAGACCTGTCAGTGAAACAATGAATTTTTCCTTTTAACTTTTCTTTTCTTTTCTTTTCTTTTACAAGGCCAACACCCGTGACATACTTTACCCAAACGCTGGCCCATTCAGACCGCTACCTCGGTAACCAAGTTTCGCACACGCTTCATCGCGCCTGTTTATTTAATTAGTGACGCAGTTATATACGTCAGTCGTCAGATACTGACCTCTCAGACTGAAAATATATGAGAGCGCTATTCAATCTAACTTTCAAACAATGTGTTAATTATCATCGAGACGTTTAGGTTTATATTTATGTTTGATTACTATAGCCCGTTAGCTTCGTTTCGATGTTGACCATGGTTTTTAATGTTAAGATCCATTGTGTGGCGGTGTAAAAGATGCAGTTTCATAGGAGGTGTACAACATGTTTATCATTGTTATTAAACCGTTCCTGTTGTGGACTTTGCAATTATTCTGAAACGAAAGACTTTTTCTGTTGCTTTTAATTCTAGCTTTTTCCTCCTGCCTCATGTTGAATAGAATCATTAATTATATAAATTATACTTATAGGTCCGTTATTTTCTAATTCTATTTCGCTGGAGCCTCATTTTTGGATCTAAATAAAATGATACGCTTTTGTATATCGAGATTTTTTAACGATTTCATTTTCATACCTCACTGGAAGCATTGAATGACTACAAAGTCCTAAGGTGGATGCTCGATCTGGGATTTAAAAGTAACATGTGGAAGTTTTTGGTGAAATTATGGTGAAAGTTCTAATCTCATGAGCAAATGGATATAAAGGAGGTGTCCATAACATAATTATCACTTTCTTCGTGTGGAGAAACGTTCGTCTTAGTTTTACAATTAACTTCAACACAAGCCCCATCAATTCTGCGCTATGATTGTTTATCCGTGCTACCAATATTCTGGCGACTTTTTTCTTCCATCTTTATTTTTATAAGAACTGACTGCCCGTAAAATCTGTTGGGTCATTGACGCCAAGCCCGAAACAACGTCGAGACGTCATTGAGGTGTATAGATCGTATTTTGTTTGTGTGGCTGGTTCCTCCCTTCTATTTATTCTTAAGTAATACGGTGGAGAAATACAACGACAATCGTTGTACGGATTTTAGCATCAACATAATCTCTAAAAATTGACATTCTTTAAACTTTAATCAGCTCGTAAAGCCGTGAGAGTGTACTACTAAAGTCGTGCCATTTTCCGGGGACCTGAGTTGTGTTCCTGGGGGCCGACATGATCAAGGCCATCCTGGTGTTTAACAATCATGGCAAGCCGCGTCTCACCAAGTTTTATCAGCGATATGTAAGTGCGACGAGGCTTGACCAAGTTACTAATGGGGTAGAGAGGCTGCTAGTGCTACCCAAAGGGAAGTGGCAATGGGAGTAGAGTATCACTATCAGTATGTACTCGATATAAAGGGGTCAGTAATAGAATACAGTTTAAAATGCTCGTCTATGAAATACAGTATATCAACTAAGAAAGAACATTTGTCTCTGGATAGTGGACTCTGCTTGTGGGAATATGAGGGCACAGCACGTGGTTTGGATGGGAGTGGTGGAAGAAGAAGTTAGGTTGGTGGAAGGGATGTACATAAGGGGACGAGGGGAAGAGTTTTGGTTGGTCCTGTGATGTCTGAGGGGTTCAGTTTGAACATCGGTTTGAGGCAGGGAAGCTCACTCAGCCCACTCCTGTTTGTCATGGTCATGGTGATGGTAAGCAGGAAGGTGAACATGAAAGATGTTCTGGGGAGGATATTGTATGTGAATGATCTGGTTGTTGTGGTAGGGAGTGGGTGGGAGATGCAGGAAATACTGGGGGAGTGGAAGGACTGAAAAAGTGAGAAACATGGGCTGAAAATGAGCATGGAGGTGATGTGGGTCGGGCGGCAGAGAAAAGAAATGAATATCAAGTTAGAGGGGAAAAGATCAGACGAGTAAATAGGTTTGAGTATCTATGGGGGGAACAGTGACCGGGGATGGTAAGACAGAGGCAGAGGTGCGGAGGAGGATTCAGGTGGGTCCTTCCTTTAAAAAAAATTCAGTTCCTTCCCTTTCCTCCATTTGTACAAACCTTCATGTTTCCAGCTCTTCTGCCCAACATCTGCCACCCGACCTTTGTATGGTGGCGATTTATGCAGTGAGAGGCTTACTCGGGTCCAACCTGCCTTCTCATCCTGGAAAGCCTAATCTACTGATGAGAACGTGCAGTCTCCCCACGAAGTTCATAACCATTTTGTTTCCATCCTCATATACACCAGAATTTGGAGTCTGCTGATCTGGATTGTGTTTCCATCCTCGGACACCAGATTTTTGAGTCTGCTGATCTCGATGCTACATACACAGCACATTGCACTGTGCTTTAGAGTTTTGCCTTTCCTCTGGATTTATAGAACTTTGCATGGTTCTGGTATAGAGAAGTTCTGAGCCATCTGATAGTAAGCCTCAGTTAGCGAGGCCTTAGAGCAGTAAAAAATTTGAGGAGGGGGTGGTGAGTTGGGATAGGCTGGTGAAGGTCTCTGAGATTTGTTCAAATTATGTTGGAAAGCTGGGAAGTTAACCACCTTTTAGATGACCCCGGCAGGTCTTCACTCCGAGGAGATTCTCTCTGACCGTATTGAGGATTTTGTTCCAGTAATATTTTTTCATTGGATGTGTTTCTGCCTTTGCTAACAATTATGATGTACACCTCAAATTCCTCCCTTTAAATAATAAAACATTTAGAGGCTTCATATTTTCTTCACTCTTCATATCAAGTGAGTTAGAGGCTTCGTATACAACAACAACAACATGCATTTTAAAGGCCATTTTCCCGACTAGAGCAGGGGTTAGCCTTGCGGTCCCCATGACAATCTTCTCCATTTTGCCCTATTTTCTGCATCTCTCCTTGTTAACCCCCTTGCCCGCATTTCTTCTTCCACCATCTTTAGCCAAGTCTTTCTCGGTCTTCCCCGTCCTCTACTTCCTTCTACATTCATTTCCATCACTCTTCTCAACCAGTCACTTTCATCCTTCCTCAACACATGACCAAACCATCTCAACCTGTTCCTCTTCACAGCATCAATCACAGGCTCTATTCCCATCATCTTTCTCAATTCATCATTTGTCTTCCTCTCTCTCAATGATACTCCGCACATCCGTCGAACCATTCGCATTTCCACCCTTTCAACCTTCGTTGCTGCTCTACGTTCATTACCCATGTCTCGCTCCCATAAATCATAACACTTCTCACACATGCAGCATACACCTTTCCCTTCAGCTTCAACGACACTCCCCTCATCATCAGCATGCCACTCAGTTCCCGAAACTTCTTCCGTGCACATTTCCTCTTGCAACCGTTGCTGAGTCTGATCCACCTCCATTCAGCGTGTCTCCGAGGTAGCAAAATGTTTTCACACCTTCCAGCTTCACGCCGTCTCCAAGATCCAACTCAACATTTCCTCCATCTGCAGCTCCCTCTGTGCACACCTTATATTTGAATGTAGCTGCCACACTGGTTAATGACCCTCTCAGACCACTACATTTTTGATGAACCCACTCAGCGCACATTGTACATTGAATGGAGTTCACTCCAACACCCTTCCGACACACAGCACAGGGCCACTTCCCAGTTCTTTCGACCTCACCACATGCTTTACCACTTGCCATCACCTTCGTCTTTCCGATATTCACCTTCAGACCTTTTGTCTCCATACATTCCTTCCACTTGTTCATCTTTTCCTTCAGTCCATCCATACTTTCCGCAATCAACACCAGATCATCTGCATACAACTCCCACGGTAAACCCTCCTTTACGTTCTGAGCCAGCACCTCCATCACAGCTACAAATAGTAGTGGACTTAGTACCGACCCCTGATGCACTCCCACCTTCACCTCAAACTCACCACTGTTCCCGTCCTTCGTCCTTACAGCTGTGCGCGCTCTTTTGTACATTGCCATCACTACTCTGATCAACCATTCCTCCACTCCTAACTTCCTCAATGCCCATGTCAATACTTTGCGTGGAACCCTAATGAATGCTTTCTCCAGATCAACAAACCCAAGAAACAACTTCTTCCTCTTCTCCCTGTACTTCTCCTGCAACTGCCTCACAATAAAAAGCGTGTCTGTCGTTCCTCTTCCTGGGATAAATCAAAACTGCATTTCGTCGATCTTCACTTTCTTCCTTATCCTCCTCTCCAACACCTTAATTCCATGCTCCAATAACTTTATTGCTCGGTACGAGCCACACTCCAGAGGGTCACCTTTCCCCTTGTATAGAGGGACGAGGGTACTCAGTTCCCAATCCACTGGAATGCGGCCTTCTTTCACCACCAGATTACAGATCTCTGTCATTCTCTTCACACCCCAACTTCCTGCTGCCTTCAACATATCTCCCACAACTCCCGTCGGCCCTCTCGCGTTTCTACCCTTCATTGCTTTTATCGCTTCCTCAACGTCCTTCTCAGTTATCTTCTCTGCCGGTCCTAAAACTGGGTTACTCTCTATGTTGCCATCCCATTCATTCTCTGTATTCAACAGCATTTCCATATATCTTTTCCATCTTCCTTTAATTCCATCTGGGTCGACAACGATTTGTCCCACTTCATCCTTCAAGCAACTCACCCCCATCACATCACACCTCTCTTTCGCTATCTGCTTTGCAATCCTGAATACTGCTTTCTGACCCTCTTCCGAATCCAAGCGTTCTCAGAACATTTTCCAACATGCCTCCTGCGCCTTTGCTACCTCTTTCTTTGCAGCCTTCCTGGCTGCCTTATAACTTTCATGCTCTGCTGTTTCTGCTCCCGTACCCTTCGCCTTCTGCCACTCCTTGAACTTCTTCCTCTTCTCGTCAATCCTCTTTCCAACTTCATCATCCCACCACCATGTTTCCGAGTGCCTCGGTGGTCCTTTTGTCCATCCACATACCTCACCAACGGCTCCCAACAGACTATCTTTCATTGACATCCAACCACTTTCAAGCTCAACCCCATCATCCTCGACCCTACTCAGCCTCTATTTTAATGCCTCCCTTACTTACTGTCACCTCTTTCAACCTCCACACCTTCATTCTCGGTTGGTACTTCACCCGCCGAGCTCTCCTCGCACCTTTCACCCTGATGTCGCAGACAACCAAGTGGTGCTGTGAAACAGCCTCCTCCCCCGGGATCACCTTTGTGTCCCGGAGGTGCCCCCTATCTCGCCTACGCACCATCAGGTAGTCAACGGTTGTCGTCGACCCACCTGACGTGTATGTAACAAGCTTATTATCCTCTTTTTGGAACTGAGTATAACAAATCAGCTCCATCAGCAAACTCCAAAATCCTTTCACCTTCTCCATTTCTCACAGCATATCCATAACCCCCATGAACTCCCTCAAAACCATCCATACTCCTTCCCACATGTCCATTTAGGTCTCCTCCTACCACAACAACTTCCTCATCTTTCACGTTTTCCATCAGCTTCTCTATCGCATACCAGAACTTGTCCTTCTCTTCATCGCTTTGACCAACCTGCGGAGCATATCCCGAGATGACGTTCACCAAGAGCTTTCCAATCATCATTTTCACCATCATCAACCTATCACTCACTCTCGTCACACTCACCACACTGTCTACAAACTCCTCAGAAAACAGGACACCAACACCATTCACGCCCTCTGGGCACCCTTGCCACATAAACTTGTTTTTCTGTCCCTGCCTACCCTTCACCATTCTCACACCACTTCCCTTCCATCTCGTCTCTTGCACACAACATATGTCCACTCTTCTTCTGACCAATACTTCCACCACTTCTCCTGATCTCCCTGTCATTGTCCCTACATTCCATGTCCCAAACCTCAGAAACCGATCTCCACTTCGGGCTGTACCCTGCCCATATGTAGTTGTAATTTTCATGGTTCTCTTTTTGAGGCAATGTTTTTATGGCCGAATGCCCTTCCTGACGCCCTGACGCTTCGTATCCTGGTTCTACTTGGCAGTAAGCACACCACGTGATGGCAAAGGTTACCACATGGTTTCTTTTTGTCACAAACAACGATGTATGCTCAACGTTAAACAATTTTGTATGCTCATTATAATACGTGGCAATTCCTGAGCTTTCTTATTTAAGGAATGTGGTCATCGTAATTTAATCCATATCTGATAATGATGCCATCTTCCTTGGTCACTTACTTGATTTTCCACTGATGTGACCCCTCTCCCCCCTCAACCCCACATGCCGGATTCCCACCACTCATTTACTCAAGAGTGAAGAAATGCAACAGCAAATTGTTCGTGAGACATTCCACCTGGTATCGAAACGCGATGACAACGTGTGCAACTTCTTGGAAGGTGGAACGTACGTTGGCGCACTTTAAACAGCACCTGCATTTATCAAAAACTGGGTGATTGTAAATGATTGTAATGAGCTGAAAAACATTTCGGTATTTGATGTTTTATTGCTTTACTATGGCCTAAAGGGATAACCTAAACTCCTAAAGTAAGCGTGTCATATTTGTAGGAGATGGTCTTGTTATGCTCGTGCCGTAATTGAGCGAGTTTACCCATAACTGTTTTCTATGCGGGTCTGATTCTCTCGCCCTTGTTCACCTTTGAACTTCCTGGTTGCAGGCTCATTGGTGGCTCGGACTACAAGCTGATTTACCGGCATTATGCCACGCTGTACTTTGTGTTCTGCGTCGACTCATCCGAGAGCGAGCTTGGCATTCTGGACCTTATCCAGGTGCCTCATTTCACTTCCTTAGTTTTGCATGGGCTTGTCTACATCTTTGGTAACTTTGCTAAGAAGGGATGTATTGGTGGGGGGAGGAATTTTGCAAAAATACTTCAAATATACAAGCTCAAAATGGCTTTGTATATTTATTAATCTGGCTGAAGTTATCTCTTGGTTAAAAATTGCTAATGCGTGTAACATAGCTCTAGAATTGTTAAGCTGGCAAATAATTTAACAGCTTACTTCTAGTAAGGCAGCTGTTGCTTTAGTGGTTAAAGTGGCTAGCTTGAGATCTTAGGGTCCTGAATTTGAGCCCCCTGTCATGCCTTAAAATAACACCAGGTGGGTTGACTCAGCCTGTCATCCTTATGAGGTCAACAAAACGAGTACCAGCTTACTGGGAAGAATGAGCCATTGGAGTATCCTGCGTTTGAGCGGCGACCCGTACAGGGTTGTGCCCCTTTATCAAGGATAAACTGTCTCAGCAGCCATGGGCGTATGAAGATGTGAAAGGAGTGGTTCTTCCTAGTTCTCGTGAAAGTTGTAATAAGGGTTGTTATTTGCTGTAAAACACTTTAAAACTAAAATCCTCACAGATTATATCCAGATGGGTTATTTCAGTTAGATGGATGACTGGGAAGTTTCTGAGAAGACGGAGGGATGGACCACACTCAGTGGCATAGTTAGAGTGGTTAGAGATTCGTGGTTAGAGTCCACTCCGAGTCTGAGGGGTCGGCATTTTGATTCGACACTTGGCCAGGTCTCATAGCAAAGACCTTTAAAATGGTGTTTGTTGCTGCCTTATTTTATGCTCAGAATTTAAAGGCTAGAGCATGAACAAACTCCCTCAGTGGGCATCCCTGGGGGGAGAAAGGATGGGATGGAGAGAGGAAGAAATTTCTCCTTCATTGTCCAAAGATGGTGTCGCCGATACCCAGAACTTGCTTTGGGAAGTTGCATAATTTCCTCTAGCTCAGCGCCTGTTTTTCTGAGGTCTGCCTGGTGTTCCGTCTATTTGTATGTGTGTCATTTGTGTTTTTTTCCTCCATACATAGTCAAGGCTCATGGAAGAGCTAGTACACTCAACGGATCAGGATGTAACCGACAAAATCAGTTGGCAAAACATGCTTGCATGGGCTGGACAACATGGATATAGAAGGAAACTCCAAGGAGGGAAAATGGGAAAATTGGAAGGAGGAGGGACTTGGGTGGGGTTAACGAAGGTAGAAAAGATCATGGTTTAGGATTGGGCATGATCTGAGATGGTGGTGAACAGCTGTCTTGAAGACCTGGAGGGAAGAATGAGATTGTTGATGTGGTAATAAAGTATTGAATCTTGAATTGAAGAGGACGTGGAAGTTAATTCCACAGGTGGGAAAAAGAGGAACAAACTAGTGGAGGTGAGCAGTGATCTTGGATTTAGGTAGTTTCACCGGAAGGGGTTTACGCTGGACCGTGTGAGTCCTGCAGAAACCTCGGGGGTGTGGGAGTAGAACAAATCGTGGAAAGAGCAGAGAGTGCAAGACCAGTCAGGAGACGGTAGAAGACAGTGTTGGACAAGTGGCGAACAAAGATTAGACAAAGATTCCAGTGTTGTAGCTTGTCCATGAACCCTCTGACATACTATGCGCTGTTACAGAATGACGATTCTGCCAATGCAATTTCCTGGCAAGGGTTATGATGGGTAGTTTGCCATTGCTTTCCCAGCAGAAGTTAGGGCAGGAATTTGTAATTTGGCCAGGGTGCCAGCGATAGCTTGTCTACTCTTTGCGAAGGACACCGTGGGATCTTTAACATCCATCAACTAATGCTGGCTAGCAGACAGGATGCTCATTTTAACGTCCATCCGAGGGACGGCACGCACATTGGTGAATCACCCTGCCTTTAACCACAAGTATGACAATTTATAACTGTTTTGGGATTTGACCCCAAGCTAGACGGCTTTCAGAGGAGTGTGCGTACCTCTAGGCCATCCTACCAGCTCCCATGAACCGTAGACCCTGTTAAATAAAAACAACTGTGCTAATTAATGATTTACTGTGTATTTATTTCTTCTATTCATATTTAAAGGTGTTGAATGAGGGTGGCTTCCGTTTATGGAGCTGTAATTGAACGTTCATCGTTTAAATTAATACCGATAATTATTTCATTTTGAAGAAATGTATGAAGCACTAAATGTTTTGTATGCAGCCTGTGGCTGCTGGTTGCATCATCTTCTGGAAGTGCGGCTGTGCTGCTGATGCAGTGCCCATTACCAGTAAGCTGGTACTCATTTTGCCGACCTCGGAGGGTGACAGGCTGAGTCCACCCATATGGTGTTGTTTAACAGTAGGACAGGAGCTCAAACTCAAGACCCTAATATCTTAAGCCAGCCACCTTAACCGTTAAGCCAACACCAGGCTTACTTAATGAATAAACCTGGTTTATAAACAGGAAAACTGAAAAAGGCCTTTTTGTACTTGAATCTGTTCAGCCCTCAAGGTGTAGTGAGTGGATCACGATGCACACCATTTGATGTACACTCCTTTTTCTTAAACCGTCAGGTTTTTGTCGAGACGCTGGACAAGTGCTTTGAGAACGTGTGTGAACTTGACCTCATTTTCCACATGGACAAGGTGCGTATACTGTACCTCATCTGACCTGTCACCCTCATGACTCATGAGCTGAAAATGTGAACACCTTTACATACCTATATGGTAATGTAGTGTTGTGGTTTTGAGAACCCACACTTGTATATAAATTCTCATCATTAAAGGTTAAAGGTAGCACCCTAGTTAGTCCACAAGCAACACGTAGGCCACCATAGAACTTCAGTTATTTCATTATTATGTGTTTTAGATAAGGCCGTGTTTCCAATCGTTGAATCTGTGTTGCGTCAATTAAATAAGAGTAGGCCCATTCCGTCCATTTTTGCCAACCTCTCTCTCCAAGCGATGCCATTACGCGCCTCTGCCAGCAGCGTTCGCTGCCTTAGCGCTCGCTCAAACGCCGCCATAAACCATGCGGTTAGGCCCGAGAAGGGGCGGAACGCCGAGAAGGTGTGGCCACGTCAGCCAGTCATCGAAGGCGTGGCCGGTAAGCCCTCACCAGCCAACCAGGGCTGAAGGAGCATCACCGACGGGCGTGGCTTTTTGGCACGCGGAGCGATCTTTGCTCGCATTATATAAGCGCGAACGCAAAGCCCTTTCACGGACTTACGCTGAGTTGGAGGCGCGCGCATTACCGAGAGGACTCGGACTCGGACTTACTGTGGGAGAGAGCTCACCTTCACCACGGGACTTGCGTGCGCACGACATTGATCACAGAACTAATTGGGAGAGCGCACCTTTTCAAAGGAGGACTTGAGAGAGAGAGAGAGAGAGAGACAGAGACAGAGACAGAGACAGAGAGAGAGAGAGAGAGAGAGAGAGAGAGAGAGAGAGAGAGAGAGAAAAAGAGAAAGAGAAAGAGAGAGAGAGAGAGAAAGAAAGAGAAAAAGAAAGAGAAAAAGAAAGAAAGAGCAAGAGCGCGAGCGCTTGCCACAAGCGTGCATTTATTACGTACGCCGCAGCATCCCATCCTCCCCCGTTATATAAACTGTCCGCTCGCGTCCAACTATGCGCGGAGCTGCCTGCCGGGTTTCGCCCGCTGGACTGGAGCCGACTGGAGGCTGGACGCCATCACCGGACCCTCTACCTGACCATCCACCAGCTACAATCCCCGTGTGAGTGTGTATGTTTGTCCTGGGGTATTAGAATAAGACTGTTTTAAGACTGCCCTGTGTTCTGCTTCTTCCTCTTCCTCTCCTGTACATCCTTTTGTTTCCTCTTCTTTCTGTACATTTGTGAATAAACCCATCTTTGTTCTTCCTATACTCTGGTTTCCTCTCCATCCGATCGCATCCGTCCTTTCTGTCATTGGGTAAACGTGGCACGATTGAAACCGCTAGAATCGGGTTAGTCGCATTGTTAACGGCTCGGATCGCGGATTGCTATCCGCTCGGCATATTCCATCGTATCCGTGGTTCGAGCGGGAGTTATTTCCCTGCTTCACGGTCGGGTTAGTAATTAGGTATTTGGGACTAAATTGACCAATCACCCTACCTAATACCGACTGGAAGGAGCGTATAACCCTCAGGACTCGGGTCGGCCAGATAACAAGATAAGGGGATTAACCCCCCCCCCGCCCCCCCCCCCCCTTGATAAGGGGAGCGCCGACGTCCGAGATCCGCAACAGTAGCAATACGAACCATCCGATGTGATTTGGGGAGGATGAGATGGTGAAATAGACCCGGTGTTGAACAATCCCCGGACTCGGTGGATGCTATCAAATTGTGCTCGGTTGTTACAGGTACAGTACATCCTGAATGAGATGGTCCTGGGTGGAATGGTGCTGGAGACCAACATGAACGAGATTGTTTCACAGATTGAGGCGCAAAACAAACTGGAGAAATCGGAGGTGAGGTCCAATTGACAGTAATGCGTCGAAAAGGGCGACTCTTAATCTTGTTTGGAGTTATGTAGTCAACCTTTAATCTTGTTTAGCTCACCTGGAACGTCGTTCCGGGGAGCTTATGCGATGGTGTGTCGTCCATCTGTCAGTCCGTAAACACTTGCAACTTTTCCGAAACTGCTGATGTGATTGTGACAAAACTTGGCACAAATGATATTGGGTATGTTTTGGCTGAAGTTTGTTCATGGCATTAACACAATCGGGAGTTCAAGGGGGTCTACCGGGTGTCAGTGGGTCCAGGTTTGACCCCCCCCCCCAAAAATAGGTATTTGCTTTTTCCTCTGAAACTACACACACAATTTTGATGAAACCTAACCACAACCTTTATCACGCATGTTGTACCAAAGTTTGTTCACAGCATTTAAAAAATCGGGTCCAAAAGAGGTCTACAGAGGGAGGGGAGGGCGTCCCCCCCCCCCCCAACCCCTACCACCCCAAAGTAGGTATTTGCTTTTTTCTATGAAACTACACACACAATTTCAATGAACTTGACCACCTTCATCACCCGTGATGTATCAATGTTTGTTCAAAGCATGAGAAAAATTGGGGTCTGAGGAGAGGTACACGGTGGGGAGGTTGCCCCCTAAAATAGGTATTTTTTGGTTTTTAAAAGTCTTCTGATTATGTTGATATGATTCTACATGAATGAATGAATGAATGATCGTTTTAAGGCCATTTTCCCCGCTAGAGCGGGGGTTAGCCTTGCGGGCCCCATGACAATCATGGTTCCCTGTTTGAGGCAATGTTTTTATGGCCAGATGCCCTTCCTGGCGCCAACCCTTAGGCGCCTCTTACGATGCGCAGGGATACAGTGTACCTATTCTAACCGGGGTACACACCGGGATCATTCATCCCAGCAAGCTGGTACTCAATTTGCCGACCTCGGAAGGATGACAGGCTGAGTCAACCCCCCTGGTGTTAATTTAGCGATCGACCGGGATTCGAACCCAGGATCCTAAGATCCCAAGCCGGCACCCTAACCGCTAAGCCAACACCAGGCTCAAGGGGGTTTTATTTCTACATGCTGCCCAGTTTTCTAGTAACCATTGAAATTGGTTTAAAACACTGTGATACTGTTTAAAATACCTTTAGGCAATGTAGTACACTGCTTTATTCTACCAGCTGAGCACCCAGGGGTATTGCCCCTATTTTTAAAAAAAATGAAGAACCAATAATTTATCTGAAAAAGTCTCTCATCATGAAACAAAATGACAGAACCTGGTGTATCACTTAACACTTAAGTTTTTAGATGACCCACAATCAGTTTTTAGAAGGTTCATTGTGATATTTTTTGAATGGTTTAAAATAGGCATGGGAAACCTCAAGCCCACAGGCCAGATAGGGCCCATCGCATGTTTTGATCGGGTTTGAATTCCGACCCTGCTATAAACTTCCATCCTGGTGTTTGACAGGCAGGGTGATTTATCAATGTGTGTGTTCTGTCCCTCGGCTGGACGGGCAACCTGTCTGCTGTCTGCTTGGTCAACCTGTCTGCAACAGGACAAACCTGTCTGCTTGGTTGATGTTAAATATCCCACAATGTCCTTCGGAAGTGATGGTGAGCTATAACCAGCACCTTGAACAAATTACAAATCCCTGCTCTTGCAGTCAATGAGTCGAATATCCTGTGGCGGAGTGGTGACCCGTCCAGGCTGTAACCCTAGTGGCCTAGTTGCAATTAAACTTCCTTGGCAGCTCTGTGCACCTAATGGTGCAAGAAGGAAAAGAAGAATTATGTAGGAATATTAAAAGTCACACAATTTCTTTCCCAAGAAATGTCATAACTTATTTAATGTTTATAAGTCGTATGTAACCGTATCCTACAAGCAATAGCAATCAGTCTTTACAGGAAGTGAACAGGGAGGCAGAAAGTACTAGCTTCGCAACCATGCATGTGGTCTGTATATTAGTACAGATTTTTGCCAGTGTACAACCTTGTAGTTTTGAGATAAAGTGAATATAAACAAGAATTTTTTTGTATTACTATTTCCTTTAAAAAAAAATGTCTGAACAGTTTGAGATAAAAAGCAGTGAAATAAGTGAATATACTTTTTATATAATTGGCCGTAGTTGAATAATGGCGAACGTTAAGAAGCGGAAAGTTGACTCTATCTTGAATGAATGAATCTGACAAGATCAGTGGCAATAGTGGTGGCAGGACTTTGTTTGGCACAAACTGAACTGCATGGTTAAATTAGAGATAAACCTGCCTTTTTTGTAGTTGGGCTGGAGTATGGTAATAGGCAATTATCTGAAATCCTTACCCAGCTATAAACTACCATCCTGCTGTTTCGCAGGCAGGATAAGGAATTTATGTGTGTGCCATCCCTTGGATGTACATTAAGCCGGAGGACACGTGCACCAGCACTGGGATGGTGGTTGACGTTGCCGATTGTTCGGTGGTTTAAAATTATAAACTCGTGCCCAAATCACCTCCAGTCGATTAACCTATGTCAGAGTGACGACCAGTGTCAGATGTCCAGGATTGATTCTTACCAAAAATAGTCTTTCGCCGACTTGTGATAGGCCCCCACAGCTCTGTAAAGGGTGGAGGCTTCTCATTAATTGCGACAGTACGATAATGGACTTAAATCTGGAATGCAAGATTTAGTTGTAACTTCCCTATGAATATTTATTTTCTGGGACAGGAAATTGCTCCTATACAACAGTTGCTGTTTAATTCATAAAGGACTTGTAGATTGGATGATGGCACAGTGGAAGGGATTGTATTTGGGAGGGAGGCAGGTATTATTTATAAATACAAATGTAGCTGGGAAATGCCTAATGCTAACATGTTGAAGTACTGAATGCTATCTATGCCTTTCAGGCTGGCTTGGCTGCTGCCCCTGCTCGTGCTGTCTCCGCTGTAAAGAATATCAATCTTCCTGAGATGCCCCGCAATATCAATTTTGGAGACCTGAATTTCAAGGTCCCAAACCTTCCCTCCTTCAAGTGACCCTGTGTTGTTTTTTTTGTTTTTTTCATTCCACTTGCCTCTCAATACCCATAAATCTCCAACACTACCAATCGAGGTGGTTTATTGGGCAATTGGCCATCACAGATAAAGAAAGATACAAGTAGTGGATTCTGTGTTGAACTCAAAAGGTAAAAAAAACATTTTGTTTCAACTTGAAAAATTAAATGAACAAATAAACACCCTGTTTTTGAGACCTGATTGAAATCCAACCCTTGGTGTTAGCCATTCGTCCACCTTCGCACACGTCGTACCTCGAGCAATTCCGCACGTCCTCGTTGATGTGTATGTACAAGCAGTATTCAACCGTTCACCGGTCTGTTTATGAACTTGATGGACAAATTGCTTGAGAGCATCAAATCCCATTAAAGTCATTTCTGGTGAAGATTCGATTTCGGATTATTGTGTTTGAGACATAGTCGTAAATCGTTATCAACCACGGGATATCGATACCAGCAAGGTTGGATGTAAATAAGTGCTGAACACCTTTTGGATTGTTGGCTGTGGAGTGAAATTGTTTGCTTTAAAGAACATGCGGCATGCTTTTCAATGTTTGTTTTTTTTTGTAATGGAAATCAATTGGTCACAGTGTACATTTTGAAATTTTGCTTAATTCGGTGTTGGAGGACCAGTAACAAGGCTAAAATATGCTTTTTTAATCATTCCTCATACTGTAAAAAAATTACCGGTGCAGTCGTTGCTTTTCACTCTCCTGGCACATTGATTATGTCGCTCAAGTCGTTTCGACGCGAAGCTGCCATTGGCACCGTGCGTGCTTTCTGTCAAGATTAGGATTCTTGCTTGTATCGATTCTTTGCTGTTTCTTTCAAAAAAATGTTGACGTGTGATTTGCCTATTAAAAAGTGAAAGCTTTCGGAACACTCCATCAATCGCATCCTCGCATACTTTGTACGCGCAATGCATGGGTTCGAGCAAACTGGAAGCTTTTTTGACTGAAAGGTTTGACTTTTTTTTTGGAATTTTGCCCAATATTTTTCAACGGTGGTTTATTTTCGAAATGAAATCCTAATCAGTTAGCTTATTTGGAACTTTTTTTTTTCAAAAAATGTGAAATATTTCGTGATGTCTGTAAAATGTTTTTTTTTTGTTTGTTTGTTTTTTCAATAAATTTTAATTCATAAATGTCAATTCTCCCCTCTTTCCTTTTATACCCTCCTTGGATCTTGTACTTGTGTCGGTACCATTAGCATCATCATACAGGGTGTCCCATAAGTCTGGGAACCAGAGGGCAAAATAAATGATTCTTTTTTTTTTTTACTTATGAATAAAGAAGTGTTTTTTTTTCCTACTTTTAGACTTATGGGATGGTTGCAGACTTATGGGACACCCTGTATAATGGGGCTATGGTGAATGTGTGTATGTATGTATCATCTACTCCTCAGACGATTTGACCTAGGAAGCTGACACTTTCAGAGATTAATGGGGGCACCCTGAAGGTATGCATGTGCAAGTTTTGTTTTTCAAGTTTTGAAAAAAAAAATGTTTTTGCCCATCTTGGCATTTTCTTCCTTTGTTGGTGAGGGGGGTTGTAATTGCAATTATCCAGGCTATATAACCACAATATGCATGTTTTTTGCTTCATGTACGTAACATAGGTTATTTCTATTTTCTGGAGCGATTAAGGCAGTGAGCTGTTGCCTATACACTGCCCAAATAAAGGGTTGTGTTAGAACGTGTTGCACGCTTGGAACGCGATCGCCCATAGGGTGGGTACCCTGCCGGTATGTAAAACATAATTAGGCATGTCACATCAAGACATTGCAATCTTCGATCAGAAAAACGTTCGTGTTTGAAAAGAACGATGTCCGCTTTGATTAATAGCTGGGCAGCTTAGCTAAAAAATTCGGATCGATTATGCCTTTTCCCTTAAAAGCATGAAACTTGGCACATGGCTAGAATACCCGAAAAGAAAGATTTTTAGTCCAGGGGGCATCCCCAATTTCACCCCATATGGCGGCCATCTTGAAATTCAGGATGGCCGTCATACAAGACCTGTTTTGATGAATATCTCCATAATTAGAACAGCTATCTAAATGGTTGCAGTGCCTACACCTACATTTTTAGGGTCTAGGAATCCAATGGTAACATAAAATATTAAGCAGTCATATGAAAATATTAATTTTGCATAGTATCATGCATACTGGGAATGCATATAAATACTCTTAACAGGTTGGCATTCTGCAGTGATTAAAAGTGTCTATGACATCGCAGACTGTAACTGTGCCATCTTGTGGTTTTCTAGTCTTTGCTGCATTCTCCATCACATGCGCAGAGAGAAGTACAGGGAAGTGCAGCTTTCTTACACCGGCAACGACCAGTACATCCTTTTTTGCACCCACACTTAACAAGTTCATTGCAGATCTTTGCAGCCTCTGGAAGTGTTGTCCATATTGGTTTGAACTGGCCAGCAGACGTTTTTTGCCAACCCCATTCAGTGGGGCTTGGTAGATCAGGCTTAGCAGATCAGGCTTAGCATGCAATGCTTGTCCCCAGCATAGTGCGCCTTGGTATACTGCCCGCTTTACGTGCTGCACAAGGGCATCATGTGTTGGTGGAATTGATTCCACAGGTCTGCCCTTCTTTGCAAACAGTTTCTTTCGTACAATGTTAATGTCAGTAGCAGTACTTGTGCGATCATACAACAGAATAACAAATCTCTCAATGACGTTCATGCAGGTTTCAGTTATCTCTGTGCTCTGGTGGCAAATTTCTGCTAGTACCTCTGTGAGCTCAGGGAATGATTCCCACACATTCCATGCAGTTACCTTTCCACGCCCATTAAACGCTGAAGAAGTGTCACACCCTGTTAGTGCATGAAACATGGGGAGGGCTTTAGATTTCTCAGGGCCAAGAGCTGTGGCTATATCATGTGCAGAGATGAATCGCTTGTTCTTGCCTGTCCCAAATTGTAACCATATCATCACTGAAAGCTTCTGGGATGCTGTAACTGCAAGCACGACAACATCTGTGTCCACAGTTTGTATGAGGACCTTACTATGCCCTCTTTGTGTTGCATCAGCAGCATGTAGGAACATCCGACCATCTGCCTCTTCCTGAGTGCACGGGGAGAGTGATTCTAGATCAATGCATGGTGGAGCAGTAAGAACCTCTGTATCAAGTGTGACAACTAGCTCCTTGCGCTGGTCTTCAAATGATTTAATTGTTTCATTGGAAAGGAAGCTGAAGAGTTCACGCTTGTTTTCATCAACTCGAAGAAAGTTCTGCCACTGTCCAGGAATTGCAACTGAGGTATCTACTCGTCGGCGAACCCCCTTGCCACGCTTTTCACGGGTCATGCTCTTAAGGCTGTCGGGTAGGTAACGGTCCCACACCAGATCAAGTCGGGTTGCAGATTTGTACTGTGAGAAAACAAATGGGATGAAGACCTTTTCGGCATATTCGCCAAATGTTTTGACTGTGCCAACATCGGGCTTTAGCTTTTGAACAATTACTGCCCCGTCAAGTATGACACATGTCACCTCTGGCATCTGTGTGCTTGATGGTGAAAGTTCCTCTCAGCAGTCCAAAAGGTCGCTCTTTGTACCAGGTCGAAGCTTCCCATCCTTGGACAGAGATGGAGGGAAAGATTGATTTTCATGACGGAAAAATTCATCCAGGTTTCCCTCGCGGGTTTGACAGGCAAATAGAGGCGAGAAAACAGTTGAACATCACTCTTCAATGAGGCTACCTTGTGTTTATCTGTCAGCTGGTCTGTTACTGATGAGCTGCCAAACAGAGGTAACTTTTTGCGTGGGACGACATCATTCAAAGGCTTTGAGCGTTCAATCAGCCTCTCTTGCACAAATGACTCCAGAGCCTCCTTTCCCACTTTCTGCACGTCTTTCACACTTTGTACGACTGATGCACTTGCTATATCCTTTGTGTCAAGGACCAAAAGGTCAGCGGTTTCTTCAATAAATGGATTACCTAGCTCCTCGATAACTGATACAAGTGATCTGACATGTTTGTCAAAGGTCATCTGGGTGCTTTTATTCTGATCATGATGCAGTGATGGCGCTTTGCTTTCATGTTGCTCCTGTGCAGTCTCAAACTCATCAATCACCCTTGAGACCTCTGGACCTGCAACCATCCATCTTTGCAGAGCATGGGCATTGTCCAGCAGACCCACAGCTGTTCTAATTATGGAGATATTCATCAAAACAGGTCTGTTATGGCGGCCATCTTGGATTTCAAGATGGCTGCCATATACTATTGAATATTTTATGTTGCCATTGGATTCCTAGACCCTAAAAATGTAGGTATAGGCACTTCAACCATTTTGATATCTGTTCTAATTATGGAGATATTCATCAAAACAGGTTTTGTATGACGGCCATCCTGAATTTCAAGATGGCCGCCATATGGGGTGAAATTGGAGATGCCCCCTGGACTAAAAATCTTTCTTTTGGGGTATTCTAGCCATGTGCCAAGTTTCATGCTTTTAAGGGAAAAGGCACAATTCATCAGTTAAGCAGCCCCACTATAACGCATCCCGAGTTCGACTCAAATTTTTATCTGTGTCAATCCTTGCTCGGTGAATGTTTGCTTCTCTGTACTCAAAGGTGTTGACTCTTCTTTTGACGTAAATAATGTGAAATCCGATTCCGAGTTGATCTCGCCTCCCTATCATTCAGTATATAATCAGGATTTATTTGGTTTGGAATTTGGAGCAACTGCATCTTTATTTGTTTATTGGCATCTTTACGAACCAGTCTACATTGCTGTAAACCACCCATAATGAAGAATGACAAATGACGTCTTTAAATGGCTACTTAATAAACCTCGTGTTGCAGCCACGGAGTTGTGCAAATTTATTTCATTCTCTCTGTCTCTCTCAAGTTGTTGACAAGAACAAGCCAATTTGATTTTGGTTGAGGTCAGGATGCAGATCCAGCCTATCGGTGTGATACAAATTGTAAACTGTTCAGTCTGGCGGAGATATGCACGCTACCGAGTGCTGTTCTAGTTTTTATCTGTATTCTAGTTTTGGTTTTCATTTTTTTTGTTTGTCAGTATGTTTCAAAGTTCTAGTTGGGATCCATTTTTTATTCTTGCATGCTTTGTTTCCAAGAACTTTGAGCAGATTCAGTACATACTTCATTTATTAGCCTACACACTTCATCAAGTACTTCAAAGTCAATCCCATTGCTTTCTTGCTTGGAACTGCAAACCGTTTTGTAACGATCCCATACTTCTTTGTCCTTACATTTATATACGTATATCAAATCTCTGTGCAGGACTGCAGGTGTACCTACCTGCTTTAGTTTGAGTTCTGAAGATGCAACTTGCACATGGTGGTTCCTAAAGATGTCTGAATTCTCAAATCTGCTTCTGAATTTTCAAATCCGTTGTTCTTGTTTGGACAGCATTCCTTGTATACAAAGCCCATTTGTTTCACAGAATTCCACTAATCTTCTCCCATGATCATTTTGTAAACAAATTTAATGTTTTCCCTTCATGCGCTCATGTTCAGTACTGTCTTCTCCCACATTTGCGTTTAAATCTCCCGACACAATACGTCATGGTGCAGTGTTTCCTCTGCAGCTTTGACAAGTCTTTCAGAGAAAGTGACTGTCTTCTTCATCGGCATCATTCATTGGTGCATAACATTGGATTATTGTCAATTTGCAGTGTTGAGGAGAACCTCACTTCTATTATGTGTTACCGTATTGGTTGCCATCCCCTCTCATTTATCCAATCCTTTCATTAACCACACTTAATCCTTCTCTGTACAAACCATCTCTCCAGGAATATAAAATTCTCTCTCCATTTTTTTTTTCTTTTTTCTGCATACAAGATCGAGGCTCGTGAAAGAGCTAACAATAATCACACAAAAAGTCAACCGACACATAAAACACAAAATAAGGGGAGCGGAACACAAGATGGGGAGAGAGGGGGAAGGACACACAACATTTGAGAGCAAGGACATCGAGAGAAATGTGGGAGGGGGAGGGCCTGGGGGGAGGTGGGAGATGTATAAAACATATCAACACTGCAAGGACGTCCAGGAAAGAAGTTGGAATTTCAAAAAAAGTGTATCTGGGGTGAATTAGCGGGGGTAGAAAAGATCAAGGTTTTGGATGGGGGAAGACAAGAGATGGTGGTGAACAGCTGTTTTTAAGACCTGGAGGGAGGAGTGGGATTGAAGGGAGTGCGGGAGTTTGTTCCAGAGGCGGGAGAAAAGGGGAATGAAAGAGTGAAGGTGAGCAGAGAGCCTAGATTTTGGCAGTTTAACCAGAAGAGGATTGCTGGCAGATCTTGTGCGACCTGTAGGAATATTAGGGGGACAGAGCACAGCGAGAGCTGAGGGATCAAGGCCGGAGAGGAGTCTGTAAAAGACAGAAAGACCACCAACCTGCCTGCGGTGAGTGAGTGAAAGGCCCTCGGAGTTAGCTTCATCGCAGGAGATTCCAATGATTCTGAAAGCTTTGGTTTCAACAGCGTGAAGCCGAGTTAGGTGTGAGGCAGGAGCACCGGCCCAGAGGGGGGAACAGTATTCCATTGAGCTGCGAATGAAAGCCTTGTATGTGGTGAGGAGCTCGGGTGTGCCAAGAAAGGACTTCGCATGACGGAGGATGCCCAGTCGGCGACTGGCTTTAGAGGCCAGCTTGGAAATGTGGTTATCCCAAGAAAGATCATGGCAGATAGTGAGACTGAAAGGCTTGAGCGACAGAACTTCTTGGAGAGGATTGTTGAGAAAGTAGATGGGAGGGTTTTCCAGTCGGTCTTTTCGGAGAGACATAGTAAGAGTGTGGGATTTGTCAGGATTGAAAGACATGTTCCACTTGTTTGACCAGTCTGTGATTTTGTCCAGGTCTGCAGAGAGTGAAGAGGCTGCAGACTGCCGATCTGAGGGATGAGGAATGGAGCGGCAGATATTGGAGTCATCAGCATAGAGATAGAGAGGATTTTCCAGAGAGTCAGAGAGATCATTGATGAAGACCAGAAATAGCACAGGGCCCAGAACACTACCTTGGGGAACTCCAGCCAGAACAGGAAGGGGAGATGAGAGAAATCCATTCAGGGCCACACGTTGCCTACAACCAGCGAGGAAGTCTGCAAGCCATGAGTGGAGATTTCCATGGATACCATAGGAGGAGAGTTTGGTGAGCAGAGCTGGGTGCCAGACCGTATCGAAGGCACGTGATATGTCAAGGGAGACAGCTCTGATTTCCTGTTTGGCATTGAGGACCTCCATCCATTGTTGAGACAGCAGAAGCAGCATGTCCAGAGTAGAATGGCCTGGTCTGAATCCAAATTGATGATCAGAGATCAAGCCATTGGAGAAGAGGAAGGATTTGAGATCCGAAGCAATGATGGATTCCATGACTTTGCTGATAATTGGGAGCAGGCTGATTGGTCTGTTGTTGCAAGGATCTGTTTTTGCACCTTTTTTGTGTAAAGCGGTAATGTTTGCTGATTTCCAAGATGCTGGCAGATGACCTTGAGCAAAAGAGGGTGAAAAGAACAGAGAGAGGGTGAGCTGGAGCGGCAGAGCAGGATTTTAGGACCCGTGGGCTGATGCCGTCTGGTCCAGTTGCAGAATCGGAGTCGAGGTTTGACAAAAACTTCTCCATCTTGTCAGGAGAGAAGGACACAGAGTCCAGGAGAAGTTGGGTTCGACTGGGAAAGGTGGGAACAGAGAGAGATGGGTTTGGGACACAAGATTTTGAGGCAAACACAGAGTTGAGGCATTCGGCTTTGTCACGTGCGGTGTCAACTGTGTAGCCATTTGAGGTAAGAGGGGATGGAGGGGGAACAAACACCAGAAACGGATTTGACCAGACGCCACCAGGATTTGGAGGAAGGAGACAGGTTTGAGAGTTCAATCTTGAGTGTGGAGAGATAGTGCTTCCTGGCACTCCTGAGGGTAGACACACTTGTTCCGAGCTTGGTGGAAGGAACTGAGATTGCCTTCAGTTGGATTTGCCTTCCAAGAGGCAAAGGCAAGTTGTTTCAGGGCAACTGCCTCACCACAAGATTCAGTGTACCATGGACGGGAGGAAGGGTAAGACAACTGAAGACGAGATGGGATAAATCTGTGCATGAGAGAGCAGTTTGCTTTCGAAGAATTCCCAGAAGAATTGATGTCAGAGGCAGTAGAGATGGGAGACCAGTCCAGATGATTGATGGCTGTTTGCAGACCGTGCCAGTCAGCCTGAGTGAAATGCCAGACTCGTCGGCGCTGAGGAGGCTCTCTGAGAATGGCCAGAGAGATGTCCACTTAACAAGCACATGATCAGAAGAACTGATTGGAGCAGAAGAAGAGCAGCAGACATTTGCAGGGAAGTTTGTCATAACCAAGTCTAGAAGAGAAGATACTCCATTGACTGAGATCCGGGTCGGGAAATTGACAGATTGTGTCAGTCCCAATGAGTCGCATTGTGTCAGTCCCTCAGTCCTTTGCTGAGGTGCCATGGCTGGTGAGAAAGGAACCCACACCCAGCCAGCTGGCATGATGACAGTTGAAGTCGCCACATATGAGGAAGAGAGAGTTTGGATGAGTTGATAGAAGATGGTCCATGTTGTCAGACAGCAAAATGTAAATGGAGTCATCACTGGAGGACGGTACAGAACACATATGGGCAAAAGGTGGGAGCGGAGAGGAAGCCGTAGCCAGAGGTACTCCTGGGGGTGAGGAGGAGAGAGGGCAGTGCAAGGAGAGTGAGGAAGAGAGTTTTTGATAAAGATAGCAACCCCACCACCAGGACAAGGCTCAGGTCTATCATACCGGAGGAGTGGGTAACCAGGAAGAGATATTAAGGACTCAGAGACATCTTTAAGGAGGAAAGTTTAAAATCTGCCCAAAACCTTTCCATGTGATCTCGCTCTGTTCAAATCCAAAACATAGCTTCTCATCTCTTTGATAGTTTACGTGAATATTCCCGCTTCTTCCATTTCAGGTTCTGATCTTCCATCATTTATTGAGTCGGATGAATGCCTCTATCCTGGCACTGTCTTCCTTTCCTCTCTGGAAAAGACCATCCAACTGACGAAGGGATTGAAGTTACTGTTCAGGTTTTTGTGATGGGCCTTTGTTTATGGAAATAGGTTATTAACCCAGTATCCAACCCTCCTTTATCATCTGGGGCTTGGTACCCAGCAATGGTGGAGCTTCAATTGGTATCCATTAATTTCAGCCTTTATGTGTACACTCCATTTTGTGTGTTAAACATCTCATTGTGTTGTTGAAAGTTTTTCTTTGACGTGACCTGGTAATGTTTGATCAAAGGACATAATTTCCATCCTCCAATTTAATGTAGAGGAGGTGAGTAGGACATTGAAATCAAAGACAGCCATCCTCCCATGAGCTAATAGTATAAATCGGCTATTTCTTTTCTTGTATTGCTGATAACTTGCTTATTCAGGACTGGTTAGGATGAAGTAGAATAAAAATAGCCCCGTGGGGGACTGACGACTATTTACCCACGGTTTCTGAGAAGATTTTTCAAAATAATTAGAAAAATAATTTACCTGAATTTGAGGCGAAATTCCCCTTTACAGCCTCTTATAAGGGACGGATCAAGATAGGCAGCACAACCCCATGAGACCTCACTGTTGTGATGTATCGTTCCGAATTTGATCCATATCCGTCATGTAGTTTGTGAGGAAAATGGTTTCATGAATATGAGGGATTAGGGGAGGGTGTCCGTGACACCCGTTACAGGGGAGATACGGCCATGGGGAGCACAACTTAAGGTTAGGGCATGGTCAACATGTCTCGTGGCAGGTTTGGTCTGGATCAGATTGTGGGTTTCTAAGAAGATTTTTGAATGAAATACCAATATTCCAAGCAAAACACCCCTTTCACACCCATTATAGGGGGTGCATCCAGATGGGGAGCACAACCCCATGAGACCTGATGCATTGTACCAAATTTGGTCCATAATTGTTTGGGTCGTTTGTGAGATGTTTTCGTCAAATGTTAACGTACGGACGGCCAGACACTGGGACCCACTCTGAGGTTATTTTGGAGAAATAACCTAAAAGGTGTTTGGGTTGGTATAGAAGTTAGTGTTTAAGTCTCGCATTAACAAGGCCTCATGCCTCCATCATGAAAATGATAAACACAGGAATCATTGAGCGAGGGGATAAGGAAATAGACTTGCATGGTAGCCTAATATTGTTTCCCAGATGATGCTTTCCAGTTTATGTGTGATACAGACTTTGAACTAACAATATATACATTTAAGAACATTCCATTACCTCAACTTTTTCGACTTGCAAATATTTAATAAAATTTGTCTATCTTGAACACGTGACTCAACTTTGTTCAGTTGTTGAAAGCAAAACATTTTCCAAACATCTGACCCAACTCAAACTTTGGCTGCTAGTACTGTACGATACATACATATATTGTTGCGGATCTCCAAACGTCGGCCTTCCCCTTACCAAGGGGGGATTAATCCCCTTGTCTGTTATCTAGCCGACGCAATCCGGGGCTATGACGTTCCTTCCGGACGACGTTAGGTATGGTCGTAAGCCGAATTCTTATTACCTAATTACTAACGCCGGCCATGAAGCAAGGAAATAACCCCACCCGAACCATGGTTTTGGTGGACACGCCGAACGACAGCGAGCTGCGATTCGGGCCGTTAACAGGAACTAACCCGATCCAAGCGGTTCGGAATCGTGCCACGTTTACCCAATGGAGAAATCACTAAGATGGTCGAATTAAGAGGAAACAGGAAGAACAAGCAATTTATTACACATTGTACAATGAAGAGGAAGAAGCAATGTACAGTGGAGAAGAAGAGGCAATGTACAGTGAAGAAGAAGAAGCAGATACACAGGGCAGCCTTATATGGTCTTATACTTATTCCCAGACAAACGGGCCCGCACACACACACACGGGGATGTAGATGGTCGGGGTTGAAGGTCCAGGGATGATATCCACAGCTCGCTCCGGTCCCCGACTCGTACCACGAAGAAGATGGTAGACGGCAGGCAAGCTCTCCGCGTGTCGTTGGCGCGGAACGGACAATTATATGGGGAGAGGTGAGCTAGGCTGGGCGGTTATTTCACAGCTTAGCCACGTACGTAATAAACGAACCGGCTGGCGGTTATACTGGCGGTCTCAGCAAGCCCAAAGCCAAACCCCCAACGAGTTCTTGCAATCAATGCCAAACGTGACAGTCCTCTTGATCAAAGCGCAATCGTGCAAGTCCTTTGTAAAGCGCATATACTCCCCAGTCCATTATAATGCGCGAATATCCTCAAGTGCTCATAAACCGCATAAGTCCTTTTACAAAGCCCCTCGCTCATCAGTCCTCTTCATGCGAGCTCGCTCAGTCCTCTCGAAGGGCTTTGTGAGCGCGGTTATATAGCACCGCCCAGCGAACCCTCTGGAATGTGCCCGACGCGCACTGACCACGCCCCTGAGGCCATGCCCACTGAGCCCTGGTTGGTTGTTGGGGTCTTACCGGCTCCGCCCTTGATGTCTGCTTGACGTGGCCACACCCCCGACCTCGCGCTCCGCCCCTTTTCCAGGCCTTACCTCGTGGCATCTGGGCTGGTTTGAGCGAAAACCCAAGAGCAGCGAACGCTGCTGGCAAGCAAGGTGCATTAGCCGAATCGGGGCGCGGGATGGATGCTGCCCAACGAGGTAGATTTGGAGGGTGGAGGCAAAATGAACAGGACCTACTCTTATTTATTTCTTTACACAACGCAGGTATCACTATTGGAAATGGCCTTATCTCACATATACTAAGAAATAACATACAATATATATATATTGTTACGGATCGCGGTTTAGATGTTATGATGGGCCGAGCGGATGGTCCACCGCGACCTAACAGTTCCCCCGATTCTTCCCCAACTCACCCGATTCCACCCGACGTTGACCAAATCGAGGGGGGGGAGGGGGAGGGGAGGGGGGAGGAGAGAAGAGGGGGGAGGGGGAGGAGAGGGGGGAGGAGAGAAGAGGGGGGAGGGGGAGGAGAGGGGGGAGGAGAGAAGAGGGGGGAGGGGAGAAGAGAGGGGGAGGGGAGAAGAGGGGGGGAGGGGAGAAGAGGGGGGGGGAGGGGAGAAGAGGGGGGGGAGGGGAGAAGAGGGGGGGAGGGGAGAAGAGGGGAGAAGAGGGGGGGGAGGGGAGAAGAGGGGGGGAGGGGAGAAGAGGGGGGGGGAGAAGAGGGGGGGAGGGGAGAAGAGGGGGGGAGGGGAGAAGAGGGGGGGAGGGGAGAAGAGGGGGGGAGGGGAGAAGGGAGGGGAGGGGGGAGGGGAGAAGAGGGGGGGAGGGGAGAAGAGGGGGGGAGGGGAGAAGGGAGGGGAGGGGGGAGGGGAGAAGAGGGGGGGAGGGGAGAAGAGGGGGGGAGGGGAGAAGAGGGGGGGAGGGGAAGATAGGGGGGAGGGGAGGATGGGGGGGATTGGGGGGGGGGGAGGTGATTGGCTAACTCGGGATCATGCTCCCAGGTGATTGGCTAACTCGAGCTCGAGAGAGCCATAATGCGCTACGTTATGGCAAAAAATATGGATGTAAAGATGAAAGAAAAAAAAACCTATGTGGTGTGAATGGCAATGTTCCTCGCTGAAATGTGAAAAAACTAAATTACGTGCGAACGCATAACTATGAGATTATGGCGGCAAAGTTGGAACATCACGTGATCGCTCTGAGCGAATCAGCGCGCTGCTCTGCCATTCCGGTCATAATATTCCTCGCTGAAATGCGCTGAGGTAAAAATATGGTTTAAAAAATATTATGAAATAAATTTTTAGGTCGGCCATGTTCTTCCCAGGCTCAATGGCCATGTTTGTGCCAAATATCAAGTACGTGAGCCTCTCCGTTTAGGAGTCTATCGGTAACATTACACACACACACACACACAAACTGTGTTTTATATATATATATATATATATATATATATATATATATACACACACACACCTGGGCTCATGAGCGCTCACGATGAGATTGTGTACATTTTGCTAAACTCAGTGCCAAAGGATTGCAAAACAGCAGGTTTGTGTTCTGATTCATGTTTTACATTTTTCAGAATATAAAATTCAATTGAAATCAAGTAGTTCCTCGATCATATTATAGAATATAGACCGACTTCTAAATATATGGACAGACAGATGGACGTACTACTTGCTTAACCCTGACTTTTGCTTTGTGTGCGACCTAATTCGGCCGAGGCAGTTTATTCCTGCTGCATGAAACACTGCATCCCATGCGTGAAGAAAACTGATATTTTGGAATGCCAACTGCATTATCCTTCCAATCATCATGTAACTTTGCATGAAGCTAGCTTTTACTATTGAATGCATTTCTTATTTAGTCAACTTGATTGTGGGATGGCTTTGAAGGACATAACATACAAGTTGATGAGTCTTTCCTTAGTGTTGGGAAAGGAGGTGCACAGAGCACACTGCGCAAGCACATCTACACCTACTACTAGAGATGGTTTGAGCCCAACCTCATCCCCCTCTCCGCCCACAAAAAGCAGAAAGGCAGGAATTTCTGGGAAGAAACACGAGCTCGGGCTCTATTTGTTTGAAAGCTTTTCTCAGCACAAGCTCGACAAATATCAGGCTTGCACCATCTCTATCATACGCAGTGTGTCAGCCATGTGGCACAATAGACAACATAGAAGACAAATGAGCACTAAAATATTTTCCTGAACTTTGTGTTGACTGGAACTTTCAGTCGAGTCCGTTTTCAATTATTTTTGGAATTAGGGCCTTGGCCGACGTTCCACAACATGGTCAACGATGGTTGTGGACACCTATTACTCGTAAAACAGTACCACAACTGGAATAAAAGTTGCAGGTAAAGGAAGGAGAGTCTCAGGAAGTCTGTAAAAATGAATATGACCATGGAATGGGGATAGGCAGCAGACTTGAAAATTTAAAGATGGTTCTAGGTGCAATCGAAGTAAGGGAAGGGGAAATTAATTAAAGGTGAGCACTAGCATTTAGGTTAAAGGATAGCTAAGGGTTTCTGATAGAAGGCATGTGACCAGGAGAGGTCAACAGTTTAACATGAAGTGAGAGGTCGGGAGAAGCAAACACCAGAAAAGAGGCAATGAAGGATTACAGTTAACAAGGAGACCCAGACACTGTGCCTCCTGTTGTGAGATGCTAATGATAAATAGGGCCTTAGATGATCGGCAGCAGCAGCACCAGTCCACTAAGATTAAACACATTTCATGACTTTCAGATATACCCATTCTAACCAAAATAATGTGCTCATCTGGTTAGCATGGGTACATTCGTTTGTTCTTATGCAGCATATATATGGCTGTGGGTTTGCATCAGTTCTTATATGGGTATGGTGATGCCTACAGGGGAGGGTATACCACTGATGCAGTGCCCCTGTAGTTTAGAGCAGGAATTTGACCAGGATGCTGGCAACTGCTCGTCTACTCTTCCCGAAGGACAACATGGGATTTTGAATATCCACATACTCAGGTTGACAGTCAGGATGGACAGTTTAATGTGCAGCCAAGGGACGGCATGCACACAAGGTACATGTTGAACAGCTTTTTTTCTCTGCGAACTTCTGATGCATGTAGACCTCTATCCACAGACTTTGGTTCAATCACTGGTAAACCTTCAAAAGCCATTCTGGAAAGAGCACTGGCTCTTACGCCATTCTAAAACCACAACCTCAGGCACTTGAAGCAAAGATAGCCATTTATCTTTTACTGGCCACACACAAGTTACAGGATGGAGAGAAGGGACAAGTCAAATGGACTGATCTCTTGGCACCATCAACTTCTTTACAACCCTACCAATTTCAATGTATTTCATTCTCGATAACACCCAACCCCTATAATTAACAACAACATATTTGCCATCATTTCCATATCCATGCCCCCTTTTTCCTCTCACTCTTCTCATGTTTGCAATTACACAAACGATAAATAGATTAACCAATTGTTTCATGAGTACTTGCTTGAGCCACTCGTGCCATTCCAGTTGAGAAATAAAACATCAAGAGGGACTACCTGCAGATGGAAACGGCAGTTAAAGCAGAATTTTTGTTTTTCAAAAATAAAACATTCAACAATAAACATGAAAAAAAAGAAATGTTCACATGACGCGCAAACAATCGAGCAAAAATAAAAATGGACGTTTAAAATAGCATTTCTGAATCAAATAGAAATCGACAATTTTCACATCTGTAGTCGTTTATCTTCTTGAATAGGGATCAAATTTGACTGGAGCTCGGGGACGTGGTGAAGCAAACAAAGCTCCACAAGTCCAGTTTACCAAAAAAATGGCACGACAAATGCACTGCTCATGCCAAGTTTGAACAATGGCAAACCACGAAGCAAATGAAGAAAAAAAAATGCCATTTTGTAAGAATAAAATATACATGAGGGTGCAAGTACAAAATGAGGAGGAAGTGGTGAGAAGTTGCAGGAACAGATATAAACAGTACTCCAAAATGGTGTTGTAATACTCGACCTTCTGGTGTCACATATCGCGTACTTTCACCAGCAGCCTGCCCACTCCTCCCTGCATACCTTAATATCGCTTCCTAGACACCATCATTCCAACATATAACTCAATTTAGCACCTCATTTTGGATTATCAGGAGTCAGTTATACAAACCAGTCAGACCGTTTCACGTAATTAACCTGCTTACGTGAAACTACATACCGATGGGAAAAAAAAAAATCCTTCCACCGACAACTCTAACGAGAATCCTCCGAATACAGAAGGTTTAAAAATATAACAAACTCCGATCTTTCCAATGCACATGAGGGAAGTAAAAATTTGTAGAAGATAATAATTAATATTATAATAGAAAGAAACTTTTATCATTTACAAAATATTTCCTGAACATCAATAAAAGTTTTATTTTTCAACAAACTTTCCCCTGGAAACTGTGAAACATCCTTCAAAGCAAACTTGCACAAACCTAAGGATTACGGCCGCACGCCGACACCCACAACGTTACCAAATATTTTACACCTTGCGCTAATAATTCAAGAAAAAAAGAAAGAAAATAATAAACGCTAAATTGGATTTTGAGGAAATGGTTTCTCTATTGTCAAAATCACCAGGAATATTTGTGAAACTTGTAACAGAAATGTCAATATTATTTGAGTCCAGACAAATATTCATTTGCAAGACTGATATCACTGCAATGTCTAATGGTGATCCCAGCTGCTTTGTCCCATCCCTACCCTCCCTAAACACCATCCCACTTAATCCCTTCACCGACACCAGCATTCCATGTTAATGTGGCTAAGAGCCAAAACCTAAGGTGGATGGACGCTTGTCAGTAAAGAAACTCTTGAGCAACAGAACTTGACCCAAGCTTATGGACAGCAATGCAACCGTCTCGCCTAGAGACCAAAACAAGACTCGCATGTTAAGGTCTTCGGCCCGCGAGCGACCTTGTGCCTCACGGAGGCGGTGGTGTGTCTGGTAATCGATGACCGTCTTCATTGCCTCATGGATGCTCACACAAGCAGACTCCATCTGCAAAGTGGACAGTTTATGTGTGAAATGCGAGGGAAGTGAAAGCTCACTTTTTAAAAAGTTCTGCCTTGGGGGGAGATAAAAAGATTACTCAAGGCTGCAATCTCGAACTATTGGGATAAAAATATACTAATGAACAAGTTCTCAAACTTTCATAATCATCATCATCATGTACTCTTATGGCAGAGCATTTGTGCAGCCAAAGCAGTTACAAGGCCTCAGACTTTCACGAGCTGCCTGTCCTGGCCAGACGTTCAACTGAATGAGGTAGAAATTTTTTCAGGGTGCCGGTGATAACTAACATGTTCTCAATAACCAGCGACGACACATTGTGATGCAAGGCCTGCTTGCAAAGCACCAATAGGACAGTTTGTTGGGTCGGAAATCGAACCCAGACTACACAGGTCAATGGACGGTAAGTACGCTACCCCTGCACTATCATGTCACACTCCAGCATTCGCAGTCCAATGTCTCATTTTTTTTTTTAACGCAATGCAGACACTGTAAAGGCCCCGCTTCAGTCTCAAAACCAATCTGTTTGCTCTGCCATTTAAAAGGGCAACCGTCATTCGTTTTGGACACTGTCCACTGGGACTCGTCAGTCTAAAAATATGTGCATCAACTCCTGTAATGGTGATCATTCACCTAGCTGCTCCAATCAATGCTACAATTACCATACTTAGGGCAGGGAATTGTAATACGCAGGTCGTATTAACAAATTAACTACATAAATCCGACCTAGTTATAAAGTTCTGGAAAGTCGTGGCCGACTTCTGGTGACATTCATGATCAGATTTCTCAAAACAATCTAATCCTGCCCTGCTTCACGAGGCTCTGGCAGAGACAGATTGGTTGTAGCCATTACCCCATCCATCTACCACATACATGGTCTGCCTCTGCCTCTTTATGATTGGTTGACTTTCATTTTCTGCACACATCACCTATTTACGAGAATTATTTGCCTCGAGTTGGTGTGCAAGATACCTGGTTGTTAATGGGAATAACAGTTAAATTTGAAGCAAATAGAAGGAAAGGTAACCCATGTGATGCATGCTTGTCTGTAAATGTAAAGTTTTTTTTTTTTTTTTTTTTTTTGTATACAAGATCGAGGCTCGTGAAAGAGCGAACATTAATCACACAGAAAGACAAACAGACACATAAAACAAATAACATCGGGAGCGGTAGACAAGATGGGGAGAGAGGGGGAAGGACACAAACACAACATTTGAGAGCAGGGACCGAGAGACATGGAGACATCGAGAGAACTGTGGGAGGGAGAGGGCTTTGGGGGGAGGCATGGGAAGGGGGGGGCGGGGGGGGGTGGGAGAGGTATAAAACACATGGACACTGCCAGGACTTCCAGGAAAGAAGTTGGAATTTCAAACAAGGTGGATCTGGGGTGAATTAGTGGGGGTAGAAAAGATCAAGGTTTTGGATGGGGGAAGATAAGAGATGGTGGTGAACAGCTGTTTTAAAGACCTGGAGGGAGGAGTGTGATTGAAGTGAGTGTGGGAGTTTGTTCCAGAGGCGGGAGAAAAGAGGAATGAAAGAGTGAAGGTGAGCAGAGAGCCGAGATTTCGGCAGTTTAACCATCAGAGGGTGGCTGGCAGATCTTGTGCTTGGGAACATTTTCACTTTTTAAAATCTTTATGGGAAATAGGGTGGGAAGGGAGAGAGAGTTTGGGTTAATAGGATCAAGAGAATGGTGCTGCATGGCATTCCATCAGCAGTCTCCAGAAGCCAACCATACCTGAGTAAGTGCTGTGACCCTGTTTGCCATATCTGGTAGTAGTGGAGGCTCCTCTCCAACCTGAAGGTCGAAGTAGACCGTCTTATGTGTAAATGTTGAGAATTCGTTGCTGAAGCAAACCTTGAACACCCCCTTTTTGGACGTGGTCCACGTAAAGCTGTCATACTGCTTCTTGGTCTCTTTGTAAAGTATTTTGCCATCTGGATCCTCGACGCGGCAGTCAACGTCATAGTGACCTCCAGTGATCACCTGAAATTGACAAGCGTTTGACACGACTTGTGATTCGGTAGCATCAGTCTCATTGAAATAAAATGTTTAAAAACTCAAAGTAGACATGTGCCATAATCTTATTGGAATTATAAATTCGATGCAATCGGAAACTTTCAAAGAGCAATCGGAGATCACAGACCCTCATCAGGTGGTTTTGAGTGGTATTTTTGTGCTTGTGTGTTTGTCTGGTGTGTTATTGATGTATTGACGACACCATATTGTTGATGATGATGATGTATTGTTGACAATACTGTATTGTTGATGACATATTGTTGATGCATTGACGACACCATAGTACGTACTTTATAGACGTGCTCGCATTGTCATAGTACGTACTTTATAATAATTATAGAGGTACTGTATTTGGTTTAAAAAAAAAAGACGTGTAATACTAAATACTGAGTACCACCAGGTGGCGCTTGTGGCCTACATTAGCACACTATGTGCGGACAGACAGACAGACAAACAGAGACAAACAAACCCAAAATCTAAAATGCAATACCCTCGAGTCCTCCAGTGAGGAAGGGTAATAATGGCAGTGTGTTTGACCCAGCCGATCCTGGTAATATGACGTTAGGCCTTCGTGACATCGATTGCTGTGAGTGTTGACGCTGAACTACCTGGTATTCCAGCGTGCTCTTCACTTCCTTGTCAGCCTCCTGGTAAAAACACTGCTTCGCGTTATCTGGGAGTTCAAAGGTTAGCTCGGACGAGCTGGAGACGCGCAGAGACCCGAACAAGGGCAGGAAGAAAAGGAGTACGCAAGGAAAAGGCGCCATGAGGGACCGGAGATCGCCGAGTCACTTGAGAGAATAACAAGGATGGTTAGAAGAGAGTAGATGACACGCGGTAACTACATGTATATGCGATGACGACCGACGCAGAAAATCGCGCCCCCGACGTGGCAAACCTTAGAAAACGTTTCATTGTTAAAGTCGCCTGCAAGGCAGCTGTGATACAATCACATTGTGCTACGCTCATGAACAGGCGCCTTCAGGGCATTTGTATTATTAAAAACCCTATGCCGGCCATACTCCTTTCGTCTTTGGAAGCTGCGGTCCGTATTTTAATGCGATTCAGTATTTCTACCTGCTTGTTAATTTTTCTATCTAAGTGCTTAGTTACCTGGTTTAAAGACAGATTAGCCCCAGGTAACACTAACCAAGCAAACGTACCACGAATCGATCATCACTTGGTCGCCTTAGTTCACTTATTCAGAGCACATTTATCGTCTGGAAACAAATATCATTTTCTCGTACATTGTACAGAACACTTAATACTGAAATAAGTCTATTCATGGTGAACGAATTCATATTATTGTAGCGGTTACCGCTGGATGCACACAATCGCCTTGCAACGGCCAGACGCGCCTCTCCCGGGCATGCCCGGACTCACTGTTCCCGGGCACGCCCGAACCTCCCGGGCACGCCCGGTCTCGTCTTTCCCGGGCATGCCCGCTCTCGCCTTTCCAGGGCTCGCCCAGAGCGTCCGGGCATGCCCGCTCTCGCCTTTCCAGGGCTCGCCCAGAGCGTCCGGGCATGCCCGCTATCGCCTTTCCAGGGCTCGCCCAGAGCATCCGGGCATGCCTGCTATCGCCTTTCCAAGGCTCGCCCAGAGCGTCCGGGCATGCCCGCTATCGCCTTTCCAGGGCTCGCCCAGAGCGTCCGGGCATGCCCGCTCTCGCCTTTCCAGTGCTCGTCCAGAGCGCCCGGGCACGCCCAGCCTCGACTTGCCAGGCCGCAGCCAAACACGCCCGGGCAGGTCCAGACTCGCCTTTCCAAGGCTCGCCCTTGACACCCGGGCATGCCCGGTATAGCTTTTGCCGGGCAAACTTCCCAACATAAATGTTTATATATATTGCTGCCCGATAAACGGGCTTTTGTCAGAATACCTGAGCTGTTTTGTTTCAATAAAGCAACTCGGACGAATTCCGTCTTTGGTCGCGTCACTTCTTTCGACTCGCGTTGGAGCGCAGCTCCTTCACTGCTGACCTACCGACATGGACACGGCAGTGACTCTTAAACTGCCTACCTTCTGGGAGGCTCACGCGGCTGTTTGGTTCGCCCAGGTGGACTCCCAGTTCGCCCTGCGAGGCATCACCGCGGACGACACCCGCTTCCACCACGTCGTGGCAGCGCTCGGTCCGCCACCGCGGCCCGCGCCCTGAGCCTCCTCGAGCACCTGCCGGCTGCCGACAAGTATGACGCGCTGAAGACGCTCCTCCTCGACGCTTTCGCCCTCTCACCGGCGGAACGCGCACGGCGCCTGCTCGACCTGCCCGAGCTCGGCGACACGCGCCCGTCCGAGCGCATGGACTATATGCTCTCGTTGCTCGGTGAGCACTCTCCGGATTTTCTGTTCCGCAAGTTGTTCCTTCGCCAGCTGCCTCACCCGGTACGCCTCGCCCTGGCTGGCACGTCGATCACCGATCCCCGCGCCCTCGCCAGGGAAGCCGATAAGATCTCCTCGGCGGGCCAACACATCGGCGCGGCTACCTGGAGCCTGCCGCCGTCCGAGGCGACGCCCGAGCGCCCTGCGCGGTTGGAGGCCGAACTGCCGGTGAAACTGGCGGCCGCCACGCCGCACCGACCGCTTCCGACACGACGGCCGGGGCCTCCACCTGACCAGGCGTGGTGTTATTACCACGCCAGGTTCGGACACAAGGCTCGGACATGCCGACCCCCGTGCACTTTCGGCAAGTCGGGAAACGGCCGGGCCGGCGTTCATTCCCAGCCATGAGCGCCGGCCACTCGGGCAACTTGCTTTTTATTCGGGACAAAGCGTCCGGGCGGCGTTTCCTTTGTGACACCGGCGCCCAACTGAGCGTCATACCCGCCTCCGAGCAGGACAGGCGGGGCGCCGTTTGCGGCCCCTCTTTGGTCGCTGCTAATGGCTCGGCCATACGCACTTTCGGCCCGCGCAACGTCACCCTCTGCTTCGGCAGCCAGCGCTTTCAGTGGACCTTTGTGACCGCCTTCGGCCCCATGGCTTTGCTGGGCGCCGACTTCCTCTGCGCGCACGGGCTGCTGGTCGACGTCAAACGTCGTCGCCTTGTCAACGCCAAGACCTTCAGCTCCCTGGCGTGCACGATGAGCAGCCCCCGCGCCGACCGAACTGGCGTGCGCCCTCCCGACGGCGAACGAGTTCGCTCGCCTGCTCGCGGAATTCCCGGCCCTCACATGGCCGACGTTTTCGGCCGTCGCAGTGCGGCATGGGATCGAGCACCACATACCCACTACGGGCCCGCCGGTCTACGCCAGGGCCCGCCGCCTCGACCCGGCCAAGCTCGCCGTGGCAAAGGCCGAGTTCGACGCGTTGGAGCACCTCGGCATCGTGCGGCGCTCCAATAACGCGTGGGCCTCACCACTGCACATCGTGCCAAAGCCGGGGGGCGGATGGCGCCCGTGTGGCGACTACCGCCGCCTCAACGACGCTACCACCCCCGACAGGTACCCGATCCCGCACATCCAGGACTTTTCCGCCCGTTTGGCGGGACGGGTCATATTTTCCAAAATTGACCTGATACGGGGATACCACCAGGTACCTGTCCGGGCGGCCGACGTCCCGAAGACGGCCGTCATCACGCCGTTCGGCCTGTTCAAATTTTTGAGGATGCCGTTTGGCCTCAAGAACGCGGCCCAGGCATTCCAGCACTTAATGGACGGCGTGCTGCGCGACCTGCCATTTCTTTTCGTCTATCTGGACGACATCCTCGTCGCCAGCACGTCCCGCGCCGAGCACCTCCTCCACCTCCGAACACTGTTCGGTCGCCTCAGCGAGCACGGCTTAATTGTCAACCCGGCCAAATGCCACTTCGGCACGACGACCGTTGACTTTTTGGGCCACCGCATCACCAAGACCGGGGCCGTGCCGCTGCCGACCAAGGTCGAGGCCATCACCACGTTCCCGCGTCCCCGTTCCATCAAGGCCCTACAAGAGTTCCTCGGCATGGTGAATTTTTATCACCGATTCGTGCCCCGCGCTGCTCAGCTCATGCGGCCCCTTTACAAGGCCCTCCGGGGCAAGCCGGCCAAGCATGACATCGTTTGGTCCGCGGCCATGGACGCGGCCTTCGCGAGCGCAAAACGGGCCCTCGCCGACGCAACGCTGCTGGCTCACCCGGTGCTCAACGCGCCCATCGCCCTCACTACGGACGCCTCCAACTACGCGGTGGGCGCCGTCCATGAACAATGGGTTGACGGGGTTTGGCAGCCACTCGCTTTTTTCAGCCGGCAGCTCTGGCCTAACGAGTTAAAATACAACACGTTCGACCGCGAGCTGCTCGGTCTATTCCTGGCCGTTCGCCATTTCCGACACCTCCTGGAGGGCCGCCCGTTCACGGCTTTCGTCGACCACAAGCCGTTGGTCTACGCAATGGCCAAAGTCACGGAGCCGTGGTCGGCCCGCCAGCAGCGCCACCTCTCCGCCGTGTCGGAATTCACCACGGACATCCGGCACGTCGCCGGCAAAGACAACGCTGTGGCCGACTGTCTTTCTCGGGCCAGCGCGAACGCGGTCCACCTCGGCGTGGACTTCGCGCTCATGGCGGCCGACCAGACCACCGTCACCTCGGTGCAGGCCCTCCGGGCGGCGGACACGGGCCTCCGCCTGGCCGACATTCCCTTCGCGGGCACCGTCCTGCTCTGCGACGTCTCCCAGGGCCAGCCTCGCCCCATCGTGCCCGTTTCCTGGCAGCGCCGCATCTTCGCCTCCATCCACGGCCTTTCTCACCCGGGCCGGAAAGCTTCTCAGAAGCTGGTGTCGGCGCGTTTCGTCTGGCACGGCCTTCGACGGAACATCCGCGACTGGGCCAACGCCTGCACGGCCTGCCAGCGGGCCAAGGTCCACCGCCACACCCGGCCCCGCTGGCACCTTTCACCGTGCCTGCACGGCGTTTCGACCACGTCCACGTGGACCTGGTGGGTCCCCTGCCCCCATCGCGGGGGTTCACCCACCTGCTCACCATGGTGGACAGGACCACCAGGTGGCCGGAGGCTGTGCCCCTCACCTCCACCACCACCGCCGACGTGGCGCAGGCGTTCATCGCCACCTGGGTCGCGCGCTTCGGCGCACCGGCGGACATCTCGTCCGACCACGGCCCACAGTTCACGTCCGAACTTTGGGGCGCGGTCGCCCGCTCATTGGCGGTCACGCTGCACCGCACCACGGCCTACCACCCCCAAGCCAACGGGTTGTGCGAGCGGTTTCACCGCTCCATGAAGGCCGCACTCATGGCCGGCCTTCAGGACGACGGTTGGACCGACCGGCTGCCGTGGGTCCTTTTGGGCCTCCGCACGGCCCCCAAGGAGGACCTCCGGGCGTCCGCCGCCGAGCTCGTCTACGGCCAGCCGCTCCGCGTCCCGGGCAAGTTCGTGCCCGACGCTACCAGTCCCTGGTCCGCCGCACACTAGCGCTCGGACCTCCAGGAGGCCGCCCGCCGATTTGCCCCCGTGCCAACGTCCCGCCACGGTGGCCCCCAGTCCTACGTCCCCCCGGCGCTTCGCACAGCGGAGTACGTCTTTGTGCGTCATGACGCGCACCGGGGGCCACTCCGGCCGCCGTACGACGGGCCCTTCCGGGTCCTGCGACAGGGCGACAAGTCCTTTGTCATCGACGTTGGCGGTCCGGTCGGACCGGATCTCTGTGGACCGCCTCAAACCGGCGCACATGGACGTCGACCGACCACCACGGTTGGCCATTCCTCCGCGGCGAGGCCGCCCCCCGTCCACAGTTCCCCCCGCTCGACCACCCACCACCACGTCGGACCCCTCCCCACGACCCTCCAGGGGTCGCTTCGGCCGGGTCATCCGGACCCCCCTTAAATTGACCCTGCCGGTGCAGGTCGATTCTGGAGGGGCGTGTGTAGCGGTTACCGCTGGATGCACACAATCGCCTTGCACCGGCCAGAACACGGCCAGACGCGCCTCTCCCGGGCATGCCCGGACTCACTGTTCCCGGGCACGCCCGAACCTCCCGGGCACGCCCGGTCTCGTCTTTCCCGGGCATGCCCGCTCTCGCCTTTCCAGGGCTCGCCCAGAGCGTCCGGGCATGCCCGCTATCGCCTTTCCAGGGCTCGCCCAGAGCGTCCGGGCATGCCCGCTATCGCCTTTCCAGGGCTCGCCCAGAGCGTCCGGGCATGCCCGCTATCGCCTTTCCAGGGCTCGCCCAGAGCGTCCGGGCATGCCCGCTCTCGCCTTTCCAGTGCTCGTCCAGAGCGCCCGGGCACGCCCAGCCTCGACTTGCCAGGCCGCAGCCAAACACGCCCGGGCAGGTCCAGACTCGCCTTTCCAAGGCTCGCCCTTGACACCCGGACATGCCCGGTATAGCTTTAGCCGGGCAAACTTCCCAACATAAATGTTTATATATATTGCTGCCCGATAAACGGGCTTTTGTCAGAATACCTGAGCTGTTTTGTTTCAATAAAGCAACTCGGACGAATTCCGGCTTTGGTCGCGTCACTTCTTTCGACTCGCGTTGGAGCGCAGCTCCTTCATTATAGTTATTTATAAAATCAACTTTTAAAATTTTGTCATTCTGTGAACGAATCAAAAAAACGCCCATGAACGAATCATTCACGCCCACTAAAGTGCACACTACCTCGTCGGGCAGGAAATGGGAAACCACAACAGCGTTTTCCAACAGTGACACCTAGCAGCGGTCAATCCAACGAACATATATAATGGTGAACCACATTTCCTTTGCCTTCTGCTTCTCCTCCGCACACAATAAACCAAATGAGTACAGTATTGGTATAAGGAGAGTTCTAATTCTAAGATAGCTGTTGAGAAGTTACTCGGAAGCTTTCATATAATTACACTCCACCTTGCCTAATAGTAGGGACTAGCCGAAACCCGTGGAACATCCACGGAAGGGAGGATGTGGTGTATGGATAGAGTGTACCATTATGGATGGCATAGGGGATTTGCTTGTCCGAGTAAGAGTTAGGAAGAAAGATGAGAATGAAGAGTGCGTATATAAACAACGATCGCCGACACCGGCACAAATGCATGCTCTGGATTGTCCACTCGGTGGACGGCTTACTTTCGCCTTCGCCTGTCCAATCAGCGGACGGCTTGCTTCGCCTTCACCCAGCAGACGCCAATACGATAGCGTCGTAAGATGGTGTCGTATCGGCAGTTAATCGGATGCTTTTTGGCCCCAACGTCGGCTAATTCAGATTTTTCGAGTATGGCTGTACGTGATAAACAAAGAGCGCGGTTTGTAGATCGTAAATCCATTAGTGCCATGGGCATCAGGTCACTGGGTGCGGCGTAAAAGGGATAACAAAGTCGAGTCCTTAAAAAATTAGAAATCAAAAAAAAACTTGGAAATGTTAAATCCAGATAAAGTATGAAAATACCTTTAATATGGTACCAAAACCACATCCATATCTTAAAAATTAAGGAAACTATGATCATTTTCATATTCGGAGGTTTGACACTCTACCTGTATTGATTAGCTCTGAGACTAAAACAAAAGCTGTGATCAATGATTGCAAATTTTATGACTAAATGATCCTGGTTTCCTTTAAAATGAAGGTAATCAGATGAATTTTTCAGAAAATGTGAACTGAGGTTCTGCGAAGAGGGTAAGAAAAAAAATATTTCGACAGACCAAAAATTTGAGTTTAATCGATCCAGAGTTATTGCCCTTGCATCAACGAGAATATGTTGAAAATACCTTCTAAATACTATAGAGGCTACAGTATTGATGAGATCTTCATGAAACTTGGCATGATAAGTTATGATGATAATATATTGGTGTGTTTAAAATTTTGACAATTTTTGCCATACTGTTCTAGAGTTATTGCCATTGATTTAACAAAAATACGTTAAAAAAGCCTTATAAATGCTATAGAGGCCACAGTTTTGATGAGATCTTCATGAAGCTTGGCATAATTAGTTATGATGATAAGATCATGGTGAGGTTTAAATTTTGACAATTTTTGCCATGCTGTTCTAGAGTTATTGCCCTTGATTTAACAAAAATGCATCAAATATAGCCTTTAAACACTATAAAATCAACAGTTTTGCTCGGATTTTGATTAAACTTGGTATGATTAGATATGATGATAAGATCTTTGTGGAGTTTAAATTTTGGTAATCCTTGCCATGTGGTTTTGGAGGTATTGCCCTTGATTTGAAAAAAAAAATGCATCCAATACTTAGCTTTTTAACGCTATGAAAGCAACAATTTTGATCGGATTTTGATGAAACTTGGCATGTTTATAATTTAAAAAATTTGCCATAAAACAACCAGAGTTATTACCCTTGACTTTTAACCAAACTTCAGTAGATTGTGGGTGCGATAAAGAACAAAAGCAACATTTTTATTTTAGATTTTGATGAAACTTGCCTTCGTAACATTTCTTGACAGAATATCGGCAACTGTGAAAGTAAAAACTGCGAAAATTGAAATTGTAACAAAATGTACAGTTTATGGATCACACTTGATTTTACTCGTTTCAAATATATACAATTACGGTACACAAATAACACATCAGATTCTTAGCAAAACACTATGTCTTTGTGAAGAAGATCTGCTGCTAATGAATACATGGATATGTCATACTCGGTGGCATTATCATACTCCTCGGATTGTGACCAGTAATGTGACCTTATACAGTCACGTGAAAAAGTAAGTACACCCCATGTAAAATTTTGACTTTTTCAACATATTTCAACATACAGCTATTTGATCTTCATTTCAACAATATTGATAGATAAAGGTGATATAATATAACAAATATCATGAAACATTTACATTTTGTAGTCCATTGTATAATTTAAATAAACATAAATGCAAATTTCGCATGTGGAAAAAGTAACGACACCCCTACATTTATCACTACTTCAAATACCTAAAATTAGAATCATGTGCACCAGCTCAGGTGCAAAAGATTAGAACATCTTTAGAGAGGATCTTGGAGGAACCTGTCTTATTTAAACCTCAGACATTTAGGTTGGTTTGCTCTTTGTTGTTGAAGTGTGCGGCGTCACCATGCCCAGATCAAAAGAGCTCTCTGAGGCCTTCAGAAAGAAGGTTATAGATTCCTACGAGTCTGGGAAGGGATTTAAAAAGATCTCCAAACAATTTGAAATCAATCATTCGACTGTCCAGAAGATCATCTACAAGTGGAGAAGATTCCAAACAACTGCCAACGTGTTCAGGCCAGGCCGCCCCAGCAAGTTCAGCCCGAGAGCAGACCGCAAGATGCTGAAAGAAGTCTCTAAGATCCCCAGAATGTCATCATGGGACCTACAGGTAGCTCTTGCCAATGTCGATGTCAAAGTGCACGAGTCTACCATTAGAAAGAGGCTACACAAGTTTGATCTACATGGGAGGTGTGCCAGGAGGTAACCTTTGCTGTCCAGAAAGAACATCAGGGCAAGACTAAAGATTGCCAATAAACACCTAGGCAAAGACCAGCACTTCTGGAACAATGTGCCCTGGACGGATGAGTCCAAGGTAGAGCTATTTGGCCACAGTACCAGAAGACGTTTGGCGAAAACCAAAGACAGCATTTGACCACAAGATCCTGACACCAACTGTAAAGCATGGTGGTGGAAATATTATGGTTTGGGGCAGCTTTGCTGCATCAGGGCCTGGGCAGCTCACCATCATAGAATCCACTATGAATTCTTCATTGTACCACAGAGGGTGCTTGGGGATAATGTGAGGCCATCTGTTGGAACGTTGAAGCTCAACCGAAGGTGGACCTTGCAACATGACAATGACCCTAAACATACCAGTAAATCCACCAAGGAATGGCTGAAAAGAAAGAAATGGAGGGTTCTGGAATGGCCAAGTCGAAGCCCGGATCTAAATCCCATTGAGATGTTGTGGGGGGATTTGAAACGAGCTGTGCATGCAAGAAACCCCTCAAACATCGCACAGCTGAAATAATTCTGCATGGAGGAGTGGGAAAAAATTTCTCCCAGTCGATGTCAGAGACTGGTAGACAGTTATAAGAAACGCCTACTTGAGGTTGTTTCTGCCAAAGAGGGCAAAACCACCTATTAGGGCCAAGGGTTTGCTTACTTTTTCCACATGCGAAATTTGCATTTATGTTTATTTAAATTATACAATGGATTACAAAATGTAAATGTTTCATGATATTTGTTATATTATATCACCTTTATCTTTCAATATTGTGGAAATGAAGATCAAATAGCTGTATGTTGAAATATGTTGAAAAAGTCAAAATTTTACATGGGGTGTACTTACTTTTTCACGTGACTGTATAAGGTCGCGTACTGGTCACATCTCCATCCCACCTCTTCTTTCTTTTTCCACTGTTCATCCTTGTAACATTATCCGAAAGCACGGGAATGATCGAGGCACACCCGTTCAGTGAGCAGCCAAGATTGAACTCCTTTATTATACATACGTCACAGGAACGCGTCATCAGTCCCTCATTAGCATATGTATGAGCTGTACTTCCATAACATCTCCCCCAACAAATAAGCCTGCAAGGCTTCAAACCCCCGAATTACTCATAAGCAGAACAAAGCAAAACAAAACGTTAAATAAATGGCTCTTTCTGAAGTCTCAAACTAGAACACATATCAGAACAACAAAGAAACCGAACCAAACTTTAAAGCAAAACTGAGCGACACCATCAGGGTGGAGTACCTTACTTTAGTATCTGGTATAAACGATCCAGGGCATTATTCTGGCCCAGAGCCTCTTTCTTGCCTTAATTAAAGATCAAGTCTTTCAGTTTCAACTGGCTTGACTTTTCTGCCAGAGCGAATTTTATACTCAATAGATTTGTCAGAGCCTTCAGTTCCAATATCAATTGGAGTTTCTTCCTCGGGCTCTTCAGGAACCTATTCTGAGCATGGCAATGCAGAAGGTGAAGAAGGTACGGAAGTATCAGGTTTGAGGTGGCATCTGTACCTTTTAAGAACTTTGTCACCAATGTGTATACCATACGAGCGAGGAGTTTTGGGTGTTGGGGTGGAACAGATAGTACCCAACTGTTCCCATGTCGATTGATCACCTGTTCTTACTCTAACTTTTTCACCGACCTGAAGTTCAGAGAGAATCTGGGGTGAATACCTCCGATTGTAGTAGAAAGCGTCTCTTTCCTTGGCCTTGTCATCGTTGCTCTTCACGATATCAGGGTTGATCTTGTCTACGTTTGGTAGAAGATTCTGGGACAAGGTCGGCATAGTTGTCTTCAACCTCCGACCCAGCATCTACTGTGCAGGGCTAAAACCTGTAGGCTCAATAGGAGTATTACGGTAAGACATCAGCCCTAGATACGGATCAGGTTGGCGCAGGATCATTTCTGCAATGTGTACAGCTTTTTCAGCACATCCGGTGGCTTGTGGATACCTTGCGCATGCGGTCACATGTTCAAAGCCATATTTTTCAGCAAATTTTGCAAACTCCTAGGACGTGAATTGACTTCCACTGTCTGAGATGAGGGTATCAGGAATGCCCCAACGAGCAAAGGTTGACTTCATCTTATGAATGAGCATTTCACTTGTGAGAGACGGTAAGTATATGAGCTCGTTCAATCTGGAGTAGTAATCCACCACGACCAGGTAGTGTTTCTTGTCAAACTCAAGGATATCGGCCGCTATCCGTCCCCATGGATGAGAGGGAAGTGGAGTAGGGATGAAACGCTCTCTCTTTTGAGCCGGTACTTGATACAATGATCACATATACTGACATAGTCCTTGATGTACCTACTCATACAGGGCCACCAAATTCAATCATTGGCTCGGCGTCGACACTTTGACACTCCCTGATGTCCATAATCATGAATTATTTGCAACATCTCCACCTTCATGTTGGTTGGTATGACGATCCTAGAGTCACAATGATAGTCCTTCGTAGACGGACAAAGGCCCACGATTTTCCCAGTACGGATCGAGTATATCCGGATGGTCATCCATGTACTGAGGCCAACCATGGATAGTGTAGTCAATCACACGTTGCAAAAAAGGGTCCAGCCTGGACACATCTCTGATGACATCTAACTTTCCATTGGACGCTGGAAAACCTGCCTCGACTCCATGAACGTATGCGTCCACTTCTTCTGACAACTCGCGGTCTGAGGCATGTGCAGGGAGTGGACTACGGGACAATGCATCGGCAACAACCATGGACTTGCCTGGCACGTTTTCTGCTGCCATATTAAACCGCATGAGGAGGCGTTGGCATCTCGAAGGCACGTGATCCAGGTACTTGTTGTTGATTAATGGCACTAAAGGCTTGTGGTCAGTGACCAAGCTAATGGTCTGTAGCCCCCACAGGTATTGATAAAAAATTTCGCAGACCCAAACCGAAGCAACGCATTCTTTTTCGATCTGTGCATACCTTGTTTCTGCAGGACTTAGCGTGCGTGATGCAAAACAGACAGGTCTCAACTTCCCATTAGACTGCTTTTGTACACAGACAGGTCTCAACTTCCCATTAGACAGCTTTTGTACACAGACAGGTCTCAACTTCCCATTAGACTGCTTTTGTACACAGACAGGTCTCAATTCCCCATTAAACTGCCTTTGTACACAGACAGGTCTCAATTTCCCATTACACTGCTTTTGTACACAGACAGGTCTCAACTTCCCATTAGACTGCTTTTGTACACAGACAGGTCTCAACTCCCCATTAAACTGCCTTTGTACACAGACAGGTCTCAACTTCCCATTAGACTGCTTTTGTACACAGACAGGTCTCAACTCCCCATTAAACTGCCTTTGTACACAGACAGGTCTCAACTTCCCATTAGACAGCTTTTGTACACAGACAGGTCTCAACTTCCCATTAGACTGCTTTTGTACACAGACAGGTCTCAACTCCCCATTAAACTGCCTTTGTACACAGACAGGTCTCAACTTCCCATTAGACTGCTTTTGTACACAGACAGGTCTCAACTCCCCATTAAACTGCCTTTGTACACAGACAGGTCTCAACTTCCCATTAGACTGCTTTTGTACACAGACAGGTCTCAATTTCCCATTACACTGCTTTTGTACACAGACAGGTCTCAACTTCCCATTAGACTGCCTTTGTACACAGACAGGTCTCAACTTCCCATTAGACTGCTTTTGTACACAGACAGGTCTCAACTCCCCATTAGACTGCTTTTGTACACAGACAGGTCGCAACTCCCCATTAGACTGCCTTTGTACACCGACAGGTCTCAATTTCCCATTAGACTGCTTTTGTACACAGACAGGTCTCAATTTCCCATTAGACTGCTTTTGTACACAGACAGGTCTCAACTTCACATTTGATTGCTTTTGTACCCAGACAGGTCTCAACTTCACATTTGACTGCTTTTGTACACAGACAGATCTCAACTCCCCATTCGACTGCTTTTGTACATAGACAGGTCTCAACTCCCCATTAGACTGCTTTTGTACACAGACAGGTCTCAACTCCCCCATTAGACTGCTTTTGTACACAGACAGGTCTCAACTCCCCCATTAGACTGCTTTTGTACACAGACAGGTCTCAACTCCCCCATTAGACTGCTTTTGTAGCACGACAGCTCTGATGCCACAACTGCTAGCATCCCCACTCATGGTTGTCTCCTCATTTGTATCAATGAATGCTAGGACCCTTGAAGAGGATAACAGTTCTTTCACCGTCTTAAAAGCCTGAATTTTGCTTTGATCCCAAATCCACGAAGTATCATCTTGAAGTAGATAATTAAGTGGCTTAATCACCGACGACAGGTTAATGACATAATGGCCTAGATGATTAATCATACCCAGGACCCTGCGTAGCTCTCTTTTGTTTTCAGGCGGGTGCATGTCCACGATCGCCTGAACTTTAGCTCATGAAGCTCTGACACCGTGGTGGGCGATCATGTGACCCAGAAATTCGACTAGGTTCTTCCGAAATTCACACTTTTTCTGGTTCAGTTTGAGACCAGATTTCTTGAGAGTTTCGAGCACTCGATAAAGATTTTCATCATATTCTTTGAGAGTCCTTCCAAAGACCAACGTATCATCAACATATGACATGACTCCATTGTGACCCTCCAGCAATTGAGTCATCTTTTATTGAAAGATTTCCGGCGCTTATGTGATGCCAAAAGGTAACCTATCAAAGGCATACCTGCCAAAGGGAGTGATGAACGTCGTGTAGTTGCATGAATCAGGATAGAGTGGGACTGACCAAACACCACTCGAAGTGTCTGGTTTTGAAAAAAACAGTAGCACCAGCCAGTTTGGGAAGTATCTCATCCATTGTAGGCATTTGAAACTTCGCACGGCAAACTGTTTTGTTCAGGTGTTTCAGGTCAACACAAATTCGGATGTCACCACTCTTCTTGAGAACCGGCACCATGGGGGCGCACCACGGAGTTGGCTCCGTCACTCGATGGATGACACCTATGCTTTCCATTTGTTTAAGCTCAGCCTCTATCTTGGGCAATAGAGGAGCCGACACACGCCTAGGTGTAGAAACACTGTAAGGTACAGCATTGTCTTGAAGCAGAATTTTTACTGGGCTGCACCACAGACAACCCATGTCCGCAAAAATGCTAGCATGTCCCTCACCAGCGCACAAAACCAGTCCTATGGCACTTGCTGTTGGTCCACTAAGCAAATCAGTCGTACAATTCTTGACCACGTACATTTTCACACGATATGATCGCTGCTTGTACCCAATATCAGCCATGAACACACCATCGGTCATGAACAAACCATCACATTGGATTTCCCCACTGACACCTCAAAGTGATAATTACGCAGGTTCCAATTTGGGTTTTGGAGCAAGTTACAACATCCTTTTATTGAGAGTATTCACATCTGCCCCAATGTCTATTTTAAAACACACCGAACAGTTGTTCAAGTCAACCGTCACACACCACGGATGATCTCGGGAACCCGGCACACTCACACCTCCCAGAAACATGGTATCTTCCTCATGACCAATCACAACATCAACTGCCCTTACGTGACAACATTTTCTGTAGTGCCCCATTTTCATGCGCCTGGAACACTTTTCCTTGGCAGCTGCACACTTCTGACTGTTCTTTTGTGCAAAACCTCCTCAGCGAGTACACTTGGTCATGGGACGAGGTTGAAACGTTTTGTGTGATTTTTCCTTTTGGCTGCTCACCTCTTCCACGGCGCTTTAATTTTTTTTTTTTTAAGTGGTCCTCTTTACGACCCATCTGATCTACAATGAGTATTCGTTCTCTTACCAACTGAATTGCCATTTCCAGATTGGGATCTGCCTTCAGTTGTAATTCCAAGGTGAGTTTCTTGTCAGGAAGTCCCAACACGAGTTGATCCCGGATTTCCTCATTTTTATCATGGAAACCACAGCACTCAGCACTAGTGTAAAGGCGCCGCACAAATTTTTCCACAGTCTCGTCCGCTTGCTGTGTCATTGACTGCAAAACAGCCCTTTCATGATTCACATTATGCTTTGGAATGAAATAGGCATCAAATTCCCTCAATACCATCTGTAAGTCATTCTCATTTTCACCAGGACGGTCATCATCAACAGTAGGAGTATAGGTAAAGGTGCTCATGACATATTCTGCCTCCGGACCCATCGCATAAATAAGGGTACTCCCCAGTTTCTCCGGTCAGCCTCGTGGCTTTGGAATATCTTAAACTTCGCCACGGCCCAGAAAGATCTCCAAAACAATAATTGCAGACTTTACTACAATACGAAGGATTTGACAATTGCCGAGTAACACTGCTGCCACCATGTAACAGTAGCCTAAAGCCCGGGAATGATCGAGACACACCCGTTCAGTGAGCAGCCATGATGGAACTACTTTATTATACATATGTCACAGGAACGCGTCATCATCAATAAGAAGTCCTAGCAGTGTCCATGTGTTTTTTTACCTTTCCCACTACCCCCCCCCCCCCCCTTCCCATGCCGCCTCCCCTCAAGCCCTCTCCCTCCCACAGATCTCCCGATGTCCCTGCTCTCAAATGTTGTACTTGTGTGCTTCCCTCTCTCTCCCCATCTTGTCTGCCACTCCTTTTATCATATGTTTTATGTGTCAGTTTGTCTTTTTTGTGATTAATGTTATCTCTTACACGAGCCTCGGTCTTGCATACAAAAAAATAAAAGGAGCGGTGTACAACAAACAAAGAAGAAAGAAACCGGAGTGAAAACTGAGCACTCCCTTTCAGCGCACGTCATTGCCGGGCCCCCTTCAGTGCCCGGAAATGATCTCATGCAGCACCTGAAGATGGAATAGGAAAGGAGCGGTGTACAACAACCATAAATATATACCAAATTCACCAATATGCCGAATAGATGGTTCAAATGGATGTTGGAAAACTTGTTTGCTGTAGATGCTCCTTCCTCCTAACTTTGTGGATGATGTCAATTTAATAATTTTCACAGTTAAGCTTTCAATTTGAGTATCTGTTGTTCTCACAAGGTTTCAATGTGGGTCTTCAAAAAGAAGACATTAAAGGTTTATTTGAACTTCAAAACAAACTAAACTAGAACGGCACTCAATAGAGAGCATACCTCCACCAGGTGAACAGTTTACGTTTTGTATCCCAGAGTAGACCAGAAAATCACAATAGAGAATCACATTTAATCAAAATGAGACTTTTTTGATAGACGTCCATTTAAGCAAAATCAAAATCTAGAATCAAAAAAATCAATCACATTTAATCAAAATGAGACTTTTTTGATAGACGTCCAATTAATCAAAATTGAGAATCAAAAAAATCAATCACATTTAATCAAAATGAGACTTTTATGATAGACATCCATTTTATCAAAATCAAAATTGAGAATCAAAAAAAATCAATCACATTTAATCAAAGTGAGACATTTTTGATAGACGTCCATTTAATCAAAATCAAAATTGAGAATCAAAAAAAATCAATCACATTTAATCAAAATGAGACTTTTTTGATAGACGTCCAATTAATCAAAATTGAGAATCAAAAAAATCAATCACATTTAATCAAAATGAGACTTTTATGATAGACGTCTATTTAATCAAAATCAAAATTGAGAATCAAAAAAAATCAATCACATTTAATCAAAATGAGACTTTTTTGATAGACGTCCATTTAATCAAAATTGGAATCAAAAAAATCAATCACATTTAATCAAAATGAGACTTTTTTGATAGACGTCCATTTAATCAAAAATGGAATCAAAAAAATCAATCACATTTAATCAAAATGTGACTTTTGATAGACATCCATTTAATCAAAATCAAAATTGAGAATCAAAAAAAATCAATCACATTTAATCAAAATGAGACGTCCACAACTTTTTGAGATCTCCTGCTATGTGTCGTTTTTGGCCATATCTCCCAATGGTGAAGAATCACTTTTTAAATTCTAGTAGCCGGATCCGAATCGGGATCTTCACCAAAATCTAATCATTTCCTCCTTGTCACATACTCTACCTCTCTGCCACCCTTAAATCGATCTCCACGATCTCCCCACCCTTCAACCACCAAAATTGAATCGATTCTTCCTTGTCAGACACCCAACCGGTCCACCAAGTTTCGTCCAAATCCATCCACAACTTTTTGAGATATCCTGCTATGTATCGTTTTTGGCCCTATCTCCCAATGGTGAAGAATCACATAAAAATTCTAGTAGCCGGATCCGAATCCGGATCTTCACCAAAATCTAAAAATTTCGTCCTTGTCACAAACGCCACCTCTCCGCCAAATTTAGTCCGAATCCGTCCACAACTTTTGGAGATATCTTGTTCACAAACAAACAGACAGACAGGGGTGAAAACATAACCTCCATCCACCTTTGGTGGCGGAGGTAATTATTATGACATTGAAAATGTAATATACAATTATTCTGTTATACCCAAAGCAAAAATAACTCGGTGGAGTGCAGGACTCCTTCAATTCCTGAAAACCTACCTATTGTATTCCTCCTAACCTTCAGGGATCCCTGGGAATTCCATGGAATGCAAAATGTGACTTCAAGCCCTCAACTCCCCTTGCACCCCTCTCACAAACGTTCATCAACTACCTCCTCTCAAACTTAAGGCATCAATCCTCTCCCTACCCTAAGCCTTCAACCCCCCCCCCCACCCCCCTCCTCCCCCATCCATCACAGCCACCTGTCAAACTCACAATCCCGCGAGATAGGTGTTAAAGATATGTGACGATGAATGACCCAAAACCAATTATCTTCTTCCTCATGCATCGTTAAAGGGAAATAATGACCTCGGACAAACAACTTTCATAATGATATATGATCATGAGCAGGTCACGGTCTGTCCAACTCACAAATCCCTCGAGATATGTGAAAAGGATATGTGTGACAATAAGCGACCCAAAACCAATTACCTTCTTTCTGATGAGTATATATACAGATCGTAAAATTAATTAATGACCTCGGATAGATTTCAAACGACATGGGTTTAATCTCTGCTTCAGAGAATGCCACAACGCAATTTTGGAGGTGCATAAGTTAACAGACCGCTGTTGTGATCGCTGAGACTGATCTTCACAAGGCCCGTAACATCGGCCGCCTCAAAATCATTTTAACTGTCGCTTTTGTAGTTTTACAATGAGGGAATCATATCCGGAGTGCATAGCGATTGTGAATATGACAGCTCTGAGGCGTTTTTGGCTATGCATAGCAGTGAACACTGTAAGGTATCTCGACACACTGCGATCAATTGTCGTACGCGTTTATTCACTCTGCCGATCACGGCCCGATTCACAGCAGCGCCATCCGAGCTCTGGCGTAGGGATCCCACCCGGTCCCGGTGTAGGGATACAACGGTGAATATTTGCACTGCATACATGACATCCTCCCCTTTAAGTCCAAAATTACCACGAGCAATACGTGCTAGATTTCCAGAATTGACATTTCAAAAGCAACATTTCCAAAACATGTGAAAATATGTGTGCAAACGGTTATGAGAATAATGAAAATACGTGAAAATAATGAATAATCAACGTGAATGAAAATAATGAAAAATCATCATCAACGAATTACCACGAGCAATAAGTGCTACATTTCCAGAATTGACATTTCAAAAGCAACATTTCCAAAACATGTGAAAATATGTGTCAACGTGAAAAAAAAACATCTTCAAAGATTCAACCGGTCGGGTGCTTTTCTCTCACGCATTGAGCGTCGCGGTGTACCAGTGGATACAGAGTCCGAGGTGATCCCTTTGGGTGGCGGTGTACCAGTGGATACAGAGTCCGAGGTGATTCCTTTGGTCTCCACGAAGGGTGTAGCGTTTGCAGAGGTTTTCGGGGCATCCGAGCCGGCTGTAGCGGCCACGACGATCTCCGGCAGTGGCGGGTCGAACTGTTGTCCTGACTGTGACGATGCTACAGGCTCCATCGACTCACAGTGACCGTGGGTTATGTGGTCCTGATGTCGACGAATTTCGCGGCCGTCCTGCAGGCGAATCACACAGGACAGTGGACCTGGCTTCTCGATGATGTCCCCCGGTAGCCACGTCGCACCTGCACCAAAATTTCGGGCAAACACTGGATCTCCAATGTTGATACATCGACTGTTGGACGTCTTATCGTGCACCAACTTTTGATTAAGCTGGCTCTGATAAACATTTGATGATATGTCTGGTTTGAGATTGTCAAGTGTCGATCTCAAGTGTCGTTTCATCAATAACTCAGACGGAGCTGCACCGGTTGTTGATTGTGGCGTGATGCGGTATTTGAACAGGAGACGAGACAGCTTTGTTTCCAGGGTTCCCTCCTGAAGTTTCTGCAATCCGGATTTGATGATTCCCACGGATCGTTCGGCCAAGCCATTTGAAGCCTGGTGATGTGGGCTGACAAACTTATGTTTGATGCCGTTCCGACGTGTGAACTCTGCAAACTCGGTACTGGAAAAACACGAACCGTTATCACTCACGATCATCCTGGGCAGACCATGAGTGGCGAAACAGCGTCTGAGTCTTTCGATGACAATGGCTGACGTAGTACCACGCGTCACATAGGCATCAATCCATTTTGTGTGCGCGTCCGTAATTATTAGAATCATGCTGCCGTTAATAGGCCCGGCATAATCGAGATGTAGGCGATGCCACGGTTCGCTGGGCCATTCCCAGGGATGCAGTGGCGCTTTCGCAGGTGTATTCCGGGTGCTCTGGCAGGGGTAACAATGTCGAACATGATGTTCGATATCAGCATCAAGATTCGGCCACCACACATAGTTTCTGGCGAGTGACTTCATCTTCACAATCCCAGGGTGACAGTCATGGATTTCATCCATGACCCTGGAACACAGATTTTTCGGGATCACGACACGACATCCCCAGAGTAGGCAACCATTTTCCACGCTGAGTTCGTTTTTACGTGCTTTAAAAGCCGCAAAATCTGGGTCACCCTCAGGTAGCAAATGCCATCCAAGCTGTACAGCCTGGACAGTTCTGGACAGAACGGGGTCTCGTCGAGTATGAGTGCGGATCTGGCCGGAATCGACAGCACAATCTTCCAGATGATCAATCAGTGCGATAATGGATCCTGGTGTATGCGAATCATCAACGGATTCTGGAAGGGGTAACCGACTCATGGCATCTGCATTTGTGATAGACGAACCGGGCTTATAACATATGGTGTAGTCATAAGCAGCGAGAAACAGGGACCAGCGGATGATCCTGGGCGGTAGTGTGTCAGATGTCGCCTTAGTTGGACCAAACAGACTGATCAGCGGCTTGTGATCAGTGCGAATCGTGAAATGATGTCCAAGAAGGTACTGGCGAAATTTGCCGACGCCGAAAACGATTCCCAATCCTTCCTTGTCAAGTTGGGAATAGTTTTTCTCTGCCGGGGACAACGTTCTGGATGCAAATGCAACCGGTCTTTCCGTACCATCAGGCATCACGTGTGATAATACACTCCCCACTCCATACCGACAGGCATCGCATGTCAGCACAAGATCCTTCTCTGGATCAAAATGAACGAGAACATTGGACGATTTGAGCAGATCCATAGAGGTCTGGAATGCTGATTGTTCAGTAAACCCCCAGCTCCAGGAGACTCCTTTCCTCAAAAGCCGATAAAGGGGGCCCAAAACGTCGGTCACATTCGGGATGTAACGACCATAGAACTGAAGCAAACCGAGGTATGACTTCAATTCGGTCACATCTCGTGGAGCAGGAGCATCCTTGATAGCTCGGACTTTCTCATCTGTCGGGTGTAGACCCTCGGCATCAATCGTATGACCCAGGTACGTGACTGATGGCACCATAAACTTGCACTTGTCTCGACGCAAACGTAGGCCGGAGTCCGAAATCTTCTTCAGAACTCTCTCCAGGTTCTGTAGATGTTCCGCGTCCGTATGACCAGTAACCAGAATATCATCCTGGTAACAAACGACGTTGCGTTCGGCGGCAAACAAACTGTCCATGACACGCTGATAAATTCCAGGTGCAGATTTCACTCCAAAACTAAGTCGGTGGTACCTGTACAACCCACGATGCGTGTTGATGGTAAGATACTGTTTCGAATTCTCGTCCAAGCAGAGCTGTAGATAGGCGGATTTGAGATCGAGTTTCGTAAAAGTCTTGCCTCCCGTGAGACGAGCATAGAGGTCTTCGATCCCCGGGATTGGATATTTATCCAATGAAGAACACCTGTTCACGGTCATTTTATAATCTCCACATATGCGGATGGACTGGTCCGATTTTATGACCGGAACGATGGGCGCCGCCCATTCGGCATACTGGATTTGCTCGATGATCCCCAGATTTTCAAGATGATCCAGTTCCTTGTCAATCCGCTCACGCAGGGCGAAAGGGACTGGGCGAGCCCTGCAAAATATAGGATTGGCATCCCGGTCAACCCTGAGTTTAGCCGTATGTCCTTTCAAGGTTCCAAGCTCATCCTTGAAGACATCCGGGTACGTATCCAGCACATTTTTGAGTGTGTATGCTGCGGTAGGAGAAACGTTGGCTGCCGGAGATCGTCGTGGGTTTGAGACTGCACTGGCTTCTGACGAGGAGCCTTGTTCCAACGTTATGGCTGAACATGATCCAACCGATTCACAGCAGGGCTAGTACCAGACGAGCGAGTGGCACCGATGCTTGTAGCGTTGCGTTCAGCACTTTCCATGGAAATTGCGGTGTCTCTGGCATTTTGGAACGTCAGTCTTCTCTCAGCAAGCAGGCGTCTACGAGTGCGGTCATCGGACATGACAACCACCAGCAAATCACGAAGCATGTCATCGATCGTGTCCCCAAACTCACACAGATGTGACAGTTTTTTGAGGTGTGCAATGAAGTCTGCGATCGACTGACCTTGCTGCTGTCTGCACATGTAAAAATTAAACCGACACAGGATGACTGAAGGAGATGGGTTGCAATGTTCCTTCAAAGCGGCCTTGAGCTCTGCATACGTGAGCTCCTGGATTGTCCGAGGCCGAATCAGGTTTTTAACAAGTGTGAACGTCTCACCTCCGCAAACGGACAGGAAGACGGCCTTCATCCGGCCTTCGGTCGCGATGCCGTTCGCCTCGAAGTAGAAAGACAACCGCTCAGAATACGTGTCAAAATCCCCCTCATGAGGGTCGAATTCATCGATATGGCCGAAAGAAGTCATGGTCTAGATGTTTATCCTCGTCGCCATGTAAAGTATCTCGACAAACTGCGATCAATTGTCGTACGCGTTTATTCACTCTGCCGATCACGGCCCGATTCACAGCAGCGCCATCCGAGGTCTGGCGTAGGGATCCCACCCGGTCCCGGTGTAGGGATACAATGGTGAATATTTGCACTGCATACATGACAAACACCAACATGGCAGCCCTTAGATTGACATCTGTCTTCAAGGCCTCTTACCACCCAAAGTCATCAACAATACATCACACCCGCCTCCCCCTGTAGTCCAGTTCTTCAAAGAAAAATGGCAAATTGTTATATCATCATTACATAGTTATTCATTACCTCATTGAAAGAGCATTTATTGCATATATGAAACTGCTTATGCCGTTAGTGATGTCACAGAAAGCACGATTGAACAAGCATTCTGAGTATTGCGCTGCAATACATGTCCCCTACCGGCAGTCTGTCATCCGGAAAACTGTTGGGGAAATTACCAAGGGTTATTCACCCACAGATTCTGAATCGTTCCCAATCGCTAATTACATCAGGACGGGCTCACCTGTGATTCGCACTCGGGACTTCGATGTATACACCTTGCAGACAGGTCAGCAGAAGCACGACAAAATAAGTTGTTGATAAAGAACCTTTCGAGTCGCTAAATATCAGTAATTTATTATATTTTCCGGTTCACGATCAATGATCGATGTGTATATATATGTTGCTTGGCTTGGCTCCGCCCCTCCCGAAAGCGCACGCTGTGTCGCGCTGTTGACGTTCGCGAGACGAGGCTGAGGGCACGTGGTGCAGCTTGAGTAGAACTCTAGAATAAACAAGAGATATCCATACTTTTAAAAATATTTTCGTTTAATTAACGATATCTGCCAAACCACGTGCCCTATCGCAAATTCCAAAAGGACATTTTAGTCGATTGACATGCTGAACAGATCTGTGAAGTTTCCCCTCGATTGGATCAAAAATGAGGGAGGAGCTCGGTTTTAAAGGTTAATGCTTTAAAACGTCATAACTCTGAAACCATGTGATGCATGACGTCATGCTCGCTGACTTTTTTGTTCGTCATGGGTATGCGATTCCGCCTGCAAAGATTGGCCTCGATCTCTTCAGCCGTTGCAGAGAAAAAGGGGTTTTCGTGTTTTCACGAAAAACAATATGGCGGCCGAACCAAGTGACCTGACGTCATAATTACCATTAAAATATTCTTCAGACCGAGTCCCTCATATGGTGAAAATTTGATCTCAATCGGTCCTATTATTGCAGAGAAAATTTGTTTTTAAAGGAAATTAAAACTTAAAATGGCACTGAGTTAAGGATCATCAGAATTATCAGAATTCCCAAAAGTTAATGTGCCATAACTTTGTCAAAAATGATCGAAACGTCGTGAAGTTCGAACATGACCTGTAACTTATCATGAGGAAACCATGTACCAAGTTTGAAATCATTAGCATTAAGAGTTTAGAAAAAAAGTCCGGAAAACTGTTCTTTGCGTGACGGACTGACGGACGGCGTGCAAACCTATAGTCCCCTCCGGTGTACACCGGTAGGGGACTAATAAGGAAGTGGATGTCCGACAGGACATGGTTTATTACGGTCAGTCGGTTCTTTGTCTATCTGTGTCATTTTAGCTCACCTGGAACATAGTTCCGGGGAGCTTATAGGATGACGCGTCGTCCCTCAGTCAGTCCGTAAACACTTGCAACACATCTCCGACACTGATGATTGGATTGTGACCAAACTTGGCACAAATTCCACTTGGTATGTTGCAACTCAAGTTTGTTCATGGCATTTAGAAAAGTCTGGGTCTAAGGGGGTCTTCCGGGGGTCAAAGTGGGTCCAGGTTTGACCACCCAAATAGGTATTTGCTTTCTTCTCAGAAACTACACATGCAATTTCGATGAAACCTGACCATAACCTTCATCACACGTGTTGTACCAAAGTTTGTTCACGGTATTAAAAAAATTGGGCCCTCAGGGCTCCCTCCCACCAAAAGTAGGTATTTGCTCTTTTCTCTGAAACTACCCACACGATCAATTTCAATGAAAGTTGACCACAACTTTCATCAGCCATGATGCATCAATGTTTGTACATGATATTTTTTTAAATCTGGGTTTAATTGGATGTGTGGGGGGTTCGACTGCCTGAAATAGGTATTTGCTCTCTTCTCCTAAACTACTGTGGAAGAAAACTCAGTCTCAGGTCAGGTTTCAAATGTAACAGAGTTGAATGATTTATTTATGCACGGAGAGAGTAACACAGTATTTGTGCAGAATCTCTTTGACTCGGTACTCCAGTTAGAGCCTGTGTGTGGATAAAAGGTATGTGCAGCCGATAACAAAACGAGGGGCAGGCTGAAGGTTCGAGTCCCACTTGCACAAGAGAGGGACATCGACTGGGGCAGAGTTCTGTTATAGAACAAGCTGGACTCGACCGAGACTCTGCCATTCACTGGGACAACGTTGGCCTCTGCAGGGGAAGGCATATTTCGAGAAACTATCACAGAAGAAGTAGTTTTCTTGATACGAGCTCAGAACACAGAGGTAATACATTTTACAATAGGTTTTCGTTACCGCGATAACTTTAGAACGGCTAAAGGGATCATAGTCAAACTTGGTGCAGGTATGTATAATGAGGTAAAGATGAACTGATTAGATTTTGGGTTCAAGAGCTCAAAGATTAAAGGTCAAAGTCTGTAATAGGTTCATGGGGGTCCCAAGGTCCCAAGGTCAAAGGCCAAAGGTCCGAGGTCATGTCAGGTAAAAATGTGACAACTTGTGAACAGTTGAAGGGATTTAAATTAAAACTCGGTACAGGTATGTACAATGATGTAAACATGAACGGATGAAATTTTGGGGTCAATAGGTCAAAGGTCAGAGGTCATGTCAGATAAAAATGTGCTAAGTTGGGCACAGCTGAATGGATTTAAATCAAACTTGATAAAAGTATTAAAATGATGTAGTAATGTGGGCGGAGGCATATCAGTCGACGCCGTGGCGTTGAAGAGTATCATTCTAGTTTTCTTCGGTAGTAGGTCGTAGGTAGCAACCGCCCAGGGTAGCATGACCGTTCTGACTTAGGAGCGTTAACGTGGTGCCCATAACCATCTTACACTCTCCGTGTCAGGATTGCTGGTCTTACTTTCTGTCTTATTCAAACTATAGCTACCGGGCTAGCTTCAACCTCTCTGTCTCATAAACAAACATCATGCGCTTTTCATTATACACTTTTCTTCTCTTTAATTTAACGCCTGGCCTCGACGAGGGCTATATAGTCCGTACCTGGAGCCTTCAACATAAAAAAAAAATCCTCGTCACACACCCAACCTGTCCACCAAGTTTCATTTAAATCCGTACACAACTTTTTCAGATATCTTGTTCACAAACAGACAAACAGACAGACGTGAAAACATAACCTACATCCACCTTCGGTGGCGGAGATAACGAGGACGCAAAATTATAAATTACATCGACATCAGATCTTGTTATTCTTGGATTTTGTAATTTGCGATTCATTAACTTGAAAATAACAAACAAAAGATTATCTTCCAGAAGAGAACAAGGTTACATTTAAGTCAGTGCTTAAAGAAGTGATTCGCCATCCACTAGTGGAGGATGCCATCTCTCCAATCACATCAGAGCAGGATTGTCCTCGGGTTCGTATCTTGTCCGTCGAGAATATCAAACAGATCTTTCCTTCGGTTTCTCACAAACAGAAACTCCAATGAGGTTTTATAACATCATAAGTAGGATTTCGCGCCAATTTCCAACTGCCCTGGCAAAAAAAAAGATCCCAAATCATGAACCAAACACCAAACACCAGACAACACACACCGATGGGATGAGAACAGGTTTAATATCGATACTCAAATGCAATGGGGAGAACAAGAAGAGCGAGGAAAGCACAAATCAAAGCTCCCTCAATCTTTATACGAGCACAAAAAAATTATAAAATCAATGCAAACTCGATATCTTGTTGTATTAAAATCCATGCAAGCATCCATCTTAAAATCCATATAAATCCATTTTAAAATCCATAAAATAATCCATGTAAAATCCATATTAAAATCAATGCTATAACTGTATTAAAAACTATTCAAGCATCCATCTTAAAATCCATATAAATCCATTTTAAAATCCATAAAATAATCCATGTAAAATCCATATTAAAATCCATGCTATTACTGTATTAAAAACCATTCAAGCATCCATCTTAAAATCCATATAAATCCATTTTAAAATCCATAAAATAATCCATGTAAAATCCATATTAAAATCCATGCTATTACTGTATTAAAAACCATTCAAGCATCCATCTTAAAATCCATATAAATCCATTTTAAAATCCATAAAATAATCCATGTAAAATCCATATTAAAATCCATGCTATTACTGTATTAAAATTCATGCAAGCATCCATATTAAAATCCATGTAAAATCCATGCAATTATTGTATTAAAATCCATTGGAGGAAGACCCTCTCGTGAGCAGTTCGTTGGTGCTCCTGTGGTTGGCAGTGATTGCCCCGGAAGCATTGACGGAAAGAGAGTGGCAATCATATGCGTGGGGAAATTTCATGCTTGGTCAGCGTCGCCAAGATAGCTGACGTGGCATAACACTGGTGTTGGTCTCAATTGAAGTTACCAAAGACGACCATATCCCCAGGTACAAAGACTTCCGATATGTTAATCGCATTACTGCCTGGGAACAGCAGGTTATTCAGGGCGAACAAGGACACGCTGTCAAATGGCTGGTTGAAAATATTGACCAGCGTGGGGCGGATGTTCTCCAGATTATCCAGGAACATCTTCTGCAGATCTCGGTCATTGGATTGGCATGCCCCGGCCGGGGGCTCCAGGTTCCCGTCGAGATTCACGCAGGATGGGGTGGCGGCGATTTCGACTTTTTGCTTCTTTCCTGATGCAATGAACTGGAATGGGAGGCTGCTGCTCATACAGATTTTTGCTTTCAGGGAATATTGATGTTCATCTCTCAAAGTACCTTTGGGAAAAACATCTGGTTTCCTTCTCCATCCGAACTTGAAGTCATAACTCCGCACTCCAACGTCGTAAATCATCCTGGTGTTCCATTGCGAGGTGTAGTCTCCAGCCACAAACTCCATGCCAGTGAGGTCCACGACTACTGTATCGTTATCGACGCCGATGTAGTAATCATAAGATGAATGAGATTTTACAATGCTTTCAGGATACGGAGCAGATATGGAACCAGCAGTCACTTTAGAAGACCAACTTTTGTCCTTGTTGTAATTGTCAGCCGGCTCTGTTCCTTCTAGGGTGAAATCATTATGCAGAATGGAAGGAAGCACATCCTGAAAGAAGATCTTTGAGTTGATGATCAGGGAGGTCTCATATTCTGATGGGATCGGCTCTTGCAAATTGAGCATTGGATCCGACTGCAGTCTTCCCGTGGTAGCAATGAACAGTTGCAACAGCGCGCGATTGCTATCGGTGTGATAGACATTGAATTTGAAGTCGGTTGGCTTCATGGATTTGAGGGTCGTGATTCCATGGAAATCGAGTATGCCCAGATTGTAGACCTCGTAACCATTCTTCAATGTAGTGAAGTAATTGGTCAGTGCAAGACCAATGTTTGGGTTTTTAATACCAGCTTCAAAATTCTTGGTGACGAAGGCACCGCCATTCAGCTTGATGACAACCTTTTTCTGGGAAGATCCAGGCATAACAGCAAGGGGAAGGGTTCCTTGAATGCATGACTTATCGGTCTCCTTCACTTCAACATTGGCATAAGTGGTCCACACATTGTTTTCAAAGATGGAGTATTCATAGTGACCGGACTGGATGGGCAAAGTTATTTGGGCAGAATTAGAATTGTTGAGGAGAAACTGCAGTCTGGGGGCATTGAACTTGAGGTTGAAGACAGTCTTGGTGGTCACACCCTCGGATGTCTTCTTTTCAAAGATGATGTCTCCTGTTTCCCTCATGAACTGTGAATTTCCGACTCGGTCTATGTATTGACGGTGCAATTGATCATTGACTCCCTCAGCCGTCATGGAGAACACAATGTCCCATCCAGCACAGACTGACTTCCCTGACATCGTACGGAGGACGTTTTCAACAGAGATGTCCTCCATACGAAAGGCAGAGGTTTTCCCCTGAGAGCATACAGGCATGTCTGAATGAAGGGTAATTGCATCATCATCATTGCATTTCATGATTGCAGAAGAGGCTGCAACTCGGCCACATACTCCAAATGGGAGACTATGCCGAGACATTTGGTGGCTTTGCAATCCAGAGATCAAAGTCTCCTTCAACTGTGCATAGATGCGAAAGATAAGACGGACAGTGACACCACAGGAGGAATTGTCAAACTGGATATCTTCATTGCTCAATGTTTTGGGCAGAGACACATCCCACGCCGAGAAAGGGGTGATGCTAGAAATTTTCCCATCGAAAGTGTTTTGACCAGTTGTGGCTATGAACGCATGTGGGCTCTCCTCAGCATTCCGCTCATCAGACATCATATGGCTACTGGAGCGAACATCGTGCTTTTCTGGGAAAATACGAGACATTGACCGATATGTTAGAATCTCCCTGTTGAACCCACGATCGTAGAATGGATTCCCATTAAAGACAAGTTCCGTGTAGTACTTGCCACTTTTGGTGGAGGTAATGCCACCAATTTCTACTGTTACACTCTTCACACGGACGTAGTTGTATGATGCAAACTCACGCGCGTTGAAAGGGATGTTAAATGTGAAGTGCTTGCCATTGATGATGCTTTCCGGATTGACACCATGGATTTGGTATGAGATTGGGTCAACCTGATCTGTAGGGAGGGGCTGAGCTTTCAGTCCTTTGTTGACACTTTGTGACTGATTGAATATGGTATGCTGCAGATCAAGCATCGTGAAGGAACCGATCGGAGTTGGTGGTCGAAGATACTCGTACTGCAAGGCCCTGTCCTGTATTACAAGGGTCGACGCCAAAGTCATCAGCATCTGACGCTCAAAGAAAATAAGCTGACTGGACAGCCCAATCAGGTCAATTTTACTCACATCAAGCTCTTCCGGTTTAGCATTCAGGTTAGCCTTCAGGTCATCAAGTCGCTTCTTTTGGTCTTTCTGGAGTGTGAGTCGCTGCTGAGCTGTCGATAGATCTGCCGCAATTTCCTGAACGTTTTGCTGAGCTTGCAGCAGCATTTTACCACGAAGGACAAGGACTGCAAAGGCAGCAGATAGTGAGTTCTTTTCACCAATGGCTGGTCCAGTTGAGAGAGTGGCATCAAAACTGACCTTCATTTCATCCCATTCGAGTGAGGAAGGCATAGCCAGGCCATTTGGACCTATGTCTTTCAAGGCACTAACAACCTTCTCTGGGTTTGAGGGAAGGGCCTCGACAGATCTGTATGTCTTGGTGACGGCATCAAACACCTCGACTACTTTTTGTATCATCTTCACTGTTTCACCAAGACTTGTGAAGGCAGCAAATAATAATCCTGGCACATTCAATGTGAATCCAAAAGAAAATAGGTTGGAGGCTATGTCAAGGGTAGCTCTGATCATCTCCTGATTCTGCCAGTCACTGGCGGCTTCTTGGTAGTTGATGACGGCTTCTTTAACAACAGTGCGCTGCTCGGCTAGGCAGTCATTCAGATTGTCCACTTCCTTCATGGCCGAGTCCAACTCTTTCTCTTTTTCGTTGCTGATGTTGGAAAACTTGTCTGCCAGGCTCTGCTGGTAACTGGCCTGTTTGCCAATGTAGTCTTGAAGAAGTTTCCCAGATCTGATGATGTTTTCATTGAGGGCCTTATCTCTGTCCACCTCACGCTCCTCATTCTTCCTCACCCTAATTCTTTCCTGGTAATCTCTCAGCTCATTAGAAGCTGTACGAATGACATCCTGGACATTGTTCACTATGTCTTTGTAAGCGCCATACCGCAGATGAGGAACAGGCAGCCCAACCCCTTTGTTGTTGGCAGCCACACTCGCAAGGTACATTGCCCTAGCCTCCAAAGCAACCAGCTGGCTGTCCTGGTACTGGTCGTGACTGCCTGCAACCCCGGCAAGCCATAGCAAGAACCGCTTCACGAGATGTAGACTTTGACCCTGACGATTGGGGTTTGCCAGGAGAAAGTTGAGACGGGCCTCTGCTGCAATCAGGGCAAACTGGATGTCTGTCAGGTGCTCAGCGATAACTATCATCGTAGGAGACTCTCTGACATCGCGTACCACCGAGACTTTACCGTTGCTTTCCTGGAACATCAGGCCATTCATGATCACGCAGCGATCACCATCGCCTTCACAACTGCTGATCTGAAGACCTCCGTAAAACTCACCACAAAAGAGACGACTCTTTATCTCTTTAAAGGAGGAACTTTCAAGACGAAGATTGGGAGGCACGGGCCCAGAACCACCACTTGAGATCACGTGTCCAAGCATCGTAACCGTACGCGTACCAGGAATATCAATGGCTGCATGGTTGTTGGGGGATGGTATCTGTGGAACAAATTCAGTGCAAAATCACGAGCAGTAGAGAACGTACCAAAGCTGATATTCATGCAATCTTTATTCCAACAAAGAGAAACACATTTAAAAGGTTTATAAGAACCACCTTTAGAGGCCATTTTTCACCCGCAGAGCAAGGGTTGGCCTTTTTCCGGGCACCATGGTCCCTTTTCTGAAGCGATGTTTTATGGCCGGATGCCCTTCCTGCCCACCAACCCTGTTAGTCGCCTCTTGCGACACACAGGGAATTACCAGTGAACTGGTACTAGTGGGGTGCCCGGACACTCAGTCATTTCAAATTGATGCAAAAGTTTCGTTTTCAGTACCAATTTGAAGGTAAGGGTCTATCGAACAATTTTGGTTTGAGTGTGAAGCATTCAGATAAAAAATTGGGGCTTCTGTGGACGTGGGGGGTTCCAGATCCCCCTCCCACCCCCCCCCCCCCCCCACCAGCCTATGCGCAATATGGAATCTGTTACAACTTTTGATTGTATGATCCGATCTGAACATATGAGGTATGTATGGATTCAGGATCAGGAGCGGCAACTTGTATTTCAAGCATATTGCCCATAGAAGCATTAATTTTGCCAGTATCGGCGCATATCCACAAAAAAAGACCAAGGGTCATAGGCCTGGTAAGCTGAAACATGTTTTTAAAAAATAAACTGTAGAATTATACTCGGACCCAATGATATAGTGACATTTTTATTTATCTTTTAACTGTGCTACAATATGGTGGTGAGTAACTGCTTAGACAATTGCTTGAATAACTCCTTGAACAATAGTTTTAATAAGAAAGTGGCTAACAAATCGACCATATATACATGTCAGTATTGGAAATTGTTCTGGTCCAGCTACTTCTCGCATTTGCATTTGCACAGACGTGTGCACTTCAACTTTGCCCTCATGCACTTGCACAGAGCGCAGGTACTTGTGCAAGTGCACTTCACATCCAGGTGGAAGACATCCTTGCCGAGGGGCAGCGAGGTCCAAATGGGAAACAGCTTGCCATCCTATTCCTTCCACCCATGATTAGCGGGGCTGTTGACAGGCATCATGGACCTTTGGGCTGTTGTCCAGATGCTCACTTGGAAGACACTCCTTTTGAGATGTTGATCGAAAGCATCACTCATTGGGGGAATTCTCTATACGTCCCAAGTCTTCTGTGAGAATATCCTCATTCGGACGAGGTCAACGTCATTGTCCTCGTTTGACTCACTGGAGTACAACCGGCAGACAAAGTTCGTCGCCACTTCTTTCAGCCTTGGCGATGTTTGGAATGGAGTGTCGACGATAGTTGCAAATTCCTCCATGAGGAGGAAAAATTCCCCCCCAAAAAATTTATACGAGTGCTTTTTTTTTTTTTTTTTTTTTTTTTTTTTGTGTACTGAATCGAGGCTCGTGAAAGAGCTAACATTTACTTCACAAACAAATCGACCAGACAAACAAAATACACAAAAAGAGGGAGCGGAAGACAAGATAGGGAGAAAAGAGGAAGCACACAAACACAACATCCGAGTGCAGGGAGATGTGTGGAAGGGAGAGGGCCCGGGGGGAGGAGAGTAGGTGATAAATGTTGCTTCTGGGACACCTCCGTTTAACATGGGAAATCCCTATCTAATGTCATTTACCCCCCTGTTTTTAAAAAAATCATAAACACCTCTATTTCTCCCTCTATGAACCTATAATCCTTCTCGCCTTATGAACCTATAATCCTTCTCGCCTTATGAACCTATAATCCTTCTCACCTTATGAACCTATGATCCTTCTCGCCTTATGAACCTATGATTTTCTTCCTTTATGAACCTATAATCCTTCTAGCCTTATGAACCTATGATTTTCTTCCTTTATGAACCTATAATCCTTCTAGCCTTATGAACCTATGATCCTTCTCACTTCCATGTAATTTTTACCCTATTCCCCCCACTAGCCCCTTAATGTAGTTCCTTAGACCACTCTACTAATGAGCCTATAAATATATTATCTCTTTCTAACTTTTTTAAGAGTTCCATTCTCCTATATAACTCATCCCCATCAAGTATATTTATAAAGTATACAGGTTCCTTAACCTTTTGTTGTGAAAGTATAAAGTGGTATGTTTCACGGAGGGTTCTTGTTTGACCTCCTCCTCTCCCACATACCATTTTAAAATTATAATATTTATTATCCGATTGATAACCATTAAAGTTCTCACTCCACTCTAATATATTTTTCTTCCCGCCCTCCATTACCCCACTTAACAAATGAATACGTTTATCCGTCTTGAGAACCTTCTGACCAGTGATTCTCTCAACCTCTTGAATCTGATATTTTTCACATTCGTTATGTTTTCCATTTATATACCAAGGTTGATTACACCTCCACTCTTTAGTCTGGTTGATACTTGGTTCTATCATTTATATAATAGTAAAAAAGGTGGCGGTAGCCCGTTAAAATCCCTAACCCCCCTTTTTAACTTATCACTTATATATATATATCTTATCACTTATATATATATCTTATCACTTATATATCTTATCACATATATCTTATCACTTATATCTTATCACTTATATATCTTATCACTTATATATCTTATCACTTATATACTTATATAACCATAAGGGAGACTATCAATTCCATTTTCTAAAATAAACCTCTTATCATCAAAAGCCCCCAATGCTTTCTTATTCACCTCTTCTGAATATAATTGATGTTTATAACTTCTTATTCCATTAATCTTTCTAAACTCTTCTTTCTTTGTTGTTAAACAGTTATAATAATCCTTAAAGTTTATTGTTTCTTTAATGACATTTTTCTTTATACCTTTTAACTTCTTATCAGTCTTTTCAACGTTATTCACAATGTATTTATAAGCATAAGCCTTCGACCTCAATCCCACAAATTCACTCATAACATTTCCTCCCAATTCATCCTTGAACTTTCCAATCACCTTTTTATTTTTAGAAGAGAACAACTCACTCTCTGGACTGTAATTACTTGTATCATAGATATTAATGTCCTTTTTCATGTCTGAATAAACATCATCAGTATTAATTTTCAAAATAAAACTATCAGTATCCATATACAACAATGACACATTATCCTTATACTTTGATTTTAGATTAATATAAAAGTAATCATACATTAATGACTTTGACAAGTCAAGAATTGATGTTCCAATGTAAATAGGTTTGTCCATTTCAATACTCTCTTTAACCAAATGGATCGCACAAAAGTTCTCAGTAAAGACCTCAGCTCTAGTAAAACTCGGTCTATTAATTAATTTTGATGCTTGTTCCCAAGATGTTGCTAGTCTGATATTTTGTCTTTTCCTCACATTCTCCATGGTCTTACCAAAGACCGCATTATTCATCAATTTATAAAAGTCTTTCTCAAAATCTGTTTTTGACTCTGTTCTTCTTTGTGTATTAAAATCAATGTACCCCTTTAACCAATGACTTTGATTGAACTTTAGAACCCTGTGGATCTTCTCTACTCTTAGACCTTTTGATAAATATTGTCGCAAATTTCTTTGGTGTAGTACATAATTTTTCTTGTTATATAATGTAGTAAGTAATTTTTCTGTTGATTCACCTATATCAAACGATCGTTGATAATCACTCAACCATTCTTTCTTTGGACTTTCTTTCTCACAAGCAAATGGAAGATCTTTATGTTTGATATGAAGTTCTTCAGGATATTTTAAATCGACCTCAAAATAATAACCAACCTTTGAATCATCCAATTGTTTTTGTGTAGAGATACATACATCTTGTAAAACCTTTGTGTAGTCTTTTTCCTTTACCCATCTTAGTTTCCCATAAGGAAGAGCTTGAGACATTGCCCAGCCATACAAGTTGTTTGCGTCATAGTACATCAAGTAAGAACTCTCTTTCGTTGAATCATAATTTGGAAGATATTTGTTATTTGCTTTTGCGTATCTGCTCGAGCATACTTGTGAAATTCCACCTCTTTTTGCCTTTTCAATCATCAAAAGCATATCGACATCGGTTATCAAATCCAAATCTTGTTTTGTCATTTTCAACATCGCGCTCCAAGCCAATCCAGGTGCTGTGTAGTAGTGAGCAGGATCCAATCCATATCCAGTGCGACAAACAGATCTAAAGGCTTCAAATACATCGGCCAATAAAAGCACATCAGTTTTGAGATACAAATCGTGATACTCACCAAGATTCTTGATGTTATATTTTTCCCAAACATTTTGTGCGTGTACATAATCTTTATCAGATATATGACTGTTGTTTAATTTGTTATCGAAATTTTCTTTTAAAGGAAGTTGTGTTTCATTGAATCTCTCAAATGAGTCCATATAGTCATAGGGGTAAATTCCCTTTTGTGTTAGAAAATCTTTATCTGAAAAATACTCTGAAAGACATGGAAACTCTTTTAGATTTTGAACCAAGTTAGCCAATGGACTTGCCATGAATTTAAATGTATCAAGAAATCTGATATGAGTAATAGGAGATGTGTGAATTGTTTTTGTGAATGAAATGTATTTCTGATCTGTGTTAGGAATTGCTGAAATGTGTCCAGATGTCTTTGAAAGTTCATTAATAAATAGATGCGTATCATAATGAGCATTGTTATGAAGAAAGACAGGAATGAAAGAGGGGAGTTGATAATTAATATTACAACTTTGATGAGCTGGACCTCTATATTTACCAGTGAGATGACAATGATCTCTAACCTTTAGACCTTCACCAATTTTTTCCTCACAAATATGACAAACATTGTTTTTTCTAAATTCCCTTTTCTGTTCACTCGTCAAGGACATTGGTTTATTAGTTTCTCTCATTATCTTGGTTAATCGAACACAGTCTTTTTCTAGTCGTTTCACAAACTCCTCTGGGGTATTTGAGCCTCTATACTCCTCTAACTTGTTATATTTATCACCAACGGATGATTTGATATAATAACAAAAACCGCAAGGAGTATGTTTTTGATATTTATTTGTGTATGAATCTTTTGGATCTGGAGAAGCAGTATCTATTTTTTCTAGAATACTTTCAAAATCAGCATATATAACAAATGGATGTTTGATCTTTTTCTTTTCATCTTTGAATGTGATATTTGAGCCTTCTTTAGGCATATTGATTACCGTTGATTTATGTTCACCACAATAATTTGAATGTTTATCTAATCTTTCTTGTGTATGGAAGAAGTTAAGACAATGCAAACAAATATATATTTTATTTGTTCTTTTACATACTTGTGGTTTTATTAATTTAGCAATATCTTTAATGTATGTATAATGTGAATTTTCCTCTGAATTAAAATATAGAAGATTAATATGAGTTTGTTTACAATTGTCAGAAAGCTTTAAAACCTGAATGCTGTTTGTTTCTGTTAGACCATAAACATTAACTGATAAATTATTTATCTTTTCAAATTTAGGAATATCATTTAAAGCCATCGGAAACTTTAGATCTTTCGTATTTAATGTATTCTCATATTTTTTATAATGAGATACTCTTTCATCATGAAAATGTGGAGGATGTAAGTGTGCTAGAATAGACCAGAGAAAACATTTATTGTCTTTATTTTTGATATTGACAACTGCTTTTCTATTTTTGATAACACTGGGTAAATCAATGTAGGAAGAAGCTTTTAGAGGATCTGATTTAAGAATATGAATGTCTATGTAAATAATTTTTCCTATATTGAATCCACTTCCTACGATTGAATTATCCACATCTTGCTCTTGTTTAATAAGTTCATCATAGACTCCTGATGTTTTAAAATCTTGATATGAAGATATAAAGTGTGGCTCAGTTCTCATGTATGGTGTATCTATAACTCCTTCGTCCTTTGTCATTTCTAATTTTACTCCCATATAAAATTTAAGTGGTTTCATTTCTTTTAGTGTTTTTTCAATCAACGTTTGAACAGCAGGTTTAACTATTTCTACAGCATCAACTATAGACTCTGGTTCAGGAGGTTTGAAGTTAAAGACTCTTATTTTAATATGTTCTTTGAATGCGCCATCAGAGTTTTTAGTTGTGATAAAATTTGATAAATGTAGAATTGTTTTAAGATGTATTTCGAAGCCTTTCTTGAGGATATTTTTATTACATGCAGAACAGTGTTTTGTTTCCTTCTGAATAGGAGATAGTAGGTGAAGTAGATTAAATGTGTGTTTGTTAGTTTTAAGGTGTCTTTTGTATTGTTTATATTCTTGTTCACAAACATCGCAATACGTTGCTTTGATCATATTTATTTATATAGTAAAATTATACTTAAAACAAAGTGCCTTTTTTAGAGGCTTTTTAAAAGATGAAACTGTGCTTAAAGTAAAACACCTGTGAGCTTTTCAACTCGTTTTATGTATATAACTTTACTTAAAGTAAAACACCTTTGAGCTTTTCAACTCGTTTTATGTATATAACTTTACTTAAAGTAAAACACCTTTGAGCTTTTCAACTCGTTTTATGTATATAACTTTACTTAAAGTAAAACACCTTTGAGCTTTTCAACTCGTTTTATGTATATAACTTTACTTAAAGTAAAACACCTTTGAGCTTTTCAACTCGTTTTATGTATATAACTTTACTTAAAGTAAAACACCTTTGAGCTTTTCAACTCGTTTTATGTATATAACTTTACTTAAAGTAAAACACCTTTGAGCTTTTCAACTCGTTTTATGTATATAACTTTACTTAAAGTAAAACACCTTTGAGCTTTTCAACTCGTTTTATGTATATAACTTTACTTAAAGTAAAGCGTCTATGTATTAGCCAGAAAGTTTAGATACTCTAGTTCATCAATTTCAATTTCACTATCTGAGTCATCAATAAAGCTACTCTCATAACTATCATTTGAACACAAACTATTAGTATCATAACTATCTTCAGATCCTAGACTCTCAGTATAATAACTCTCAGAGTATTGACTGTTAATATCACTCATTTACATACCATTAAACTTCCATCAATATCTATATGTTTTCTTTCATTAGAACTAATAACCACAATATTTTCTACATTAAATGTTATTTTCAAATAATCTCTAATAATCAGAGTACGGAATGATAGTTCACCACTAATATTCATATTATTAATTTCACCCACATCTTTGGGTCTATTAAAGAATATACAAATGTTTCCTCTAGAATCGTTGATGGTCTTATCATTCATTTTCAAAGCTTCTTTATCAATGACCTTTTCAAGCTTTGAGTAAATTGTTAGTAGTAGTGGAGAAACTTTTGTCAAATTTACTTTAATAGAGTTATTAATTAACATAGCTTGTCCCGTAAATTTAATAAAAGGACACATGTTATTCTCCATTATGGGTTTAATCCAAAAATTTCCATATTTATCTTTGTTCAATTTAACATCTTTGACATATTTTTCTATATCTTCCACCGAAGTAGAGATTGATTGAAATTTGTCTTTTGTGTTTTGAAACATTGTATTTATTAGCTAATAAATTTGCGTTTAGTTTAAGTAAAGTTATATACATAAAACGAGTTGAAAAGCTCAAAGGTGTTTTACTTTAAGCACAGTTTCATCTTTAAAAAAGCCTCTAAAAAAGGCACTTTGTTTTAAGTATAATTTTACTTTATAAATATGATAAATTCTGAAGGATATTTAGAATTTCCAGACTCTCCATATGATAAATTAGAGAATTGTCTGGCTTGTGGTAGAGTGGGGCTTAATACAGAATCAGAAGCATATAAACAATGTATTTTCTGTGATTATCTTCTAATTAATGATAACAAAAAATATAGAAAAATATATAACTCTTTTAAATTAGAACCAAAAATGAATTACTTTACAAGATTAATAAGAGAGATGAATGTTAAGTATTATGGTGATAATACACCATTTCTTACAAGGGAAGAGACTATTTGTATTGAGGAAATGTATAAGGGTTTAATGATATTTATTATTCAAAATAATTTTAATGGAAATGTTAATACAAGATACTATATAAACAAAATAATGGATTATTTTGAAATTAAACCTGAACTCAGGATAAAATATAGAGTTTCTCAAAAAACTCAAAAAAAGTTGGATGACTTGTTTTCCAAATATATAAATGAATGATTTTTTACCCGTTTGGGAAAATAAGATAAAATTTAATAACCATAAAAATCTTCCAAATTCATTGAGATGTCTAATAGTCGGTTCAAGCGGATGTGGAAAAACCTGTTTACTTTTAAAGATGCTCCTTAGTCCTAATTTTTTAGATTATGATAATTTAATAATTTTTACAAAGTCAAGTTTTCAACCTGAGTATCAACTACTCTCACAGGGTTTTAATGCGGGTCTTAAAAAGGAAGACATTATCGGTTTATTTAAACTTCAAAACAAACTAAATGATTATAATATTGATGATATAATACAATTATTTTGTGATACACAGAAATCAAAATCAAAACTAAAACCCATAACTTGTATTCTCAGTGATAATACGGATGATATACCTTCACCTCAAGATTTAGATAAATCAAAAAAGAACCTCGTTATCTTTGATGATTGTGTTAATGAGAGAAACCAAACAGTAATGGATAGCTACTATACAAGAGGGAGACATTCTTCTTGTAATTGTATTTATCTTAGTCAGTCATATTTTCAACTCCCTCGGCGCTCAATAAGAAACAATGCTAATACTTTTATTTTATTTAAGTTAAATTCAATAGATACAAATAATTTTTGGAGAGATAATTGTTCTACATTACGTAGTAAGAAGGAATTTGAAAATAATATGAAACACACGATCGGAAAATATAAATATATTGTTGTGAAACAAGATGAGATACTAAATGATATTTTTCAATAAATAAATACAGAAAATGAATACCGAAGAAAGAGTAAGAAAGTTTAAAGAACATCAAGAGTTGGTTTCAAAAGTTGTAAAGCAACAGGAAGACATAAAGAAGAAAAGGAGACAGAAACTAACTGGTGAAGAAGCCTTTGAAAGAAAACAAGAGAAATTTTTTAAACCACTTTTAAAAACTCAACAAACGATTTCACCTACAGTTCCCACGGTAGAATTTACTCCAAAAAAATTTCAAATGCTCAAAGATTTTAGTCAAATGACAGAGCAAGAACTTGGAGAATTAGAATATGATGATGAAGGATTATTTCGGCATCTTGAGAAGGTAAATAAACTTTCCAATTATATTGTAGAAGCTCTTCAAAACAATGAATATTTGAAGGGTTCAAAAACCAGAGCAGGTCTCATTCCAACAGAAGAACCAGCACAGTTCCATCTTGTGAAAGAAAAGTTATTGATATTTAATGATAAATTGGTGTTCTTAAGTTCTGACCAACCAAATGTTGAATTAACCCCAAGATTAATGTTTCTTCTAACAAAAGATGGACATTCTAATTCACCTTATTTTGATGAACCGCTTGATATGGAAAGAGAGGAAGATAGAGAGTATATTGAGTTGCTAAACGCACTTGATTATGGAGTTTCTGTTGCTGGTAAAAGTAAGAAGAATGAGAAGGAGAAACATATTATTGATGCTTTAAGTAAGCTTGGTTCGGGTGTTAGTTTTCTTCCAAATGACCCATCACAATTAGTTAATAGGTTATTATTGTTGTTAGGTAGTAAGAAGGCTGGAAACAACAATTGTTTTAATGAAGCATCCGCCATTTTAGATCAGTTGATGAATATGAAAATAATTAATAAATGTCAATACAAAGATATTTTATTAGATATTAAATAAGATGAGAAGCACAATTCTTAGTTTTAATTTCACAACGAGTGATTACACAGCTTCATTCCCTTACCCACTACAACTTGACCCCAAAAAAGAATATGAGGCTTCTTTGTTGTCAATGGAGACTTACAATACCCTTTTTAATATCACAGAGAAAAACAACAAGTTTAGTTATAATCCAGGAAGTGGATATAAAACTATAACCGTTTCACCCGGTGCTTACGAGATTTCTCAAATATCTTCAGAAGTCTCTCGCCTTATGAAAGAAAAAGGTGATGAACCAAAAAATATTGTAATAGATATTCAAAAACACACTTCAAAATCAACTATTAAACTTAAAAATAATTATAAAGTTGATTTCACGATTGAAAATTCGTTCAGAGAGCTATTGGGGTTCTCTTCTAAAAAGATTGAAACTAACGGGACGTTTTACAGTGATAATGTCATTCAAATATCCTCCGGTATAAATTCAGTATTAATTCATTGTGATTTGATTGATGGTGCTTATAACGATGGAATAAGAACAAATACAATATTTTCATTCAGCGCATACTCAACCCCGATTGGTTATAAATTTAATATGGAACCAAAAAATCTTGTCTATTTACCTGTGTCAGGAAAAACCATATACAGAGTAAATTTTAGGATAACCGACCAAGATAATCGTATGATATCCTTTAATGATGAAATTATATCCATCAGAATTCACCTACGTGAAGTTTTTCAATAAATAAATAATGGTTATTGTGAGAAAACACGAGTTGGGAAAATATAAAATAATTACAGGGGATGGGATGTTCCTTTCACCATACTATAAGGGTGAAGGTATGTTTCTTGGGAGAGGATACTATAAACCAAAGAGACAACGGGGTGTGGGACATCAATTTAGAAATAAAGGAGATGGGATAATTGATACTCTAATGGGTATTGGTTCAACCATCCTTAAACATAAAGACCTAATTGGTTCAACTGCTTCAGCCGTGGGCTCAGTTGCGGGTGCTATAAAGAGTATAAAAGATGCTCAAAAGGAGTCTCATAAATTACAAGCAATCAAAGAAATTAAAAAAGGTAAAACTCAACTATCTTCACAAGAACGACAAAAAATCATTAAAATACTTGGGTCAGGGTTTCAACGATTTTAATGCTATATAAATACAAGTATGGAAGCGATTGATAGTATCTATGATTTGGATGATACGATTATCATTTCAAACTCTACTAAAAAGGAAGACTATTTTAAGGTAAATGCTATAACAGGAACAGACTGGAATTCAAACGGAACAAAAAGTTTTGAAATAAATAATCAACAAACTTACTTGAATATAGCTGATAGTTTCTTGCTGTGTAAATTTAAATTCACTAAGGCTGCGAATAATACTAATGCTACACTCGTAAATGATTTCTTCTGGAAAATGTTTGATAGTGTCCGCCTGTATATTGGAACACAAGAGGTTGAAGCGGTTGATTATGTCTCTGCTATATCTGAAATGATGAAATTTACACTATATTCGTTTAGTGATAGAATGGGTAAGGGAGCTGTTGAAGGTTTTATTCCTGATATGTCAACGGGAACAAATGCTGACCCTGGTTATAGTCAAAGGAAGTCAATGTATAATGATGATACAAAAGCAGAGAATAGTTTTACGGTAGCAGTACCTCTGAAAGGTATATTTGGATTTTGTGATTATGATAAAGTTTTGTATGGCCTTAAAATTAGATTTCAACTACAAAGGAATGATAATGTAAATAGGTTGCTTTTTGGGGATGAAAATGCTTTTGGAGAAAATAATAAATTTGTTATTAATGATTTGTGTTGGTATATCAGTGAATATACTCCTAATCTTAAAACGGAAGAGATGTTAAATAGAAGACTTAACTCAAAGAAACCGCTAAATGTATCATACCTTAAAAGAAGATGTCAACACGTTAAACTGGAACACACTACCTACACTTGGAATTTGGGTGTTCTTGAAGGAAAGCCACGATACCTCTGGCTCATTTTTAAAAAACCAGATGGAGAGGAGGGTACTAATAAGAATAATGCGCTGAGTGATAATGCTAAGGTGAAACAACTTCGGGTTTCTCTTGATGGAACATTTTATCCGCGAGATAGATTGGAAATTGATTGGGAAAAAAATGATTATGCGGAAGCCTACAAGTCCTACCAAAAGGTGTGTGAAAGTAATGGTAATAATGAACCTATTTTGGATATGGTTGCGTTTCAAAAACTTTATACAATCTACGCAATTGACCTGAGTTCTCAAAAGGAAACTATAAAGTCTAATAGAGTGGATACTTCTCTATACATTGAAAGAGGAGAGAATGAAGAAGTTGATGCTTATTGTTTGCTTTTGGAGGAAACAGAATTACAGATTAATACAGATAATGGTGTTATGATTAATATCACATAGGTTTTTTCTCATAAATAAATGGTAGGGGTATATGTTAATCAAATCAATCTTGATAAATTAACATCTTGTATTCAAAATCAAAAGCCTTGTATTATTAATGTTAATACATTTCAAAGAAAAGGAGCAGTAAGAATTGATGTTTTACTCACAAGAGAGCAGGTGAAAACACTAAATGATGCTGGATCACTTAAAATTAAAATGACAAAACCTATGTTAAAGAAATATTCAATAGACGAGTCAAGAGGAGGATTTCTCCCATTTCTAATTCCTTTATTTGCTGGTTTAAGTGCGGCGGGAGCATTGACTGGTGGTATTTCAGCAGCGATAAAAACTGCTAACGAAAGGAAGGCACAACTAAAAGCTCAAAAAGAATTGGAAAGACATAACAAGGAGTTGGAGAAACAAATTAGTGGAAGTGGTGTAATTGTAGATTTTGCTCAAAAACTTGAAAGTCTACCTGATAAAGCTAGATTGTTAGTTGGAGATATGCTTTCCTCTATCGCTCAAGCGGGTGTTAAACTAACTAAACGGGGTAATGGATTGTATCTTTCTCATAAATAAATGGATAAATGGTTTAAACAATTTGGAAAGAATACAACGTCAAATATAGAACTAGCTAAGTATTGTAAAACACTAAAAATTGATAATGTGGTTATTTGTATGAGAGATGAATTAATACATATAAATAAGAATACAAAGAATATTATTATGAATTTAGACACACAGAATGGTTCTCATTGGGTTTGTATTCATAATAGTCAGGATAAATATTATTTTGATAGTTATGGTATGCCACCACCTGTTGAAGTAATACAATTCTTACAGAATGGTGTTTATCAAACATTTCAAGTTCAAGAAATTAATTCTAAATGTTGTGGTCAATTATGTTTATATGTATTATTTCAACTCAACAATAATGAAAATTTTTATGATATCATTTTTAATCTAATATAAATGACTTATGTTGGAAAAGATGGTTCTATCTTTGGAAAATCCTCTCAGGATATTGATTTATCAAATTATTATACAAAGGCACAGGCTGAACGACAAAAATATAGTGTAAGTAAAAATATTAATATGAAGAATACTTATAAATTAATCAATTATCCAAACCCTACAGATGCGAATGACTTAATTAGATTAAGTGATTTATCACAATATATATTTTTAAAGAAAACAGCACGTTTTGTTAAACAAGTAAAATTTACAACCACAACACCTGGTTATACTGACCATACACCTTTCCTCATTGAATTTAACTACCTGCTTACAATTGAATTTTATAAAGAAGGACATTTAGTTAATATGCGAATTAATAAATGGGGGTATGATATGCCTGATTTAGGGTATAATTGGTCTTTTTCAATAAACATAGAAGACCTACATGATTTAAATCAGTCTCGTAAAGAAGAATATTATCCACTTGGTGAAGATAAGGATTTATGTGGAAGTACAATTAGTAAACAACAAATACGTGATTTTAAGAAAAGAAAAATATATGATAGTATAGCGATGGTTCGCATGACAAAGAAGGAAGGTAATGAGATAAGGATAGAAAGCCGAGGAATACAAACCGATTTGGTAGTGGGAAGATGGGGTGGTATTACCTGTCATAATATTAATCTCACATATATTTCTGATACATAAATGGCAGGAAGAAGACTACAAGAGAATTATAATTTTTGTATTCAAGGATACCTACAAGAAAAGGGTGCTCGGTATTACATACCTTATGATTTGGAGCATATACATGGGAATTTTGTCATAAAAAACTGGCCTTATACTGATATTGTTAAACCCACAAATAGAGACTTGTTTAAAATATTAAATAAAAATGAACTTCTCAAAGTTATGAAATATAAAACTCTTTTAGAAATCGTCAACAAATCTTATTGGTATCCTATTATGAGAAAAATAATTATAGATACAAGAATATCTCAAAATCCAGATGAGTATATGTATAATATTCTTTGGGGCTCAAGCTCAAGGGTAGCAAGGGATGAGGAAGGAGTTGAAGAAGAGAAGGAGGAAAGAGAGAAAAAGGAGAAGGAGGAAAGGGAGAAAAAGGAGACGGAGGAAAGGGAGAAAAAGGAGAAGGAGGAGAGGGAGAAAAAGGAGAAGGATGAAAGGGAGAAAAAGGAGAAGGAGGAGAAGGAGAAGGAGGAGAGGGAGGAAAGAGAGAGGGTGGAAAAATATAAAAATATGACCATTCCTGAGATTAATGAAAGATTGAAGGTATTACGGCAAATAAATAAATCTCAACGCACTGAAGAGGAAAATAAAGAATTAATGACTCTTCCGAACTTATTGGTTTTTAAATTTGCTATAATGAATTCAGAGCGCAGATATACAACATATAGTTGATGATGTTGGTGTTATTGACTTTAGTTAGTTTTATTTGTAAATAAATGGAGGAGAGAGTGAAGCCATTTCTAAGGATTCTTTATGTTTTAAAAATCAAGATAGAAATGTATATGTTGAAAACCAAAAAGGTTTTGGCACTATGTAGGACTTTTTCTCATAAATAAATATGAGTTATTGTCTCAAATGTAAAAAGAAAACTAAATCTAAAAATATCTCTTATGTTAAAGCTAAAAATAATAGAGTTTATCAAAAAGGAATATGTCAAGTGTGTGGCTCTAAAAAGTGTCAATTCATCTCTCATAAAAGTGGAGGAGACATACAAAAGTTTTTGTCAGGTAGCAAATTTACAACAACTGGAATTCCAGGGGAATTACACCTTCCAGGGTATTCTTTCTGTGGCCCAGGAACAAACTTGGATAAAAGATTAGATGAGGCTGACAATCCTAAACCTTGGTCTAAACCTACAAATAGGGTTGATGAAGTGTGTATGAAGCATGATATTGCTTATGGGAAAACCACTACGTTGACTGAAAAACATAAAGCCGACAGAGAAATGTTGTATAATTTGTCTTTGATACAAAATCCAACGTTGAGAGAGAAAGTTGATAGGTTTATTGTGAGAAATTTGATAAATGCTAAATTGAAACTTGGTCTTGGTTATTCACCCTCAAAAAACTATTAGGCTCTAATGATGTCATCAAGACTGAGGAGCTTTTGGCTGAAGAATTACACAAACCTATATAATCACCAAGTTTAAAAGAAGGAAGGTTTATTCCAAAGACACTGACTACATATGGTCCGCTGATTTAATTGAATTGAATAATGACAGGGGATACAGGTATGCTTTAACCGTTATTGATTTGAGGAGTAGATTTGCCTGGGTTGTTCCTTTAAAAAATAAAAAGGGTGATACTTTAATGTTATCCTTTAAGCTAATATTTGATAGGGATAAAAGAAAACCAAAGAAACTGTGGACCGATGAGGGAACAGAGTTCTATAACAAAATATTTATGAAATTTCTTAAGGGGGAGGGTATTAAATTATACAGCACCTTTAATGAAGGAAAAGCAGTTGTTATTGAGCGTTTTAATCGTACTTTGAAAGAGAGGCTATATAAAAAATTCACACAACTCGGTTCTCAAAAATGGGTGTATTTAATTCAGGGTATTGTAGATAATTACAATAATACCGTTCATTCATCAACAAAATCAAAACCATCAGAATCATTTACAAAATTAGAATATGAAAAGGAGATTAATTTGAGAAAACCGAAGTTCAAAGTTGGTGATATTGTAAGAATATACAGATGGAAAAGCCATTTTGAGAAAGGTTATACAAAAAAATGGACTAATGAATTATTTAAAATCGTTGATGTAATGGATACAGTCCCTTGGACCTACAAATTATATGATTTAAATGGAGAAGAAATCTTAGGGTCATTTTATTCACAGGAATTACAAAAAACAAAGCTGATAACCCTTGAAAATAATAAATAAATTAAAAAATGTAATGGGGATACGTTTTTAAATCTGTGAACCCCAAACACAGAATCCCACAACTTTTTAGTTGGGGCTTAACTTTTGTGTGTATAACGGGGATACGTTTTTAAATCTGTGAACCCCAAACACAGAATCCCACAACTTTTTAGTTGGGGCTTAACTTTTGTGTGTATCATGGGGATACGTTTTTAAATCTGTGAACCCCAAACACAGAATCCCACAACTTTTTAGTTGGGGCTTAACTTTTGTGTGTGTGTGAGTGGGTCATAATAATGTACAAACCCTAACCCAACCCCCACATTAAAACACCATATTTGTTAGTCAAAACAACTGAATCCATTACATCAACCATTAAAAAAAGTTCTTAACTCCATCTCTTTGTATGACCTTCCAATTCTATTTATCTTTTCCCAACTTTTTAAAAACAATTCAATGATAATATAAGATAAATGAGTCTGTGAGGTTTGACATTCATTCAAAAATTCACCTCACATCCAGAACCCTAACCCAACCCAATCCCTAACCCATCCCCATCCCTTACCCAACCCATCCCTAACCCTCACATTCAAAATCCCAACCCTAACCCAACCCATTAACCCAACCCCATCCCTAACCCTCACATTCAAAATCCCAACCCTAACCCTAGCATAATCTTTTTTTCCTTTTCTTTTTTTAATACGTATTTCAATATTTTTTTAAAATGTTTTTTAATACGTATTTCAATATATATATTTTTCCTCTTCCTCCAATTCTGTCTTTCAAGGCTTTCAAGTTGGAAAAAGTAGAAATGGGAAGAAAGTATTTTCCAGCATCTTCTTCCCCGAACTTTCTTGATATTGCTGAAATACATGTAAAAAAGAAATATATTACTTATCTAATATTGAATGAAATAACATATACTTTAATTGATTATTAATCAACTGAACTTACCTTAAATCAAACGTCATTAAAGAAAGAACATTGTTCATTGCTTTAGAATCCAAAGAGCCTCCAAGGTAAAACTCTTTCGTTGGATTATCAAGGTAAAACTCGTTCTCTTGGTCATGGTCTTTAAACAAATCGATCATTTCACCCCAGGTTGTGGCAAAAGTGGTATTTTCATTTTGAATCTCAGATACAATTTCCTGTGAGAGAAAATAACAACGTATTAATTAATTATTTTTTACATTTAATACACAATTATTATATGTATATTAAAATAAAATATTACCTTCATTGATGAGAAATTTGAATCGAGTTTATCAAGGTGAAGGTTTAGCTCCACACAGCTAGAGTCTCCAAAACGAAACCAGTTTTCAAAGTCTCCAAGGTAAAACTCTTTTCCTAATTTTATGAAATTTAGTGAGTCTCCAAGGTAGGCTCCACAGTTAGAACCATCTAGGCAGACCTCATAATTTGTTTTTCCCAAATTTAGTGAGTCTCCAAGGTAGGCTCCACAGTTAGAACCATCTAGGCAGACCTCATAATTTGTTTTTCCCAAATTTAGTGAGTCTCCACGGTATAACTCTTTGGCTGGGTCATCAAGGTAGAACTCGTTCTGTGGGTCTTGGTTGTTCAAAAGGTCTTCAAACAAATCAATCATCATTTCACCCCAGGTTGTGGCAAAAGTGGTATTTTCATTTTGTATCTCAGATACAATTTCCTGTGAGAGAAAATAACAACGTATTAATTTAATACAATATTATTATTTATATAAATCAAGCTCTATGAATATTAAAAGAAACTTTGTTGACTCTTGCACGAGTCTTATCTAAAAAAAAAAAAAAAAAATACTAAAAAAAAAAAATACTAAAAAAAAAATACTAAAAAAAAAAAAAAAAAAAAAAATACTAAAAAAAAAAAAAAAATACAACAAAAAAAAAAAAAAATACTAAAAAAAAAAAATACAAAAAAAAATATATATACAAAAAAAAAAAATACAAAAAAAAAAATACAAAAAAATTAAAAAAAAAATACAAAAAAAAAAAATATACAAAAAAAAAAAAATAATAAAAAAAAATATCCCAAAAAAAAAAAAAAAAAAATACAAAAAAAAAAATACAAAAAAAAAAAAATTTTAATAAATAAATAAATAAATAAATAAACTTACCTCCATTGATAAGAGGTTCGAGTCCAGTTCATCAATCTGAAGGTTGAGCTCCACACAGGTAGTAGGACTCCAAGGAATGTCAAAGTTATCCAACTCCTTTTCAGCATAGTAGTCCATTCTCAAGTGAAGCAGAAAGTGTGTTTGAAAAGGCCTGTGTGGTTAGTGCCTTTTATAAGAAAGACTGGGTGTGTCATTTCCTGTGGAAATTCCCTTGGGCAAGTCTGGGCATGTCTCAACAGAAAATGATGTAATGTTTCAACAGAAAATGATGTAATGTTTCAACAGAAAATGATGTAATGTTTCAACAGAAAATGATGTAATGTTTCAACAGAAAATGATGTAATGTTTCAACAGAAAATGATGTAATGTTTCAACAGAAAATGATGTAATGTCTTAACTAAAAATAATGTAATGCTGGAGAGTTTATAAAGTGGGTGGTCTTTAGTAAAAAGTGGGCGGAGCCTACCAAAAAGGGGGCGGGCCTACCAAAAGTGGGCGTGGCCTACCAAAAGTGGGCGGGTCTACCAAAAAGGGGTGGGGATTAACAAAAAGTGGGCGGGGCTTAGCAAAAAGTGGCGCGGAGCTTAACAAAAAGTGTGTGGCACAGGACCCGAACATAATCAATGATCAATGAACAACAATGATCATTGATAGTAAGAGTAAAAGGCCCATAAGACCAAGGGGGTCAGGAATAGAGGTGTTAAGGGGAAATGAAGAAAAGTGATGGTGAGAGGAAAATTTACATGTAAGTGAGAAGGATCATAGGTTCATAAGGCTAGAAGGATTATAGGTTCATAAAGGAAGAAAATCATAGGTTCATAAGGCTAGAAGGATTATAGGTTCATAAAGGAAGAAAATCATAGGTTCATAAGGCGAGAAGGATCATAGGTTCATAAGGTGAGAAGGATTATAGGTTCATAAGGCGAGAAGGATTATAGGTTCATAAGGCGAGAAGGATTATAGGTTCATAGAGGGAGAAATAGAGGTGTTTATGATTTTTTTAAAAACAGGGGGGTAAATGACATTAGATAGGGATTTCCCATGTTAAACGGAGGTGTCCCAGAAGCAACATTTATCACCTACTGAGGAGGCATGGGAAGGGGGGGGGGGGGGGGGTAGGGAGAAGTATAAAGCACAAGGACACCAAGGACTTCCAGGACAGAAGTTGGTATTTCAAAAAGTGGAATTGGGGTGAAATTAGCGGGGGTAGAAAGGATCAAGGTTTTGGATGGGGGAAGATAAGAGATGGTGGTGAACAGCTGTTTTAAAGACTTGGAGGGTGGAGTGGGATTGAAGAGAGTGAGGGAATTTGTTCCAGAGGTGGGAGAAAAGAGGAATGAAGGAGTAAAGGTGAGCAGAGCGTCTTGATTTTGGCAGTTTAACCAAAAGAGGGTTGCAGGCAGATCTTGTGCGACCTGTAGGAATATTTGCGGGACAGAGCCCAGAGAGAGCTGGGGGGGCAAGGCCAGAGAGGAGTCGGTAGAAGACGGAAAGACCACCAACCTGCCTGCGGTGAGTGAGTAAGAGGCCCTTGGAGTTAGCTCATCGCGGGAGATTCCAATGATTCTGAATGCTTTGGTTTCAACAGCGCGAAGGCGAGCTAGGTGTGAGGCAGGAGCACCAGCCCAGAGGGGAGAGCAGTATTCCATTGAGCTGCGGATGAAAGCCTTGTATGTGGTGAGGAGCTCAGGTGTGCCAAGGAAGGACTTCGCACGACGGAGGATGCCCAGTCGGCGACTGGCTTTGGAGGCCAGATTTGAAATGTGGGTTTTCCAGGAAAGATCATGGCAGATAGTGAGACCCAAAAGCTTGAGTGACAGAACTTCTTGGAGAGGATTATTCAGAAAGTGGATGGGAGGGTTGTCCAGTCGGTCTTTTCGGAGAGACATCGTAAGAGTGTGAGATTTGTCAGGATTGAAAGACATATTCCACTTGTTTGCCCAGTCTGTGATTTTGTCAAGGTCTGCAGAGAGTGAGGAGGCTGCAGACTGCCGATCTGAGGGATGAAGAATGGAGCGACAGAGAGTAGAGTCGTCAGCAAAGAGATAGAGAGGATTTTCAAGAGAGTCAGAGAGATCATTGATGAAGACCAGAAAAAGCACAGGGCCCAGAACTCTTCTGTTACTCTTCTGTACATCTTCTTCTTCCTCTTTACATTCGGTCACTTTAGAGTTTTCCACATTTAATATCTGTGGCGCGATACGGCCAACGTTCGGGTGAATCGGGTGAATCGGGGAAACTGTTAGGTCGCGGTGCCATCTGCTCGGCAAACATAACATCCTTAACCGCGGACCGTAACAATTGGTGTCAGGAATGTCGGATTCGGACCTGGGACTAAATTTATTTAGCCCAAATTTTGGAACACCAATTGTACTATTGGCGTAACAATTGGTGTCTGGAATAGTAGTGGAAGCGGATCGGGGCGTGAGTACTTGACACTCAAACCAAAATTGTATAGGCCCTTACCTTCAAAGTGGTACTGAAAACAAAACTTTTGCATCAATTTGAAATGGAAAGAAAAAATTACCCATGCACGGCCCCCCACTATACTCAATTTGCCAACCTCAGAAGGATGACAGGTTAAAGCCCCAGTCATACCGGCCATTTTCAGGCCACGAATCGCCACGACCTAAGATCGGGGCGACATTCTTGGCCAGATCGTATTGGGGTCCTGGCGATTCCTGGATGATCGGGGGTGTACTTGGCAGTTTGGGTCGAGACGGGAAGCGGCCCCGACAATTTTGAACTGTTCAAAATTATCGTGGCGATTCGTGGCGTTTTCCAAACTCTTGCTGCTGTCTGGAGGGTGTCGTACGGGCGCGTGTGGGCATCGGGAAAATGGTCGTGGAGTGTCTTGCGGCGGTCGGGAAACTTGGCTGCCACGATTCGCTCCGCATCCAGCAAGCACTGATACGACCGCCGTACGTCCTCACATGGACGCCGTATGACTGCCATCACGATCTTCCAAGAATTGCCCCGATCCGTCCCGACCACGTTTGCGCAGCAGTACGACGACTCACGATCATTGCCGATCTCTCACGAATTAACAAGACTGCCGTAAGCATGCAGTAAGCACCAGTAGGCGCCAGTACGACCTGTCACAAGACCGGGTATATATAGGCGATCCCCGGCGGCGAAATCATTTCATCTCCTGATTCCAAGCTGGTCACATCGATCACATCCAAGCTGGTCACATCGATCACATCCAAGCTGGTCATGGCGGCCGCGTGATTGTGCACGTCTTCCTGGATCCCCTCCACCTCTTCCTGGCTGGCGGCATCATTGGAAGGCTTGGAGTTGATGCTTTATATAAACAACATACAAAAATAACGTGAATTAGCGTCATCTGAATTTTAAGATCGTAGTTAGGTCGGCGTGATTCTTGGCCGTTCTTATATAGGGCAAGGACGGCCGCCGCGCAGTCGGGCTCGGATGGGTGGGCACGTACGCATGCGTACTGCGGTCGTAGTGAGGTCGTAGCGAAGACGTGTGGGCACGGGCTAGGACTTGTGGTGATCTTTCCGCGCACTTGGCGGATCGGGCTTTGTCAGCGTGGCGGCCACGGCGCGATCGTACGGGAGTCGTGGCAGGGGTGGTTTGGTATGACTGTGGGAAAATTTACAGCCGATCTTGCCGAAAAGTCGTGTTGGTGCGGGGAATCGCCAGATCGGGGGTGATCGGGGCGATTCGTGGCCACTCAAATCCGGTATGACTGGGGCTTTAGTCAACCCCCTTGGTATTAATTCAGCGATCATCCAGGATTCAAACCCAGTATGCTAGCATCTGAAGCCAGCACCCTAACCGCGAAGCCAACATCAGGCTTACATTTAAAAGTTTTATAATCTGCATAATTTGATCACATTGAATAGTAGCGGAATTTTTTCTTTGGAATCGTTCCTTTCATAAAAACAGTGAAGCGCAGGCAAATGCATACATGTGTCAGAGGGGACGGCTCACGGGATAACCTCCCCCAACCCCAATGCGCCTGTTTTTTCCCCACATTTTCCTTTTTTATATGATCAATGCATGCTTTACGTTAAATGTTGGGAAAAATTAATGCATTGTTACATTTGGGAAAGGGGATTTCTTAGGTTTTCTTGAATACCTTATTGATAAATTGAGTCTTTCTGTTTAGCTCAAAGCTGACCGGGTGGGTGTGTTTAAACGGCCTTTAAAGTAAACTGTTTATGACCAAATAGTGTTTACGTCATGTGACCGACTATACCCTGGTACCGCACGGGGCCTTTGTGGCAACTTACACATTTTAATGTGAGTTTGGAGGCAGGTACTAAACTATATTATCATTTGTTCTTGATCTGATGGACTTCTCTCCCACAATACCTACATTAAATGGCAAAAAGGAAATAATGATATGAGGTTTGTACACACACAGGATATATAATTATATATATATATATTGTTGCGGATCTGCCGCCGGCCTTCTCCCCTTACCAAGGGGGGATTAGTCCCCTTGTCTTTGACTGACCTGGCGCGACCCGGGACCTATTATGTCCCTTCCGGACAGCGCTAAATAGGGTTTCAGGACCAAATTCGCTGCTACCTAAGTACTAGCGCTGCCCTGGAAGCGAGGAAATAAGCCCCGCATGAACCACGTGTTTTGGTGATATGCCAAGCGGTTGCGTACACGTGATCCGCGCCGTTATAGATGGTGGAACCCGATCCAAGCGGTTTTAATTCTTTACCACGCTTAGTCAATGGAGAAATCACAAAGGTGATCGAATTGGAAAGCAAAGGAATAACAGGTTTAATTATTATTATTTACAATGTACAATGGCAGAAGAAAAGGGGACACAGAGCAGTCTTACTTAATACCCAGGACAAACGGGCCTGTCTCACACACACTCACACGGGGGTTGCTGATGGGCAGGTTGATGTTCACCAGCGCGTCCAGGGATGGCTCCCGTGCAGCTCTCTCGGTCCCTGGTACGTCCCTTGGAGATGGAAGTAGGTGAAGGCAGGAGCGCGTAGCGTGTCGCCTGAACGGAACGGTTATCATGGGGCAAATGGTAGGGAGCGGACTTTGGCATGGCTGGCGGTTATTTACTTGCGGTCACGGCCGCGTTCACTCGCTTAGCCGAAATGCGCTACATGCGTTACCGGCGCGTCTGGCTGCACCTGCGTACTTGTATGGTTCAACGCCTCTTCTTCTCTCTCTCTGCGCAAGTCCTTTCACCACTGGTACAAGTCCTGTTCAATGCACATATCCTCTGCAAGTCCTCTCGAGGGCTTTCCGTATGGGCTTATAAAGACCCGTCCCGCGAACCTTCTGAAACTCACCAGCCGCGCTTCACCACGCCCTCTCATGCCATGCCGCTCGAGCTCTGATTGGCTGATGGCTCTTACCGTCATCGCCTCTACCGCTCCCGACCTCAACGCCGCCCCCACCTTTTTAGGTCTACCTCGTGTTACTTGACTAGTGGTCAGCCGAATGGGGTGGCTGGATTATGCCCATAGAGGTATAATTGGAGGGTGGACGAATGGGGCGGCTGGATTACGCCCATAGAGGTAGAATTGGAGGGTGGACGCAAAATGAATGGGGCCTACTTTCCTGTCTTTACACAACGCAGGTACTAAGAGGGGAAATGGCCTTCTTACACATACTAAGACATAAATATACTACAAATGGGCCTATATGTTGCTCGTGTGACAAACTATGGGGGGGGAAAACCTTTAATCTTTAATGATTTCAATGTGCCAATCTCAAAACCGCAGCACTGCCCACCTCCCTTGCCAGACTCATCCCCGAGTCGAACCCACACAAGTGAGAACGACCGGTTTTGAGAAAGGTTTGGGACTAGTTTTTAAATTATGTGTGACACTTAGATGTGGTTCCCCTCTAACATTTAATCTAACTCCCTGTATGTGACAGTTTTACAACACTAGATATTTCCCACCTACTGCGTTGTGTAACTAACTCTAACCTACTCACACCCACAGCTAACCGAATTGCGGAATTGTTTTGAAACTAAACATAAAGCCGGTGGGTAGCATCTTATTTACAACACTAAACCTAATTATTTACAATTCTATAACCCAGGACCTGTTCTTTTTGGAAAGAAAATTGGAGGGGAGATAACACAGCAATGCACCAATGCACCAATACACATTTCACAAAAAGTTCACATTTCAAATGTCATATTTGCTGCTTGGCTGCATCTTCTTGCTTCCTGCTTCATCTTCGGTGTGCAATAAAAAAAAAAACTTAAAGGTCTTCTTTCCTTGCACACCAGAATACAATGTACAAACCGTGTCCGTTTTTATTGCCAGCAGGGCCAATCTCATGTGGTCCGACTGCGTGACATCGACGCCACTTAAAACCAGTCGTCCGCAGGTGCAAGGTAAGTTTGCAGCAAATGACTGCTCAGCAAAAAGGCAAGGCCACAGAACGTGTGGTCCATAAGGTGTATTGTGGTGCAGCAAAATGCAGCAGGGGTGCCGCACAGGTGTAGTCAGGTGCAGCTGCACAGTTGTGTTCCTGCACACTCCCCTCCAAAATGGGTCCATGGGTGGGGAGGAGAGACAAAGCACAGTTAGCAAAGGAAAGGACGCAAAGGTACACACAATACAAGGTAATGCAACGCGAGGGGCATGGAGGAGCGAGCAGAGCAGACTCGTCCCTACTGTCCATACCCCCCAACGTCGGCTACACTACAGTACCTTTACCCCTCCCAGTATTTACACTTTACAAATTCGTCTCTACGTCCTGTCTCCCATATCCCCCTCTAAGCCGAAATCGTCTTCCAATCCCTCCCAGGAAGGAAGAGATGGAATTACACACAATGTCTCATCACGTCAAGATGCGTCTTACTCACTCAAATCATTTACAAAACCTGGTGTGGAGTTCCGTCTCCCTTGGTGAGTGGATGTGGATGGTGCGAAGAGATTCCTCATCCTAACTATACTCTAATAACGTTAACTCAGTTACACTACCCGGGGTCTTGCCCTGCCATTTCAGTTGGCCATCGTTAAACTATGTGGTTCTAAACACCAATTCCCATTGACCCACCCTGTGATGCCATCCAATTTGGGTCTCACTCCCCAATTTTTCACTACTGTGCCTTTGCACAATTTCGGGGCTGGGTCGTATGGCTCCACTAGCAGGTCCAACTACCTGCGCACCTCCGCCACTGAAGTCGCCACCCGAGCTTACCTTGCTCCTTGCGACTACCCTAAATCGGGGAAGGCCCCTCCTGGCTCTCTCACCCCTCTGATGCCCTCTCGGGCATTGGGCTACCCGGGTCCTTCTCCTGGATCCTCGGGCCCCACTGAACACTACTCTGACTGGCTCCCAGAGCCTACCTGTGGCCTCACCTGGCCGACAGGCTACCAGTGGTGGAGTGCTCCAATAACCATACGTACCAACAAAGCCCACATGCCCAGCCATTCACTGACTCATGCACCCATCCAAGCACTTCCTGCTACTTCCTGCACCACAGGTGTCAATATCCAACAATTTACCTAAACCCTCTACCTGACTTTAAACTACCCTCCCCAGGTATTCGTGAAGGGGTCCATCTCCCCCCATTCACTCATTCGCACCATGCATTCCACACCACTCATTCCACACACCAAGCTCTCTTGCACACCTCTTGTGCTCTTACACCTTTTCCCCACTTGCACACCATGCAAGTCAATTCCCTCAACACAAATCTGTCTGTCCTCAATACACCACTCATACACCACCTCTGGTTATCCCCAACCAATGCCTCATTTGCTCAAGCTCATCCATACACAGTGATTCCCATTCAATTCCTCATTTGCTCAAGCTCATCCACACACACAATTTCTCCACACTACTACACACACACAGCATCATCTAACTAACTACCTCCCTCTAAAACTCGTGCTTTCCCGTCTTCCCTTACACTAAGCACTTCCCTCATCATTATCAACCAACTAATCTGACTACATCCCCTCTACCTGGCCAAAAGTCACTACTTAAATCTTGTCCCTACTGTCATTTTTCTAAATCCCTATCAATTATCCTAGCCCGCCCTCGGCTAGTTTACACTGCCACCCCCTAATCTAATGCTCATGTGCCCCAAAATGTGAGGAATGGTAGACCTATCATCCCTCTACACCGGGCACCATTCCCCAACACTATCACCCCCAGTCCTCTGCACTATGAGCCCCCGTCATTCGAGGTACTGGGTCCTGCCTGGTGCCTCGGCCTCTAAAGCCGAGGCGATCCATGAGGGTGCCTGCTCGCCGGTGTAGGGTCTTACCCGGTCGGCGTGGATGATCCGAGGGAGGGCTCGTGGCCCCATTTTGATCTTAATGACCACATCACAAATTTGCGCTAGGATGACCCCCGGGCCTTGCCAGGGTGAGGTGAGTTTGGGACACCTACCCTTCTGCCTCCGGGGATTGAAGAACCAAATCTTCATCCCCGGAGAATACTGACTCCCCTGGCTCCGGTGGTCGAACCTGCGCTTCATTTTGGCATCCGCCAGCTGAAGCTGGCAGTGTGCGAAGGCATGGACCCTCTCCATGCCTTCCTCCAGGTGACGTGCATAACCCTCCCCCGGTGGTCTATCAGAGGTCTCTGGCACGGGACTGCATAGCAGGTCGGCGGGAGCCCGCAACTCCCGCCCCTACATAAGCAATGCTGGACTGCATGCGGTGGCCCCGTGCTGGCTGGTTCGGTCGGCCATTAACAAATACGGGAGATGTTCATCCCAGTCGTCCTGATGGGTGGTGGTAAATAATGCCAATTGTTGTATCAGGGTTCGAATGAACCTTTCCACCATCCAGTCAGATTGAGGTCTTAAGGGCGTTGTTCTTGTCTTTCTAATTGACAGGAGCTTGCACACATTTTTGGCAATTGGCTTTCGAAATTTCGTCCCTGGTCGGTGTTCAGCTCCTCCGGAATCCCATGCCTACATACAAATCCTTCCACGAAGGCCTGTGCGACCACCCCGGCTTCTTGGTTGGGGAGGGCATAGGCCTCCGGCCACTTGGTGAAATAGTCCATTACAACTAGGATGTACTTATTACCTTGGCGGGTGAGGGGTAGTGGTCCTAGAATATCCATAGCCACCGGCTCAAGGGGGGCCCCCACCTGGTGTAATTGAAGGGGTCCCTCATCCTCCGTGCTGGTCCCTTTTTAGCAGTACAGGCGTCGCATCTCCGACACCAGTCCTGTATATCATGCCCCATATTCACCCAATATAACCTCCAGCGGACACGAGATGTTGTCTTTGTCCTGCCCAAATGGCCGCCTGAGCGGGTGCCATGCACCTGCTGTAATATGATGTTTTAAAATTTCTCTTGGACTATCACCAGCCAGGAAGTTCTCTCAGAGGGAATCTCTACCCATTTGCGATACTAGATGTTACCTTTCAATTCCAGGGTTTGCCATGGAGCCCAATATGCCTTTGTTGGCGCCCCGAGGGGGGTGACCTCTTCCCCATTAGGTCTTTTTCCCAATAGAACCCATTCGTACACCGGTCCCAGTACGGGATCCTCCCACTGGGCCGTGCTCCAAGCCAAAGTTCCAAATTCTTCATCAGCGGTTAGTGGCAAGATTGGCCCTCTCACCCGGGTTGCACGAACTACGAGGGTAGGGGTGGAGTCTGCCAATTGTTCCCTGTCCTCGTGCCTCGCACAAAATTTACAGTTTTCCCCCAAACAAGGACGTCGAGAGAGTGTATCGGCATTCCCATGGGCCTTCCCGGCCCTATGGGTGACACTAAAATCGTACTGCTGCAACTTTTCCAACCACCTTGCGATTTGGGCCTCCGGTTCCTTGAACCGGAGGAGCCATTGCAGGGAGGAATGGTCAGTTCGAACCAGAAATTTCCGCCCGTACAAGTATGAGTGGAAATGGCTCATGGCAGCCAGCAGAGCCAATAACTCTTTACGAGTGATGCAATAATTTCGCTCGGGCCTACTCAGGGCCCGACTATAATACGCGATCACACTCTCCATGCCCCCCTGTGTCTGGGACAAAACCGTGCCCAATCCTTCCTGGCTTGCATCCGTGTCCAGGGTAAATGTCCCGTCACTAGTGGGGTAAGCTAGAATGGGTGCGGATGTCAAACACCCCTTCAATGCCAGGAAGGCCTCCTGGCACTCCCTTGTCCAATTAAATCTTGTCCCCTTCTCCGTAATCCGGTGAAGGGGCCGGGCCAACTCTGCAAATTTTGCCACAAAACGCCGGTAGTAGGAGCAGAGTCCCAAAAATCCCCGCACCACCTTAATGGTATGCGGTGCGGGCCACTCCTCTACCGCTGTAATTTTGCCTGTGTCTGTTTTTACCCCCTCGCAACCAATGACATGACCTAAATAGGCCACCTCTGTAGCAAACAAAGTGCACTTACTCGGGTTCAGCTTCAACCCTGCCTGTCTGAGGCACCCAAACACCTGGTCCAAATTAGCTATGGCTTGGGGAAATGTTTTAGCATGCACCAGGACGTCATCCAGGTACACCAGGCATGACTGCCATGGCATGCCACCCAGTTCATGCTCCATCAATCTTTCAAAGGTGGCGGGGGCATTACACAAACCAAACGGCATCACAGTGAACTGATACAGCCCCTTACCTGTGGAAAATGCCATTTTCTACTTCCCTGCCCTATCCATCTCCACCTGCCAATACCCACTCTTGAGGTCCAAGGTTGAGAACCAATTTGAGCCCGCAACGGCATTGAGGGTATCGTCAATTATTGGGAGGGGACATGAGTCTTTGAGTGTCACGTTGTTTAGTTGGCGATATTCCACGCAGAAACGCGTAGTCCCATCTTTCTTTTTAACCAACACAACTGGTGACATCCAAGGACTTCCCGAGGGCTCAATGATACCTGCATTGAGCATCTTTTATACCTGTTCATCAGCTTCCTCCCTCTTGCTCCAAGGGAGCCGTCGGCCAGGCTGACGAATAGGCCGGGCCTCACTGGTGTGGATCTGATGTTTCACCAGGCCCGTACGTCCAATATCCTCAGAGGACAAGGAGAAGATATCCAAATGGGTCTCAATTAATTTGTGTAAGGCCTCCCTCTGGGTCTCCTCCAACTCTATGCTACTCCGATTTACCATCTCACAAATGGGATCGGGCCAATTCCTACTATTTTCTCGAGACTCCCTCCGGGGCCGGCTCGGCTGGACGTTCTCGTCCCTCACTGGCGCGACTTCATTAACTGGGGTGCAGCCGGCTATCTTCGTGCCCCGTCCTATAGTGCGTGGTTCTGTACTAATATTAATCACTCGGACGGCCACCACCGGCCCGTCCGTTTTTATGAGGGTGCGGCCCACGACTAAACCCGGGATGGACTGCGCTGCCACCGGTTCGATTAGGCCACAGGACTCCTGCCATATTGGGCGAGCTAGCCATCGGGCCGGCACTATGGCCTCGGCCCTTGGGGGAATGGTCACGGCCACAGAAGCCTCCAGCTCCGTCCTCTCGGCCCTGATCACCCCACCCAATGGCAGCTCATCTATCCCCACTTGCAAGGTCCCCCGGCACAAATCGATTTTACAACCGCTGGCAGTCAACAAATCCAACCCGATTAGGCATGGGTCGCACATCTCCACCACCCAAACTTCTATCTCCTTCTTTACCGACCCCAACTTGAGGGTTACAAAACCACGCCCTATGACGGGGGCCGTTACCCCGGTAGCCAACTGCAAACTATGATTTTCCAGACGCTGGATTTTATCCCAGCCGTCTGCACTTGAATCAAGGATCACAGGGCTGATAATTGTGGCGCTAGCTCCTGTGTCCACTATGGCGTCTACCCCCACGCCGGCAATTTTACACCGAATTGTCAAACTACCTGTACCAATTTGGCCACAATAGATGACCTGTTGCGTCAATGAGGGCTCTTCACCATCCCCTACTGCCGAACGCGGCCCTGCATGCTCGGCACATATCAGTTTCCCGGGCCCTGGCGGGGGTGTGGGGGGGGGGGGGTGTCTGGGGTTGGCTAGCCCGACCCGTATGAGGCGGAGTTGTTGGTCCCGGCTGCCGGGGTCCGTCCCAGCATGGGGCTCGACACTCCCACGCATGGTGACCCACCCGGTTACAATTAAAGCACCTCACCTGGTAAGGTGCTTGCCTCCGGAATTCCAAATTGCCCCCCCTGTAATTCCGAATTGGGGCACTTGATCGTGTCCTACCGTGTGCCACCTCCGGAGCCGCCTGCCATGGTCCAGATCCCGCCAGGTGCTGGTCCACCAGCCTTCGGACGATGTATTTCAGGTCAGGACCCCTTTTGGGGGCGGACCCTCTCAGGGGCCCGCCACCAGCCACGGGCCCTACCTGTCTCAACGCCACTGCGTCCCTGGGCCAGAGGCCTCCCTGATTCCCAACGGGCCGCAGCGTCGGCCGCCTGGCTCAAGGTCCGCGGGCGCCACATAGAGAGCTGTTGCCGAAGCTCGGTGTCTGGGAAGGCCTGGATGAAATGGTCCAGCGCCAAGCTTTCCTGGGAGGTCGCGAACATGTCTGTGTGTGTGCTATCCCCACTGCGTGGCGAATAAACCACCGTTTAGAGGCCATTTTTCCCCGCAAAGCGGTTGTATTTGAATGTTGTAAACTAATTCCCCGATGGTCTCCTGGGGTTTCCTCTTTCGCACTGCGAGCTGAGCTTTAACAAGCTCGCTCTGCTGTTTAACGCCAAATCAATTAATTAGGGCCGAGCGGAGATCCGACAGGGTGATAGCACCTGGTGGTAAGGCAGTCAGGACCTCCGCCGCCGCACCGCACAGTGCTGCCACAAGGTGTACCCCACATTCGTCCGGGTTCCAACCGTAGCCCCTACACACGTGGTCAAATTGCGCCAGGTACGCCCTCAAATCACTCTTGCCGTCATACGGCGCTAGTGGAACCTTATGGCCGCCCAAAGGCCGGACCCCGTGTGCCGCTCCCTGCGGAATTAACGCAGGGCCGAACCGTTTGGGCCCCCACAGTACACTACTTCCTGGGGGCTCGTGTGCGCCCCCCCCGTCCCTCTAAAGACTACCCCGGTCGGTGTCGATGCCTGGGTCGCCTCGTCGCAACCCGCTACCCATTCCAGACTCGCACACCCCGGCTCACAAACACCTCTCGCACTCCCCTTGGTCGGACATCTCTGCGCACACTCTCTCTCTCCATGCAATCGGGAACAGTTGCACACCTTACCATCGGCCTCTCATGAACGCCCGGGTCTATGCCAACTCCCAAGCTCGTCAAACCTCCCCTCACACCATACACATTTCCGACATTATCGCCACTCACCTCGGCACTTCTTCCTCTTCGCTTCTCCACCGCCACCTGCAAACTCTTTATTTGGTTAGCGAGCACGTCATCATGATGTGAACACAGACCTTGCACATATTCCATCACCTCCTCCTTTATTTCTTTTTTAGTCTCCTTCCGTCTCTTTTTAATTTCACTCACCCCTTCTTCTACTTCCTCCAACTTTTGTTTCATCTCTTCTATTTCCCGGTGCGCCCCCACGATTTCTTCTTCTAAAGCCACCCTGGTCGTCTCTATATAGGTCCTAACGTCTCGTTCCCTCGTCCCCCAACGTCTCTACCACGTCATCTAACCTCTTTGTCAGCCCTTTGTGTACCACTTGACACTCCTTCTTCGTCGCGATTACCTCCCGTCTTATTTCCTTTTGTGCTGCTTTCAGCCCCCCTATCACGTCCGTGTTCTTACCCACTTGCTCCCTTAACTCCTGCTGTCCCACTGTCAGCTTCTCTACTTCCCGCGTCAATTCCTCTATACTCACATGTAACCTAGCCGTACTCTTCCTCAACTCCTTCTCCACGTGCTCCTCGCACTGCTTTACCTTGTCGCGTACCAATGTGACCCTCTTCGCTCAACCCGCGCCTTCTGTCCTCCCCCATCTCTTCTATTTCCCTCTTAGACGCCACCCTCATTTTTTCCAATTCGTTCTTTTGGGTGTGCATTTTGCTTTCCAGCCCCTTTTTCACCTCCTCCAATTGTTCACCCATTTTTTTTTATGTCCCTGGTTGATTTGTCCCCCAATTCTTTCAATTGGCCACCCATGTTGCTTTCCAATTTATTTAACCCATCTTTCATTTCCTGGGTGGATTTGCCGCTCTGAGCATCCATCTTTTTCTCTTGGATGTCCATTTTCCCATTTAATTTATTTATGTCATTCTTTTGGGCGCCCATCATTTCTTTCGTTTCCCGGGTTTCGTTTTTCATTTCCCTGGTTTCGTTTTTCATTTCCCTTATTTCTTTCATGAATTGCGCCATGAAGGTGCACATATAGGATTGCATGTCCATAACCCCCACTTGCGCAGTGGGCGCGGTCCTCATTGCCACGTGCGAGGTGCCGCCATTTTCTACCCCTGGTACCTCTGCTGCCACGCCCTCATCAATTGCCTCCTCCATTTCTTCCAATTACTCCCGGGAGTCCTGGGTTATCAATTCTTCCTCCTCCACCTCATTTTCTACCCCCACCGGCATCCGATCGCTTTGGCTAGCCATGGCACGAATTAAAATTTTGGATTTTAAAACTAAATTTTTGGTCGCTCGTAACTTGGAGCCAATTCGTCCCAAAAAAATTTAGTAGGGTTCCAAATCCCACTCCTGACACCAATTGTTGTGGATCTGCCACCGGCCTTCTCCCCTTACCAAGGGGGGATTAGTCCCCTTGTCTTTGACTGACCTGGCGCGACACTGGACCCATTACGTCCCTTCCGGACAGCGCTAAATAGGGTTTCAGGACCAAATTCGCTGTTACCTAAGTACTAGCGCTGCCCTGGAAGCTAGGAAATAAGCCCCGCACGAACCATGTGTGTTGGTGATATGCCGAGCGGTTGCATACACGTGATCCGCGCCGTTATAGATGGTGAAACCCGATTCAAGCAGTTCTTATTCGTACCACACTTAGTCAATGGAGAAATCACAAATGCGATCGAATTGGAAAGCAAAGGAATAACAGGTTTAATTATTATTATTTACAATGTACAATGGTAGAAGAAAAGGGGACACAGATCAGCCTTATACAGTCTTACTTAATACCCAGGACAAACGGGCCCATCTCACATGAACTCACATGGGGGTTGCTGATGGGCAGGTTGATGTTCACCAGCGAGTCCAGGGATGGCTCCCGTGCAGCTCTCTCAGTCCCCGGCTCGTCCCTTGGAGATGGAAGTAGGTGAATGCAGGAGCGCATAGCGTGTCACCTGAATGGAACGGTTATCACGGGGCGAATGGTCGGGAGCGGACTTTGGCGTGGCTGGCGGTTATTCACTTGCGGTCATGGCCGCGTTCACTTGCGTAGCCGAAATGCGCTATATGTGTTACCGGGGCGCCTGGCTGCGCCCGCGTACTTGTACGGTTCAACGCCTCTTCTTCTCTCTATCTGCGCAAGTCCTTTCGCCACTGGTACAAGTCCTGTTCAATGCGCGTATCCTCTGCAAGTCCTCTCGAGGGCTTTTTGTATGGGCTTATATAGACCCGCCCCGCGAACCTTCTGAAACTCACCAGACGCGCTTCACCACACCCTCTCATGCCATGCCACTCGAGCTCTGATTGGCTGGTGGCTCTTACCGTCATCACCTCTGCCGCTCCTGACCTCAACGCCGCACCCACCTTTTTAGGCATACCTCGTGGTACTCGACTAGCGGTCAGCCGAATGGGGCGCGGGCTGGATTATGCCCATAGAGGTAGAATTGGAGGGTGGACGCAAAATGAATGGGGCCTACTCTCCTGTCTTTACACAACGCAGGTACTAAGAGGGGAAATGGCCTATTCTTACACATACTAAGACATAACTATACTACAAATGGGCCTATATGTTGCACGTGTGACTAACTAAGGGGGGCAAACCTTTAACCTTTAATGATTTCAATGTGCCAATCTAAAAACCGCAGCAATATATACATATACACTACCGGTCAAAAGTTTTATAACACCTCAATTTTTCCAGTTTTTATTGAAATTTACGCAGTTTAATGTCTCAATGTACTCTGAAATTAAGCATAGAACAAATAAACAATTGGAGATAAAAAAAGAAATCATAGAATCATTTTGTTTAACAAAATTTAATTTAATTTTTTGACTCAGCAAAGTAGCCACCTTTTGCAGATATAACCGCCGAACACACTCGTGGCATTCTTTCTACAATGGAAATCAAATATTGTTCGGGAAGTTCTTCCCAACACTGTTGCAGAAGTTCCCACAAATGTGTTGCACGTGTAGGTTGCTTTGCTTTCACCCTTCTGTCCAGTTCATCCCAAACCAGCTCGATGGGGTTTAAGTCTGGAGACTGTGCTGGCCATTCCATGATTTCAAGCCTACCATCTTGTTCTTTTCCTCGAAGGTAGTTTTGACATAGCCTGGAGGTGTGTTTAGGGTCATTATCTTGCTGTAGGATGAACCCCTGACCAACTGGGTGTATATCAGAGGGTATTGCATGGCGCTGTAAAATGCTGTGGTAGCCCTTTTGGTTCAGGGTGCCAGTCACTCTGTGCAAGTCGCTGACTCTGGATCCAGCAAAAGAGCCCCAGACCATCACGCTTCCTCCTCCATGTTTGCCAGTTGGTGTCACACACTTAGGAACCATCCTTTCGCCGACTCGACGGCATACAAAAACCCTGCGTGATGAACCAAAATTTTCAAATTTTGATTTTGACCTTCTTTTTTTGAATTTCTTCTGCTTTCTTTTTCTTTTCTTTCTTTTCTTTTCTTTCTTCTTTTATTTTCTTTTCTTTTCTTTCTTTCTTTTTTTTCTTTGAATTTTTCCTTCTTTTTTTTGAATTTGATAAGACCTTCTTCTATTCTTCAGTAGTCCACTGGCGGTGCTTCATGGCCCAGGCAAGCCTCTTTTTCTTATTTTGCCATCTTAGCAATGGCTTTCTTACTGCCACTCCATCTGTCAAACCTGCAGCTCAAAGACTTCTCTTCACAGTTGAAACTGAGACTTGCTTACTTCGACCAGTGTTAAGCTGTGCTTGAAGCTGTTGTCCTGTGAGCCGCCTAACATGCAAGCTGTTGACTCTCAGAAACTTGTATTCTGATTCTGTTGTGGCTTTGGGTCTGCCAGACCTCTTCCTGTCAGAGTTTCCTCCGGTTTCCAATATGCTACTTCTTGCAGTGCAATATTGTCCAAATAATGCTTCAGAGGGTGTAATAACAGTCTGTTCCAATACTGCTTTTATACAGACAGGGGGTTTGTAATCAAGTGATCAGCAGAGGTTGGGACACCTGTAGGAATTGTTTGCATCAACTTTCAAGGCTTAATTTACTTACATTGCTGCAGAACAGCTGTAAGTTGTTAACCCATTAATTGTTCCCTGAAGAAGGCCTTTTTTTTTTTTTTAACAATATAACTGTGCAATTTACATTATTTTCCCCTTTTTGCTCACCTAAACTTTTTTTAAACCTCGAGCAGTTTACTGCTTACCTTTGTACCATTTCAGGTTATTCGCTGGACATTAAACTGCGTAAATTGAAATAAAAACTGGAAAAATTGAGGTGTTCTCAATTGAGGTCTAAAACTTTTGACCAGTCGTGTATATATATATATATACACACACACACACACACACAATGAGAGTCACAATTAAACACCGATTCATGAAGCTCTGCCCTCAGAACGAACTGACCAATCAAATACGTGTATTTGACGTGTGTTAAGGGACCACAGCTTGTCTGCCATTTTCTCCTGCAGAAAAGAGCAAGAGTGGCCTGCTAAATCGCATTTGATTAATTATTTTCACCTTTTCTTGTTTGGGATTTATTTTGTTTCAAATCCATTCATTTTCAACAACACTAGCCGTGGCGAAACGCCTCAACTTTCTTTAGTGTAAATCGGATGCATGCTTAAAATCCAATTGGCTGCAAAGTTATTTTGAAGCTTTTTCCTAAATAGAAAAATTAATCTGATGGCGTTGAATACACAACATAGGCCGCAGTGCGAACTGTACGCAAGTACGGGCATGTTTTTGTCAGAGTGAAGTGGGCAGAGTTGAATGAATTGATCTCTTAAACTATTCATAAAGATGTCAAATAACTCACCAGGATTCCACTTGCAAACACACTGAATGTCTTCACCAGGTCGGGGAATTGCAATTTGATCATATCCAGGTCAATCAACTCCTGCCATACATTGATGGTAGGTGTAGCGAGTGTCGAGAGAAGGCCGTCACCACTTATCGGGTTGGAACCCTTGAAAACCGACTTCAGATCATAGGGGCAATTGTTGCTGAAGTGAGGAGCCACCTTTGAACCATTCATGTACTTGGTGTACATGGCGCCCTTGAAGATGCGGCGCCATATCAGCATGCGGTGGTACTCGGCGAAGACTCCAAGAGAGGCCAACTCGACTGATATAGCGACGACCTTCTTGAAGATGGTGTTGACGTTCACGGCACCAGAACGGAGGTATGGCGCAAAGATGCTGTTTGTTCCCGCATATTCACTATCAAACCAGAGCCCGTCTTTGAGAGACGTCTCCATTGAAGGGTCTTTGCTGGCGATGCAAATGCTGCCGATTGCTGCTGTGTGTCCGTAACCAGCATCATTACGAGGGGAGGTGTACAGGGCAAAAGAGTCGGAAGTTGGGCCGCGAAGGTCATCGGGATGGTCAGTGTAGACATTGACGACCTTTTGGTAATCAGCTTCTGCATAAGCGAACACCTGGAAGATCAAGTCGCCAGCGTCAACACTGGATACGAAGTGCGAACCAAAGGTTTCGTAGAAACTCAGGTATCCGTGGGCTCCAGCCATGCTAACGTCGGTGGATTCCTTCTTCAGCTTCTCTAGAGATTTGAGGGCAGTCAATGTCTCTGGCCTCAAAGTTATGGAGGGATCCGGGTTACCGAAAATGCCCCTCTGGTAGCACGGATGGGTTGCGGTTCCGACCTTGCGTGAGCGCCGGACCAGAACGTAGGACCAATGCTCCGTTGCCAAATCGAGCCCCAGTTGCTCTGAAAGATCTGCGATTGCTTTCCTTCGTGCGGAGGGTGTTAACCCAACAAGGAGAAGAGCCCCCGCAGGCCAAACTGCTGCTGCACCCCCCTCACTTGCTGTATCCTCAAACGACATCGATCGCAGCTTGATCTGCTGAATGGCACTGAGGAGATCCTCGACATTCTCGTGGAGACTGATCATAGGTGATGACCACTTGGCATTGGGGTCTGGGCTCTCAACTATCACTTGTTGCTCATAGAGGGCGGGCTTGCTCGAAGTATAAAATGGCTGTGCTGGGCAGAGGTCTGCCTTGTAGCCATTCAGAAGGCTTGTAGACTGACCTAGTTTCATTGGAGTGGCCACTTTCATGATGTCACAATATTCTCTGTACCCGACAGGCATGTCTGGAGGCTGGGGGGGGGGGGGGGGGGGGGAGGGAGGGGAGAGGTGATTTCAGACATTATTAATGTGATAAAATCTTGATGACACTTGATGGCAAAAATCTAAAAAGACTTGGCGATTTCAATTTCAAAGATCAAATAAACCGTGTAGTATAGGCTCTGGGGGGTTGCTTGTGTACATCTCTCTTCTACGGCAAAACTTTTGATTTTCCTGTTCTATATGTTGAGACCCTTGGAAAAAATCTGGGTAACACTCCCAGATCAAGTACGTTTTTTCTGCACACCCCAATACGTGATTATGACTTGAGGCCAATTAGCCGAAATAGCAAAATTCAGTTTTCATAGAATAATTCAAGAGTAGGCAGCTTTAGATTCAAATGTAACATTTATTTATCATGTTTAGACATAACTAACACATTTTTAGCATGGTTCAATACTATAAACTGTCTTTTTTAGGAAAAAAACACGTCATTTAGCTTCTTTTTCTCCAAAAATCACTTTGTTTGAAAGGCGCTCAAAATCCGATCACCTCTCATACACCCAATTATGTAGATAAAGCAACCAAAATTTGTCAGAAGCTTCCTTATGAAGCCCTTTAATAATTCCATGCATCATATTTATGATTCATTATATTGTATAGTGACAGTGGGGTCAAATGTTAACAAAGGTTACCCCTACCCCAAAAAGCGGTATAAACCAAAATTGGTTAAATTGGTCTAACTTTCGAAGTAAGTGTGATATTCGGCTGATTTTGGTGTCTATGTATGGGTTTTTGATAGCAAGCTATTCATTGGAACCATAATCAACCCCTTTTGAATATACCTAATTTGCATAATTTCAAAATGGCCGCCAAACACCTCCTGGCAATGATGTTGACTAAATTTCGCTCAAAATTCAGCTTAAGCAAAACTATTACACTTACATAGCTTAAGGATTCATGAATTAAAATCATAACATGTCCACAAACCCAATATAACTGTCATAACAAGGAAGCGCGTGCTGTCAATTACCACCATTTACCACCCGTGCAACTTCAATACATGTACTCTTTATCAAGCGACAGGATTCTTGCAGGCATCAGGGGAAGCCTTTTTGCAATGACAAAAATTTACACATTTGACTATGGCGGTCCTACAGGGGCATGTTGACCTGGCACACTTAGTGCATGAACAGACAACTGTCCAATGTGATTCTAGAGTTTTCCACGTTGTCTCAGGTATCAGCTGTTCCTTGTCATGCGTATAACCACAATCCTCTGGCTTAAGTGCGATCACATTTTCAGAATCTTGATGAAGCTCCAAAGCATGCATGATATTGTAGGCATTGAAAAAGCTGCGCTTCATATGTGGCAGGAGACCTTGGCTGGTTGGTGGCAGGTTGTGATGAGAACTCCCTTTGACATGATGGAAGATCTCCGCACGCAAGTTCGAAAATTTCTTCGCATCGCTTTTTGGTTTCAGTACTTTGACCAAGTAGGATTCTGCATTCTTGATCAAAGGCTGAGAAAGGGTCCGCAACCCTCCAAAGTGCTTCAATAACTTTTCTGGCTCGGCATTCAAGGCGGCTTTCTTGGTCCCAACTTTGCTAGTGATATCACATCCTGTAAGACTGTGTACGGCAGGAAGAACAGCACAGAGTTGACATCCGATGCGCTCGAACAAGGTATGAAGGGGCACATACCGAGTGCTATCTCCAATTCCAGCTCGTACCCACAGCTCCTCTAGGTCATGTTGGAGAAAGACAGGCATGTGGTGGAGCAAGGCAACAACTACATCAGTATCATTGGAGATGACAACACATATTTTGTGTCCTTCTTTGAGCGCGTCCAAAACATGGAGTATGCGAAGATCCGCCTCTTCAAATGTGGATTGAAGGTGTACCAGTGCGCTCTCATCTCTGTTGTGCATTTTCATACATTTCCAATCCTCGTTCTCTCTGGTCACCTGTCCGAGTACAGTTGGGTACTGACCGGTATTTGCAATATTTGAACGAACATGGCTGTAGATCAGTTTTTCAAGGAGAAGTTTGTTGTTGTTGGAAGGCCAGAATGTGTTCATATCCTTAGGTAGTGGTGTTGATGGCTCTATTGAAGTATATTCGATGGGTAGAGTGTCACTTCGCCTTTTCCTCTCGCTGTCCTTCACTGATGGGTCATCAGAATACATGTCAAAGACATAGTCAGTCCGCCCAAACCGATGATATATGGCCGAAAATGACATGAAATTTGATAGAAGGTCATTGAATTTGGAGAGTTTCGTAACATTAACCTTTCGGATTGTGGCCATGATGTCAACTACAAATGATGCGTCTTTCCGATGACTATATGTAAATTCTTCCGGTTTTAGGTGCGTCTCCAACTCCTTCAGTAGCTGGCTCTTTGCTGGTTTAGTCATCATTCCTGCATCATCAAACAACACTGGGGAGGGAACAACATCGTACTTTAAGAGATCATCAGTGGTGAGGCCACGCTCCCGAGCTATTTCTATGTTTCTCTCAGCGATGTTCATCTCCTTCACTGTCGTCTTGGTAGTCTTCTGTGGCTTCTTTCGAAGAGTTTTCATCGTCTTCAAGTTTGTGCGGTGAATGGTACTGCTTATTCGTTCAGTCTTGGTGACAAACCTTTCCTTTCTGAATTTCAGGTACTTCTCTTTTCCTTTTGAAAAGGCATTGAGCATGTCAGTTTTTATATCATCGGACATAACCTCTTTTGTCACAAAGTTTTGTAGTGTTTTGGAAGCGTCTAGAGACAGAGGGGACCCCTTCTCTTCAATGAATCTCATCATCTCCTGAATATGTCCTTCTTTGCGGTTCGTTGTGGCTTGAGATGATTCGTGGTGGCTGTAAGTCTCATGTGTCCTGTCAATCACATCACTGTATTGCCGATGTTGGTTCTTCACTGCCATCATTTCATGGTATATTAGGTCCCACTGGGCGACATACTGTTTTTGCTTTGCATGTCCAATGACTCCATCCTGCACTTAGATGAAAGGTTAATGCTTTGCTCTAATTTCTGGTCTCCTCCAACAGCGGTGAATCGGCCGGGTATCTCTCTGATTGAAAAATTGCCTTTGGCAAATTGTTCATGAACTGATGGTGCAGTCTCAGGTAGACGTCGCATGTCTTCAAGGTAGAGAGAACACCATCGCAAGTAGTTGGTCGAATCGAATGCCGCAAACAGGTTCAATGCACGCTGGACAGCGTCAAGATGCAGTTCCCAAATCCCTTCACGATCAGCTCTCAACAGATCACGGACAATATCCATCATTTGCAAAAACTGAGTCCAGAACTTGAAGTTTTCATTGGTATCAGACCGTGTTTGGATGAATCTGTTAAAATCTTCGACCAACGTTTTTGATGCATCAGCAAACTGAACCATATACTTCTGACTATCTGTGATGCATTTCTCCTTGACACTAGACTGGAGGTTCGTCAGGATGGCAAGCTCATGTGTATATTGGTCGATGCCTTTCTCGGAGAAGAATTCTTTGTACTGGAGGCGTTCAAAGGCTTCAGCAAGGTGCTGCATACCCTCAAGACAGCGGCTGTAGTGACCTCCATGTAGAACAGAATTCTCGATGACAGTTGGACCAAAAACACCAGCCTGCAACCATGTGATGTCCGCACCACTTCCATCCAGGAGTTTGCCAATACATTTCAAAACAGTTTTCACTAAGTGAAACGTTCCCAGGCATGGAACCAGGGTCCTGAATTCCTCTGGTCTCAGCAGTTGTATATCACGGACGATGCAATAAACACCTTCATCACAATACATTGGTATCTCATTTTGAGTCAGCTGAGAACCAATGTCCATAAAGTTCTTCATAGCCGTATAAACTGTCGCGTACTCTGTAACTGGATGCGGCAGAACAGGCACAAATGCAAGATTCTTTAATGGGATGGCCTCCTCCGTCCAAACAGAGTTGCTAGCACTCCAAGATGGCATTGTTTGTGACTCGGGGTAGATGGACACTTCATCATGCATGACGTTCAAGCGTGCGAGGGACCAAGAAATATCCTTCAGTTTTGCTGCATCGGCTTCGGAGGAAGTGTAAGGCAGTTCGGCCACTTTGTAAGTTGCTGGGATGTCAGCACGGCGTGCAGGCTTGTGAAAGTCGGACAGTACCTGGCATTTTAATATTAAACTGAATGACTGTGGACCATGTGTGACCTGCGTGTCAGAAATCTTTGGTTTACTGGTCGACGACGGGGGTTTGTCTTGGTAGAGAACAGTCACAGTGTCATGTTCAGATACATTTGCCCCCTCATGGTCCCAGTTGTCAATTGCACCGGAGGTGAATTGCCCAGGATCAAAGTGTGACGGCAGTGAAACGCGATCGTTGTTGTGCTGTGCTGTAAACGTGGCAAGGTCATGTTGGTATCTACGCAGCTCCGGGTAGCTGATTGCTAGTCCTCCGTGGTTTAGAACTGTAGTTACAATTTTGCCACCACGCCCAAGACCATGAACTGATTCCGCATTCATAATATGCATTGGAGTTCTCTTTCTACCGCAGTGATGGATATAGTACATGACTTGGAAGACAGATTGTATCTTTCTGCAACGCTGTGTGGAGAGGCTGTTACCTGATGGCTTGCTACCGGTATCGTAGTCATCATCAGCTTCTTCATCCTCATCAACTGGTTCATCACTTTCTGTCATGACAGCTTCGGCTGCTTTTGCATATGTGTCAGGATTGAAATTGTACAAATGACTGAAAAAACGTAGTACAGGTTCAGGGATATTCATCTCGCTCAAGGAATGCTTTAGATCATGCGCATCACAAAAGCTATCGTCAAGGCCAAAATCATACTCATCTAGAGCCTTCCTAATCACACTAGTGCATACCTGAACAGGATCAAGGGAACGAATGCGCTCAGCTAACACTTTCTTTGGAACACTGAATACCATCATTGATTTTTTGAACGAACTGGGATATGTAAAATCAATCTCATTACCAAAAGTGTTCAACAAGAAAACTTTTACATCTCTATTACGAAAGTTACATTTGTCATCAATATTGTTCAAAGAGTCTCTGATAGCACTAAGTTCATAACCCCTCCCTTCTTTTAGGCCTTGCTCTAACTCTTTAACAACCTGATTCCAAGCAAGCTGTTTCTCAGACACTTTTGGTATGGAAGCTTTATCACGAGAGTCATACTTATACAAGTATTTAGTCATGCAGTCCCTGTGGTAGTACAGATCTGCTCCAAACACAGAATGCGCATCTTGAAGGTCGCACGTTCGGGTGAACACATCATCTTGAAAGAAGTTTGTCGCAGCCAGAAAGGCTGAAGCACGGCCTGATTCACTAATGCGATATTTCGTGTACTGTTGTTTGTGTGATTTACTGTCACAGATAATACACTTCACTTGACGTAAGGCTGTTGTGGACGTCTCTGTATTCGGTGGATGTCGGACGGCCTTAGAACGAGTACTTCTATCTTCTTCCTGCTCAGAACGGGACAGGTCTTGGCATACAGCAAGACTCTTCCTTTTCCTATTGAGAACTGAAGTCATGGTGTATTTTTTGTAACAGTCATTGGTCACATGATAAACAAACCCATCTCCTTTAACCAGCTTAAGCCGTTTGGAAACTTGATCATTGTGGATGTAACTTGCTTCTCGTATCCTTTTGCAACCATTAGTTGTGCTCACAGTTTTATCCCCCGCGCTTTTCTGGTAGATGAAGCAGTTAGTCGCATCAAACGAACTGTCTTCGGGCGGTCCTGAGAGAGTAACAGACTCCATCGTCAGCAGCCACGCCTGAAAAACAAATGAACATATGTCACCCACAGGGTGAACCGTATCTTGCCAACCTTGACCTTTGACCTTGACCTTAATAATTTCGTATGGTGAATAGTATGTCTTCATGACCAACGCACATGAAATATTGAAAGATTTTGATGAGAACTGAGGAAATAATTTTTTCATGAAAATTCCGTTTTTTCGTCATGACGTCATCAAATGACGTCATAGCGTCAAACTGTTTACAGATCTGGGAAGCACTCATCAAGGGCATTCATATGAGGTATTACTCGATATGGTACCTACGATTTCAAAATTTGACCTTGGGGTCAATAATTTTCGACCTCCAGCGCTAACCATGAAGGTCAAGGCCGATCGCCACCAAAAACTAATCAGCTGAGCGCCGGACCATATACTAGATTCCCATGAAGTTTGGAGACGATCCGATCAAAGTTACTCAAAAAATTAGTGTTTCGTCGACCTCCATGATTGACCACAAAGTGACCTTGACCTTTGACCTTGTCCTTCAAAATTTTGTGTGCTGAAGGGTATCTCTATAGGACTCTGATATGCAGAAGTTACAGGAGTTTCCAATAATAACTGTGGTCTACAGAGTGATCTAAACGTGAAAAAAAATGATTAACCACAAACAAAAAAACAAATGAACATATGTCACCCACAGGGTGAACCGTATCTTGCCAAAATGTGAACATGAGTGACTTGCTTCAGGTCACACTGAGGTGAACTGAGGTGAACACTGAGGTGAATATTTGAAAATTTTCGATATATTTTCGACCTCAGCGCTAACCATGAACATCAAGGCCGTTCGCCACCAAAAACTGATCAGCTGTGCACTAGACCATATACTACAATATTGTAAAGTTTCGAGCTGATTCGACTAACAATACTCCAAACATAAGGGTTTAGTTGACCTCCATGATTGGCCGCAAAGTGACCTTGACGTTTGACCTTGACCTTCATAATTTTGTGTGCTAAAGGGTATCTCTAAAAGACTCTGATATGCGAACTTACAAGAGTTTCCAAAGGGAACTGTGCTCTACAGAGTGACCTAAACAATGCGAACTAAAGCAATACAATATACATGAAAAGTGCAGTTTTTTCGTCATAACGCCGTCAAATGACGTCACATTGTCAAACTAGTTATATGTTTGGAAAGCACTCAACAAGGGCTTCAATTTGAGGTACTACTCGATATGGTAACTGAAACTTGAAAATTTTACCTTTTGGTCAAAATTGAATGACCTTCAAAATGACCTTGAAGGTCAAGGCCGATCGACACCAAAAACTAATCAACTGAGCGCCATACCACACCCTATATACCCACCAAGTTTGGAGATCATAAGATCAAAGTTACTCAAAAAATAAGGGTTTCGTAATTTGACCTTGGGGTCAATAATTTTCGACCTCCAGCGCTAACCATGAAGGTCAAGGCCGATCGCCACCAAAAACTAATCAGCTGAGCGCCGGACCATATACTAGATTCCCATGAAGTATGGAGACGATCCGATCAAAGTTACTCAAAAAATTAGTGTTTCGTCGACCTCCATGATTGACCACAAAGTGACCTTGACCTTTGACCTTGACCTTCAAAATTTTGTGTGCTGAAGGGTATCTCTATAGGACTCTGATATGCGAAGTTACAGGAGTTTCCAATAATAACTGTGGTCTACAGAGTGATCTAAACGTGAAAAAAAAAATGATTAACCACAAACAAACAAACATACAAGCTGACTAATACATCTTGCAAAAACTTCGTTTTGGCAAGATAAAAATGGATATTAGTTACGTTTGTACGGCTGTAAAAATCGGCAAGGTCGGACCATATGCTGAAAATATAAAATGTGAAAGACTGATAAGCCACAAAGAAACCCATGTTTATCCCTATTAAAGGGCTTCATAAGGAAGCTTCTGACAAATTTTGGTTGCTTTATCTACACTAGAGCGTGCCCGTACGTGGGTGCAAAAAAACATGCGTGCAAACAACAACAACAAAAAAAAACTTTGAAACCACGTGGCAGTAACGACCACAGAACCCCCCCCCCCTCTATTTACATGAAATGGTTTGGTCCATTCGCAAAGCCAAAGCGAACGGCTTGCGAGTACGGTAGAACCCCCCCCCCCCCCTCTATTTACATGAAATGGTTTGGTCCATTCGCAAAGCCAAAGCGAACGGCGAACGGCTAAATCGCCATAGCTCGGTAACTACTTGTCCGATTAATATGAAACCTTGAAAAGGCACATCCTCAGGTCCCCAGCAATATACCTGGCAAGTTTCAAGTATATCGGACCCGTGGTTGTCGAGAAACAGCGGTCACAGACACACAGACACACACACATACACACACACACACACACACACAGAGATTACTGGAATTATAGATAGACTAGGACGTGCCCGTACGTACGTGCTTGCCCGTACGTGCTTGCCCGTACGTGCGTGCAAAAAAAAAACTTTGAAACCACGTGGCAGTAACGACCACAGAACCCCCCCCTCTATTTACATGAAATGGTTTGGTCCATTCGCAAAGCCAAAGCGAACGGCTTGCGAGTACGGTAGAACCCCCCCCCCTCTATTTACATGAAATGGTTTGGTCCATTCGCAAAGCCAAAGCGAACGGCTTGCGAGTACGGTGACCATACCTTGGGAACCACTTGTCCGATTAATTTCAAACCTTGAAAAGGCACATCCTCGGGTCCCCAGCAATATACCTGGCAAGTTTCAAGTATATCGGACCGGTAGTTGTCGAGAAACAGCGGTCACAGACAAACACACACACACACACACACACACACACACACACAGACAGACACACACACACACACACACACAGACACACATACACACAGAGATTACTGGAATTATAGATAGACTAGGGCATGCCCGTACTATATATATGCCCGTACTATATATATATCTAAAATTATATCCCCCCCCTCTATTTACATGAAATGGTTTGGTTCATTCGCAACGCCAAAGCGAACGGCGAACGGCTTGCGAGTACAGTGACAATCCCCCCCTCTATTTACATGAAATGGTTTGGTCCATTCGCAACGACCACAGAACCCCCCCCCCCCCTCTATTTACATGAAATGGTTTGGTCCATTCGCAACGCCAAAGCGAACGGCGAACGGCTAAATCGCCATAGCTCGGTAAGTACTTGTCCGATTAATTTCAAACCTTGAAAAGGCACATCCTCGGGTCCCCAGCAATATACCTGGCAAGTTTCAAGTATATCGGACCGGTAGTTGTCGAGAAACAGCGGTCGTATACACACACACACACAGACATACACACATACATACACACAGAGATTAATGGAATTATAGATAGACTAGGGCATGCCCGTACTATATATATGCCCGTACTATATATATATCTAAAATTATATCCCCCCCCCTCTATTTACATGAAATGGTTTGGTCCATTCGCAACGCCAAAGCGAACGGCGAAAGGCTTGCGAGTACAGTGACAATCCCCCCCCCCTCTATTTACATGAAATGGTTTGGTCCATTCGCAACGACCACAGAACCCCCCCCCCCCTCTATTTACATGAAATGGTTTGGTCCATTCGCAACGCCAAAGCGAACGGCGAACGGCTAAATCGCCATAGCTCGGTAAGTACTTGTCCGATTAATTTCAAACCTTGAAAAGGCACATCCTCGGGTCCCCAGCAATATACCTGGCAAGTTTCAAGTATATCGGACCGGTAGTTGTCGAGAAACAGCGGTCGTATACACACATACACACATACAAACACACATACACACATACACACAGAGATTGCTGGAATTATAGATAGATAATTGGGTGTATGAGAGGTGATCGGATTTTGAGCGCCTTTCAAACTGAAAGTGATTTTTGGAGAAAAAAAAGCTAAATGACGGGTTTTTTTTCTAAAAAAGACAGTTTATAGTATTGAACCATGCTAAAAATGTGTTAGTTATGTCTAAACATGATAAATAAATGTTACATCTGAATCTAAAGCTGCCTACTCTTGAATTATTCCATGAAAACGGAATTTTGCTATTTCGGCTAATTGGCCTCAAGTCATAATCACGTATTGGGGTGTGCAGAAAAAACGTACTTGATCTGGGAGTGTTACCCAGATTTTTTCCAAGGGTCTCAACATATAGAACAGGAAAATCAAAAGTTTGGCCGTAGAAGAGAGATGTACACAAGCAACCCCCCAGAGCCAGGAGTAATGTTGAAGGAGCTGCGCTCCAACGCGAGTCGAAAGAATTGACGCGACCAAAGACGGAATTCGTCCGAGTTGCTTTATTGAAACAAAACAGCTCAGGTATTCTGACAAAAGCCCGTTTATCGGGCAGCAATATATATACTACTGTGTTCAAAAAGTATCCGACTTTTATTTTTCGTGCGTAAAAAAGAAGAAGCTAGGGAGGTGTTGATTTGTGCACGTATGTAGGCGATCTTAATGCGCACGCGTGAATTTTTTCCCACCTGCAGAAGCTGTCATTCGACGGCAGACCGCCGATGAGTGAGGACATGTAAGCGAGCGCCGTCGGATTTTCGTTTTTGAGAAAATGACGGAAAAACTTGAACAACGCTACTGCATCAAATTTTGTGTTTTTTGGCCTCGGGGATGTTGGATGCTTCCATTGTGATGACTGCAACTTGGTTTCTGGGTCGTACCCATAAACCCAGGACTCATCGCCAGTGATCACTGTGTTGAGGAAGCTGGGATCGCTGTTCACAGTCTCCAGCATGTCCTGTGCGATCTCCAAACGGAGTTGCTTCTGCTCAATCGTTAGCAGCTTTGGTACGAACTTCGCTGAGATTCTCCTGAAGCCCAAATCCTCCTTCATAATGGAATGAACGGTGTTGAATCTTGCAGATCGTTTCCACTTGGGAATCGCCAAGCTTTACACAAAATTTGATGCAGTAGCGTTGGTCACGTTTTTCCGTCATTTTGTCAAAAACGAAAATCCGACGGCGCTCGCTTACATGTCCTCACTCATCGGCGGTCTGCCGTCGAATGACAGCTTCTGCAGGTGGGAGAAAATTCACGCGTGCGCATTAGGATCGCCTACATACGTGCACCAATCAACGCCTCCCTAGCTTCTTTTTTTTACGCACGAAAAATAAAGGTCGGATACTTTTTGAACACACTACGTATACATATTTATGTCGGGAAGTTTGCCCGGCAAAAGCTATACCGGGCATGCCCGGGTGTCAAGGGCGAGCCTTGGAAAGGCGAGTCTGGACCTGCCCGGGCGTGTTTGGCTGCGGCCTGGCAAGTCGAGGCTGGGCGTGCCCGGGCGCTCTGGACGAGCACTGGAAAGGCGAGAGCGGGCATGCCCGGACGCTCTGGGCGAGCCCGGGAAAGACGAGACCGGGCGTGCCCGGGAGGTTCGGGCGTGCCCGGGAACAGTGAGTCCGGGCATGCCCGGGAGAGGCACGTCTGGCCGTGTTCTGGCCGGTGCAAGGCGATTGTGTGCATCCAGCGGTAACCGCTACACACGCCCCTCCAGAATCGACCTGCACCGGCAGGGTCAATTTAAGGGGGGTCCGGATGACCCGGCCGAAGCGACCCCTGGAGGGTCGTGGGGAGGGGTCCGACGTGGTGGTGGGTGGTCGAGCGGGGGGAACTGTGGACGGGGGGCGGCCTCGCCACGGAGTAAGGGCCAACCATGGTGGTCGGTCGACGTCCATGTGCGCCGGTTAGAGGAGGTCCACAGAAATCCGGTCCGGCCGGCCGCCGAAGTCGACGATGAAAGATTTGTCGCCCCGTCGCAGGACCCGGAAGGGCCCGTCGTACGGCGGCCGGAGTGGCCCCCGGTGCGCGTCATGACGCACAAAGACGTACTCCGCTGTGTGAAGCGCCGGGGGGATGTAGGACTGGGGGCCACCGTGGCGGGACGTCGGCACGGGGGCAAATCGTCGGGCGGCCTCCTGGAGGTCCGAGCGCTGGCGAGCGGCGGACCAGGGACTGGTAGCGTCGGGCACGAATTCGCCCGGGACGCGGAGCGGCTGGCCATAGACGAGCTCGGCGCGGACGCCTGGAGGTCTTCCTTGGGGGCCGTGCGAAGGCCCAAAAGGACCCACGGCAGCCGGTCGGCCCAACCGTCGTCCTGAAGGCCGGCCCTGAGTGCGGCCTTCATGGAGCGGTGAAACCGCTCGCACAACCCGTTGGCTTGGGGGTGGTAGGCCGTGGTGCGGTGCAGCGTGACCCCCAACGAACGGGCGACCGCGCCCCAAAGCTCAGACGTGAACTGTGGGCCGCGGTCGGACGAGTCGTCCGCTGGTGCGCCGAAGCGCGTGACCCAGGTGGCGATGAACGCCTGCGCCACGTCGGCGGTGGTGGTGGAGGTGAGGGGCACGGCCTCCGGCCACCTGGTGGTCCTGTCCACCATGGTGAGCAGGTGGGTGAACCCCCACGAGGGGGGCAGGGGACCCACCAGGTCCACGTGGACGTGGTCGAAACGCCGTTCAGGCACGGCGAAAGGTGCCAGCGGGGCCTGGGTGTGGCGGTGGACCTTGACCCGCTGGCAGGCCGTGCAGGCGTTGGCCCAGTCTCGGATGTTTCGTCGAAGGCCGTGCCAGACGAAACGCGCCGACACCAGCTTCTGAGAAGCTTTCCGGCCCGGGTGAGAAAGGCCGTGGATGGAGGCGAAGATGCGGCGCTGCCAGGAAACGGGCACGATGGGGCGAGGCTGGCCCTGGGAGACGTCGCAGAGCAGGACGGTGCCCGCGAAGGGAATGTCGGCCAGGCGGAGGCCCGTGTCCGCCGCACGGAGTGCCTGCACCGAGGCGTCGGTGGTCTGGTCGGCCGCCATGAGCGCGAAGTCCATGCCGAGGTGGACCGCGTTCGCGCTGGCCCGAGAAAGACAGTCGGCCACGGCATTGTCTTTGCCGGCGACGTGCCAGATGTCCGTGCTGAACTCCGACACGGCAGAGAGGTGGCGCTGCTGGCGGGCCGACCACGGCTCCGTGACCTTAGCCATTGCGTAGACCAACGGCTTGTGGTCGACGAAAGCCGTGAACGGGCGGCCCTCCAGGAGGTGTCGGAAATGGCGAACGGCCAGGAATAGCCCGAGCAGCTAGCGGTCGAACGTGCTGTAGTTTAACTCGTTCGGCCGGAGTTGCCGGCTGAAAAAAGCGAGTGGCTGCCAAACCCCGTCCACCCATTGCTCATGGACGGCGCCCACCGCGTAGTTGGAGGCGTCCGTAGTGAGGGCGATGGGCGCGTTGAGCACCGGGTGACCAAGCAGCGTTGCGTCGGCGAGGGCCCGTTTGGCGCTGGCGAAGGCCGCGTCCATGGCCGCGGACCAAACAATGTCATGCTTGGCCGGCTTGCCCCGGAGGGCCTCGTAAAGGGGCCGCATGAGCTGAGCAGCGCGGGGCACGAATCGGTGATAAAAATTCACCATGCCGAGGAACTCTTGGAGGGCCTTGATGGAACGGGGACGCGGGAACGTGGTGATGGCCTCGACCTTGGTCGGCAGCGGCACGGCCCCGGTCTTGGTGATGCGGTGGCCCAAAAGGTCAACGGTCGTCGCGCAGAAGTGGCATTTGACCGGGTTGACAATTAAGCCGTGCTCGCTGAGGCGACCGAACAGTGTTCGGAGGTGGAGGAGGTGCTCGGCGCGGGACGTGCTGGCGACGAGGATATCGTCCAGATAGACGAAAAGAACGGCAGGTCGCGCAGCACGCCGTCCATCAAGCGCTGGAACGCCTGGGCCGCGTTCTTGAGGCCAAACGACATCCGCAAAAATTCGAACAGGCCGAACGGCGTGATGACGGCCGTCTTCGGGACGTCAGCCGCCCGGACAGGTACCTGGTGGTAGCCCCGTATCAGGTCAATTTTCGAAAAGATGACCCGTCCCGCCAAACGGGCGGAAAAGTCCTGAATATGCGGGATCGGGTACCTGTCGGGGGTGGTAGTGTCGTTGAGACGGCGGTAGTCGCCACACGGGCGCCATCCACCCCCCGGCTTCGGCACGATGTGCAGTGGCGAGGCCCACGAGCTATCGGAGCGCCGCACGATGCCGAGGTGCTCCAACGCGTCGAACTCGGCCTTCGCCACGGCGAGCTTGGCCGGGTCGAGGCGGCGGGCCCTGGCGTAGACTGGCAGGCCCGTAGTGGGTATGTGGTGCTCGATCCCGTGCCGCACCGCGACGACCGAAAACGTCGGCCGCGTGAGGGCCGGGAATTCCGCGAGCAGGCGAGCGAACTCGTTCGCTGCCGGGAGGGCGCACGCCAGTTCGGTCGGCGCGGAGCTGCTCATTGTGCACGCCAGGGAGCTGAAGGTCTCGGCGTGGACAAGGTGACGTCGTTTGACGTCGACCAGCAGCCCGTGCGCACAGAGGAAGTCGGCGCCCAGCAAAGCCACGGGGACGCTGGCGGTAACAAAAGTCCATTGAAAACGCTAGCTGCCGAAGCAGAGGGTGATGACGCGTGGGCCGAAAGTGCGTATGGCCGAGCCATTAGCAGCGACCAAAGAGGGGCCGCAAACGGCGTCCCGCCTGTCCTGCTCGGAGGCGGGTATGACGCTCAGTTGGGCGCCGGTGTCACACAGGAAACGCCACCCAGACGCTTTGTCCCGAATAAACAGCAAGTTGCCCGAGTGGCCGGCGCTCATGGCTGGGAATGAACGCCGGCTCGGCCGTTTCCCGACCTGCCGAAAGTGCACGGGGGCCGGCACGTCCGAGCCTTGTGTCCGAACCTGGCGTGGTAATAACACCACGCCCGGTCAGGTGGAGGCCCTGGCCGTCGTGTCGGAAGCGGGCGGTGCGGCGTGGCGGCCACCAGTTGCACCGGTAGTTCGGCCTCCATCCGCGCAGGGCGCTCGGGCGTCATGGGCGTCGCCTCGGACGGCGGTGGGCTCCAGGTAAACGCGCCAATATGCTGGCCTGCCGAGGTGATCTTATCAGCTTCCCTGGCGAGGGCGCGGGAATCCGTGATCAACGTGCCAGCCAGGGCGAGGCGTACCGGGTGAGGCAGCTGGCGAAGGAACAGCTCGCGGAACAGAAAATCCGGAGAGTGCTCACCGAGCAATGAGAGCATATAGTCCATGCGCTCGGACGGGCGCGTGTCGCCGAGCTCGGGCAGAGCGAGCAGGCGCCGTGCGCATGCCGCCGGTGAGAGGGCGAAAGCGACGAGGAGGAGTGTCTTCAGCGCATCGTATTTGTCAGCAGCCGGCGGGTGCTCGAGGAGGCTCAAGGCGCGGGCCGCGGTGGTGGAACCGAGTGCCGCCACAACATGGTGGAAGCGGGTGTCGTCCGCGGTGATGCCTCGCAGGGCGAACTGAGAGTCCGCCTGGGCGAACCAAACAGCCGCGTGAGCCTCCCAGAAGGTAGGCAGTTTAAGAGTCACTGCCGTGTCCATGTCGGTAGGTCACCAGTGAAGGAGCTGTGCTCCAACGCGAGTCGAAAGAATTGACGCGACCAAAGACGGAATTCGTCCGAGTTGCTTTATTGAAACAAAACAGCTCAGGTATTCTGACAAAAGCCCGTTTATCGGGCAGCAATATATATATACACATTTATGTCGGGAAGTTTGCCCGGCAAAAGCTATACCGGGCATGCCCGGGTGTCAAGGGCGAGCCTTGGAAAGGCGAGTCTGGACCTGTCCGGGCGTGTTTGGCTGCGGCCTGGCAAGTCGAGGCTGGGCGTGCCCGGGCGCTCTGGACGAGCACTGGAAAGGCGAGAGCGGGCATGCCCGGACGCTCTGGGCGAGCCCTGGAAAGGCGATAGCGGGCATGCCCGGACGCTCTGGGCAAGCCCTGGAAAGGCGAGAGCGGGCATGCCCGGGAAAGACGAGACCGGGCGTGCCCGGGAGGTTCGGGCGTGCCCGGGAACAGTGAGTCCGGGCATGCCCGGGAGAGGCACGTCTGGCCGTGTTCTGGCCGGTGCAAGGCGATTGTGTGCATCCAGCGGTAACCGCTACAATGTATTGAATCTTAAGAGTCTCGACATACAGTTCTCCCAGTTGAGGTTTGGAGGGAGGGGATTGCAGTAGTTATGTCTTTAGAGTTTTGATGCATTCACAAAAATTTGCTCGAATAAACCCCTTCACAATAATCCAACAGTATCCCTCCCTCGCCCCATGGCAACTATCTGTCCACGTGTCGGAGGATGTGAATAACATTATACCACATCGATGGTGTTGTGGTGCCGTGCACACACAACTCGTTTGCCAAAAAGGTAGGCCACAACGCGTTGTACAAACGAAAGCGCTTTATTATAAGCTCGCACATCAGCACTGGGCGGGCTCGACCTTCGAGCCCGCAAATATGTCCCGAGGCCACGCCTTGCCCCCGGGCGTGGCCGGTCGGCCGAAAGGTGGGGCATGTATCTCAGTTCCACGTCCGGACACTCGCGCCACCCACCGGTGCGCGGAATTATTGTCCACTGGCATTGTGTCCGCCACACGCGCCCCCCCCCCCCCCCAGAATTCCCGCGCACCTGAAGGGTGAGCTTGCGGGGAAGCCGGATGACCCGGCCGAAACGCCCTTTGGCGATGCGTGCAGGGCTGGGGGGTAGCGGGACGGCGGGGATGGGGGGTGCGGTCCACCATGGTGAGGAGGTGGGTGGTGCGCGGAATCGGGCAGCTCTCGAGCAGATGGCGGAAGTGTCGGACCGCCAGGTGGAGCCCGAGCAGCTCGCGGTCGAAGGTGCTGTACTGGCGTTCGTGCGGGCGGAGCTGCCGACTAAAAAACGCCAGCGCCTGCCCTGCAAGGGGGGCAGAGGTCCCACCAAGTCGACGTGGACATGGTCAAACCGACGCTCGGGCACCGTAAACGGGGCCAACGGGGCTTGGGTGTGGCGGTGGACTTTCGCGCGCTGGCACGCGAGACACGTCCTGGCCCAGTCGCGGACGTTCTTGCGGAGGCCTTGCCAGACGAACTTCGCCGCGACAAGCTTCTGGGAGGCCTTCGTGCCCGGGTGGGACAGGCCGTGGATGGCGTCAAACACCGGGCGCTGCCAGCCAGCGGGCACGATGGGGCGAGGCCGGCCGAGGGAGACGTCGCACAAGAGGGCAGTGCCGGCGACGTCGAACGGCACCTCGGTGACGCGGAGGCCCGTGACGGCGGTCCGCAAGGCCTGGACATCGGGGTCGGCAGTCTGGTCCGCCGCCATCCGGGGATAGTCGATCCCAAGGTGGACCGCGTGTGCGACGGACCGGGAAAGGCAATCCGCCACCGGATTGTCCTTACCCGCAACGTGTCGGATATCCCTCGTGTACTCAGACATGGCAGAGAGGTGACGTTGCTGCCGGGCCGACCACGGCTCGGCGACCTTGGCCATCGTGAAAACAAGGGGCTTGTGATCGATGAAAGCCATGAACGGGCGGCTCTTGAGCAGATGGCGGAAGTGTCGGACCGCCAGGTGGAGCCCGAGCAGCTCGCAGTCAAAGGTGCTGCACTGGCGTTCGTGCGGGCGGAGCTGCCGACTAAAAAACACCAGCGGCTGCCAAGCACCACTCACCCACTGCTCGTGCACCGTGCCCACCGCATAGTCCGACACGTCGGTGGTGAGGGCGATTGGTGCATCGGGAGCTGGGTGCGCCAGCATGGTGGCGTTGGCCAAGGCCAGCTTTGCGCCCGCAAATGCCGCGGCCATCGGCTCCGTCCAGGCGATGTCACCTTTGCCCGGCTTCCCCCGGAGGGCCTCGTGCAGGGGGTGCAGGAGCTGGGAGACGCGGGGCACGAAGCGGTCGTAAATATTTACCATGCACAGGAATTCCTGGAGCCCATTGATCGTGCGGGGGCGCGGGAAACTCCTGACTACCTCCACCTTGGCCGGAAAAGGAATGGCCCCATGCCTGGTGATGCGGTGCCCCAAGAAGTCGATGGCGGTGATGCCAAAACGGCACTTCGCGGGGTTGATTATCAGGCCATGCTGGCCCAAGCGTTCGAAGAGCGTGCGGAGGTGGAGCAGGTGCTCCTCCCGGGACGCGCTCGCGACTAGGATGTCGTCCAGGTTGACGTAGATGAGGGACAAGTCGCGCAAGACGCTGTCCATGAGCCGCTGGAACGCCTGGGCTGCATTTTTCAACCCAAAGGGCATCCGCAAAAACTCAAAGAGGCCGAAAGGTGTGATGACGGTCGTCTTTGGTACATCGTCCAGATGTACGGGGACCTGGTGGTAGCCCCGGATGAGGTCCACCTTGGAGAAGATGGTTGTGTTCGCCAACCGGGTGGAAAAGTCCTGAATATGCGGGACCGGGTAGCGGTCGGGGGTGGTGGCGTCGTTGAGCCGGCGGTAGTCACCGCACGGCCGCCATCCGCTGCCGGGCTTGGGCACAATGTGCAGAGGAGAGGCCCATGTGCTGTTGGAGCGCCGTACGATGCCCAGCCGCTCCAGTGTGGCGAACTCCGCTATCGCCATGGTGAGCTTCGTGGGGTCGAGGCGGCACGCCCGGGCATAGACCGGTGGTCCAACGGTGGGGATATGGTGCTCCACCCCGTGTTTGACGGCCACCACTGAAAAGGTGGGCCGCGTGAGTGCCGGGAAACTGGCGAGGAGGTGGGTAAACTCGTCCGCTGCCGAAAGCGTACAGACTAACATCGCCGGGACGGAACCGCTCAGCAAGCCGCTTGGTAAGCCGCTCGGTGAGCTGCTCAGCGAGCTGCTCAACGAGCCGCTCAGCGAACAAGTGAGCGGGCTGAAGGTTTCGGCCTGGATGAGGCGTCAACGCTTAACGTCCACCAACAGACCATTCGCACAAAGGAAGTCCGCACCGAGCAGGACCATTGGCACGCTGGCGGTGACGAAAGTCCATTTGAAGCGCTGCCCTCCGAAACGCAGTGAGAGGCAATGCTTCCCGAATGTGCAGATGGGTGTTCCGTTGGAAGAGAGCAAGGCGGGGCCCCGGCCCGCGGCTTGCTTGTCGGACGCTTACCTGCGCTCCCGTGTCGCACAGAAAACCACGACCAGACGAGGTGTCTGTGATGAACAGGAGGCTGCCGGAATGGCCGACGCTCATGGCCGCAAGTGAGTGCCAGCCCGGTCGTTTCCCGACCCGTCGAAAGAACACAGCGGGCGGCACGCTCTAGCCTTGCGGCCGAACCTGGCATGATAGTAGCACCAGGTTTGCGGCGGCGACTGCCGCGTCGGCCGTGCCGGCAGCGGTGGTGGTGGCGGCGGTGGTAGTGGGCGGGGCGTGGCAGCGGCCACGAGGGAAGCAGGGGGCACTGTAGCCTCCGCACCGGGATCCACTATGGCAGCACAGTACACCGACCGCGTGTCGCAGGCCGCAAAAAATTTGTCCGCCTCTCCGGTCAGGGCGCAGGGTTCCGTTAAGTTCGAACCGGCCAGCGCGAGGCGCACCTGCACAAGTAGCTGGCGGAGGAAAAGCGCTTGGAACAGGAAATCCGGGCGCTGGTCTCCAAGAAGGGACAACATAAAATCCATCCGAACGGACAGTCGTGTGTCGCCGAGGGCGGGAAGGTCCAGGAGGCGGTCGGCGCGTTCGGCCTCTGTGAGCCCGAACGTGGCGAGGAGAAGACGTTTGAGTGCCACGTACTTGAGGGCGCCCGGCGGGCGCCGAAGGATGGACACGACGCGGGCGGCAGTGCCAGGCCCGAGGGCGGCGACCACGTGGTAGTACATAGTGTCGTCCGCCGTGATGCCCCGGAGCTGGAATTGGGCTTCGGCCTGCACAAACCAAACGTCGGCTTGTGCTTCCCAGAACTCCGGGAGATTAACGGCGACCACGTTGGTAGCCATGGCGCGTTCAGGGGTCAGCTATGGCTGAACCAGTCGGGGTCACCAGTGTGGTGCTGTGCACACACAACTCGTTTGCCAAAAAGGTAGGCCACAACGTGTTGTACAAACGAAAGCACTTTATTATAAGCTCGCACATCAGCACTGGGCGGGCTCGACCTTCGAGCCCGCATATATGTCCCGAGACCACGCCTTGCCCCCGGGCATGGCCGGTCAGCCGAAAGGCGGGGCATGTATCTCAGTTCCACGCCCGGACGCTCGCGCCACCCACTGGTGCACGGAATTATTGTCCACTGGCATTGTGTCCGCCACAGTGTAATCATTTCAGTTCCATATCACATGATATTGAATGTACCAGAGCTGTAGAAAAAGAGTTGTGACACAAAGTCTACCCAAAAGGTGAATTGCACTACACATTGATTGCAATGGGCTGCTACACCAGAGAAAACTATTATACAATCGCCCGCCTGTCACAATGGAAACACACCCGGTCTTATATCGTGCTTCAGTACTAAAGCTTCAAGATTTGTACCACGACTACGGCTTTAAGAACCTGCGTGTAAATGGAACTGAGACATTTTAATTTCAAATACCTAATGAACTGAGACATTTTAATTCCAAAACGAAGCCCATATACATAGAATAAACCGAGTTATTTCTTCGTATTTCTGTATACAGTACCTTCAAAAGGTAATCACACCCCTTGAATTTTTACATTTTGTTGTGTTACAGCCTGAATTTAAGATGGAATAAATTGAGATTTGTTTTTGTCACTGATCTCCACATATTACCCCATAATGTTAGTGGAATTTTATTTTTAGAAAATTTTGCAAATAATTAAACATGAAAAGCTGAAATATCTTGAGTCAATACGTATTCAACCCCTTTACTATGACACTCCTAATTGAGCTCAGACTCCCTTCGTCTCTTTTTAATTTCACTCACTTCTTCTTCTACCTCTTCTAACTTTTGTTTCACCACTTCTATTTCCCGGTGCACCCCCACAATTTCTTCTTCTAAGGCCACCTTGGTTGTCTCTATATGGGTCCTGACTTCTCGTCCCCACGCCCCCAACGTCTCTACTACCTCACCCAACCTCTTTGTTAGCCCCTCGTGTACCATCTGGCACTCCTTCTTCGTCGCCATAAGTTCCCTCTTAATTTACCTTTGTGTTGATTTCAGCCCCCCTATCACATTCGTGTTCTTACCCACTTGCTCCCCTAACCCTTTCTGTCCCACCGTCAGCTTCTCTACTTCCCGCGTCAACTCCTCTATACCCCCTTGTAACCTAGCCATACTCTTCCTCACCTCTTTCTCCACGCGCTCCTCGCACTGCTTTACCTCATCGCGTACCCCCGCGACCTCATCGCTCAACCCCCGCTTTATGTCCTCCCCCATTTCTTCTATTTCCCTCTTAGATGCCACCCTCATTTGTTCCAATTCGTTCTTTTGGGCGTCCATTTTACTTTCCAGCCTGTTTTTTACCTCCTCCAATTGATCCCCCATCTGTTTTATTTCCCGGGCAGATTTGTTCCCCATTTCCCTCAATTGGCCCCTCATTTTGTTTTCCAACACTGTTAACCCGTCCTTCACTCCTTCTATTTGATTCTCTTGGGTGGCCATCCTGTTTTCCAACCCTACTAACCCCTCTTTCATTTCTTACATTTGGCCACCCATGTCCTTCAATTGGCCCCCCATTTCCTTCATTTGGCCCCCCATTTGGTTTTCCAAATTATTTAACCCGTCTTTCATTTCTTTCCTTTCCCGCGTGGCTCTGTTCCCCTCCAGTTCTATGGTTGCCTGTATTTGCGCCATGAATTGTGCCATATAGGCTTGAAAGTCTATCACCCCTACTTGCGCAGCGGGCGCGGCCCTCGATGCCATGTGCGAGGCGCCGCCATTTCCTTCGCCTGCCAGCCCTACTGCTGCACCCTCATTAATTCTCTCCTCCTCTTCCCATTCTTCCCGGGGGTCCTAGGTTATTTCTACTTCCTCCTCTACCTCCTCATTTAACCCCACCGGCATCCGACCGTCTTGGTTATCCATGGCACGATGTTACTTTGGATGTTAATATAATTTCGGCTGCTCGCAATTTGGAGTGCGTTAGGCACATTTCGGATCCAATCTCACTTCCCTGACACTAAATGTTGCGGATCACAAACGTCGGCCTTTCCCTTACCAAGGGGGGATCAATCCCCTTGTCTTTTATCTAGCCGACATGATCCGGGGCTATTACGTTCCTTCCGGTCAGCGCTGAATAGGGTGGTAGGCCGAATTATGCCTATTACCTAATTACCAGCGCCTCCCAGGAAGCAAGGAAATAACCCCGCCCGAACCACGGTTTTAGGTGGAAATGCCGAGTGATAGCGAGCCGTGATCCGGGCCGTTAACAGGTACTAAACCCGATCTGAGCGGTTGTAATCGTGCCACGCTTACCCAATGGAAGAAATCACTAATACGGTCGGATTAAGAAGAAAGGAAGAACAGATTGGTTTATTAACACTTTGTACAATGATGTGAAGAAGAAGAAACACAGTGCAGCCTTAAGAACAGTCTTAACTTATCCCCTGGACAAACGGGTCCGCACACACAGACACACTCACACGGGGATATAGAAGGTTGGGGTCGATGGTCCAGGGATGATGTCCACAGCTCGTTCTCCGGGTCCCCGTCTCGCCGTGAAGAAGATGGAAGGACGGCAGGCGTTCCCCGCATGTCGTTTGCACGGATTGGACAATTATCGTGGGAAAGGTACGCTAGACTGGCAGTTACTTCGCGGCTCAGCCGCGTATGTAATAAACGAACCGGCGCTATATGCGCTCCAACAGTTCAAATGGCGAAGCGCCTCTCCCGCCGAATTCCTCAACAATGCGCCACTGATGCGAGTCCTTCGTTCAAGTCCTTCCAACAAAGCGCCTCTCCCAATCGTCCTCTTTGGTAAAGCGCATGTACCCCTTCTGGCCAGTCCTTTCGCACGGGAGTCCTCTATCATGCCAATGCTTGGCTTCCCTCATGAGTCCTGTGGAAGGGCTTTGCGTGCGCATTTATATAGCACCGCCCAGCGAACCATCTCGAATTTGCCAGCCGCGCTCTGACCACGCCCCTCACGCCATTCCACCCGAGCCCTGGTTGGTTGTTGGCTCTTACCGGCTCCGCCCTTGACGTGCGCCTGATGTGGCCACGCCCAGACCTCGCACTCCTCCCCCTTTTGCAGGCCTACCTCGTGGCATTTGGCTGGTTTGAGCATTCCAATGCGAGGGGCAATAGCCAAAATGGGGCGCGGACTGGATGCTGCCCAACGAGGTAGATTTGGAGGGTGGGCCGCAAAATGAATGGGACCTAGGCTTATTTATTTTACACAACGCAGGTATCACTATTGGAAATGGCCTTATTCTCACATATACTATGACATTACTAAAGTTCTAAGGTGGCCTACGTATTGCATGTGGACTAACTATGGGGGGCAAACCTTTAATCTTTATTAATCAATATTTACACTTTCTCAGACCCGCAACAATATATATATACAGTATATTGTGGAAGTATGAATCATATTGGTTGGGATTGGTGAGTGAGCAGGTAGTTGCAGGTGGTTCAAAGAATGTCAGGAACTTGGACCTCGGAGCACGGAGATAAGCGAAACCTGGGAGTCCTTTGTTCGCCTTGTCACGGCCCCGGGCTAGAACACATTCCTAGGCTCTTACTATTGTTTAACATCGGGATGCAAATGTAGGGTTGGAGGAATTCCCAGCAGGGGGGGATAGTTATCAAAGCCTGGGGGGCGGGCTGGCGCCGGGGAGGCGAGCGTGCAGAACCGAGTAATATTAGCGGAGAAAGGATTAATATTAGCGGAGAAAGGATTAAAGTTAGCGGAGAAAGGATTAAAAACTTTTGTGTATTCGTGTGCTCATAAAACGTGGACATTCCTGGTAGCAGGTAGATTTGTCACCAAGAACCCTTGTCGAATGGAACGGAACGAGTGTCCATGTGAACAGCGCTGCGCAGAGGACCGGCTGAAGAAGAAGAACCATCGACTTGAATTACCAATTCGTTTTCGTTATTGTAGTTCCTTATTATTTTGAAACAAGTGATTTATTAATTATAATAAATCTTTACTTTGTAAAAGCTGTTTCGTATATTGGAGTCTCCTGAGTCTTCTCAACATTCTCCAACAATCTTGGTGAGCCCGTATGAGGATCAATTGGACATCGACAAGATCATTCTAAAAGGTGAGCGTGGTTTCTTGTCGATTGTTCCATTATGATGTACGAACTTGTGTATAGCTATTGTGAATATATATGGAGGAGGTGGTCGGTGGACGATTCCACAATGCACAATTGGTGCACGAAAGCCCTGAGAAAAAAAAAATACAGATGAGACCCTTTTGCTCGGTGCTATGTACTCACAAAGATCTATTAGCTGGTCTCGGTGCTGTGTAGCCACAAAGATCCATTTTGAGCTGGTCTCGGTGCTGTGTACTCACAAAGATCCATTACTGTATGATTAAGATATAATTTATGGTCGACCTTGTAAATAAATGTAATATATGTAACGATTTTTAACGTTGTAACGTTGTCCGAGGTAGCGTCCTGCAAATGTCTGCTCGTTCCTTTTTGCTGATTCGTAATTCCGTTGAATTCTCATTACGATGCGTCATTGAGTACGCTGGGTAGTGATCGAGATCCTTTATGTCGATTCAGGAATGGTGAAGGGGCGAACAAAGTCACGGATGGTACATCTATAACGATTTTTAGCGATTATTCGAGTTTCACGATTTTCTGTAAATACGTATTTTTCCTGCGCTGTGTAAATTAATGTGCCAGTTCTTCTGACACGCGCCACTGAGAAAACGCGCCACTAATGTGCGCGAAGTGCGTGGGCTGTGAGACACGCGTGTGCGTGTTTACCTGCATTCACCTGCGTAATTAAGACTGCGTGTTTGCAAAGATTCGTGCGTGGTCGCACGAATATGCTGGTTATTAAAAGCCTTACGATGTACTAGGAGCAAATCGACTCATGAGTGCACCATGAGACGATTTGTTTGCGAGTCGTGTAAGGCTCGTACACTCGTTTACACTCGTACATTCGCTTGCACACGAGGTACACTCGTTTGCACACTCGTTTACACTCGTACACTTGTTTTGCATGTGCAACGTACCCTTGAGTTGCCCGCTCAAGGCGTGCGACTCGCTTGGCGTGCGAGAGGCAGCGGGCAATGGAGTTATATATATATATATATATATTTTCTCTCCTTCCAACTTATGGTATCACGACAAAACAGCTTATATCTTTGGAACGGCTAGTTGGATTTAGACAAATTAAACGAAATTGTGTAGGACAAAACCGTGGGTCCAAGGTAAGGAAAAAAAGAAGGGAAAAAATTTTTCCCCGCCATTTTGTATAACACCTAAAACTCGTTCGATCAACATATAAATTAATGACAGACAACGCCTTCTGATGCCCGTCCAGAATTATTATGAAAGAGGGCGATTGGATGAAAATTGCATACCGATGCCCCCAGGGTAAAATCGATTTTTTACAAAAAAGAAAATCTGTCACAGGAACATCCCAAAAGCACGAATTAGGTATATCCCCCTTTCCCCTATATTTCCCCAATATCCCTTTCCCCTTTCCCCTATATATACATATATTGGCATTCTGGTGTCATTAGTATTCACTAGTTGCATAGAAACAGCTACCTGTGCTGCTACCTGTCTCTTGCTCCCGCTCCTTCTTCCCCCCTCCCCTCACTGTTCCCCCCTTCCCCCCTCACTCCTCTGTGTCCCCCCCTCCCCCCCTCCCCTCCCTCTAGTTATCGCCCCCTAGCCCTAACCCCTCCCGCCCCTCCACCCTCACCCTAACCCCTAATCCTAACCCTAACCCCCTCCCGTCTCACCCCCCTTCCCTCCTGTGTCCCTTCCCCCCTCCCTTCCGTTAGCTCCCGCCATACCCCCCCCCCTCATTTCCCATTGGCTGACGTTTTGCGGGAAGCAAAGCGTTTTGCGAGAAGCTTCCAGGAAGCAAAGCCAGTGCTGTTGTTTTTTTGTGTTTTTTTTCCTGTGCTTCCTGTGCTCGCTTGCTGTGCTTTATTCCTGTGCTTTATTTCTTTTCTTCCCTTGTGCCATTCCTCCCATCCCTTCTTCCTTCCTCCTTCCTCCTTCTTCCTCCTCCATCCATCCTGTGTTATTCCTCAATCTATCCCTCCACTCCTCTGTCCTCCCTGTGTTACCTACCTGTGTTACCTGTATCCCCCCCCCCTCCCTCCCTCCCTTGCTCCCTCCCTAACCCCCCCTCCCTCTCTCCCCTTCTCTCTCTCTCTCTCTCTCCTTTTTTTCTTTCTGTCTTCCCCTATCTCTTTCTTCATTTTGCACTTGAACTCACTTGGTTTGAAGCTCATATAAGACGACTGAAATGGGAAATAACTATAAATTGTCAAAAAAATTTCATTGCTTAGAATTTTTGGCTGAAAATTTTGAGTTGATTTTCAAAATCGAAGTTGGACCAAACTGGAAAAGGGGATATGCAGGTTGTCTTTTAATTGGGGTAAAAGTCAATTCTTAAAAAGGGAGCATTGACATACTTAAATGGAAATCACAAGATTGCGATAACAGGTGACTTTTGGTGATGAATAGTGATAAATAGCGAATGACGCCTCTACCCTACCTTCTTACCCCCCTACCCCCTCCCTTCGTCCTTACCTTCCCCCCCCCTCCCCTCTCTCCCCTTTCTTTTTTAGTTTTATTTTTACTTTTCACTCTTTCCGTTCATTTTCTCTTGGTCATACAATGTTTTTGAAGACATGTATGTCATAAAAAAAACCAAAAAAAAAAACCTGCCTCTCAACAGATAAGGAAATGTTCTCATCTTTGGTCCTCTTTGCTGAAAACCTTCCCCACTTACATTGATAAGGCTTGCTCTGACAGAGGAAGAGGAAGCAATCAGCAGAATAGAGTTAAAATGTCTCACATAGATAAGAGTGGGGAAGGTTTTCAGCAAAGAGGACCAAAGATGAGAACATTTCCTTATCTGTTGAGAAGAGATATGTCATGATATATGCAAACTGTTTATACAGGAAATGTTTGTTGTTCGTGTTTGTTGATTATGAGAGATGATTATAAAATCATGATGATTACTATGAATGATATCATAGGGTTTCGATGCAGAATGATTGCACGGGCTTGGAAAAGAGCTTTCAAGCCCTATAGGATCAATTGTGTATTACAAGCAATTGAGTTTCAAAATTTTAGCATGATTGAATCAAAATTGGTAAAATTATGAATTGATCGTGGTTTGTTCGTGGAACATTTCAGGAGTTTTACGAAATTTTGATTGCCAAGAGGTTTGGGTACTATTCAAAATGAGATATTTTTTTCCCCAATGAACTGTTTCATATCTGTCATCAATTTTGGCTGACTGTCTCACGAATGAAGGATGAGTTGCCTTTAGTGGTTGCAAAGTCGAATTTGTGGTGACCAGGCAAAATTGAAAAAATATGTCAGATATGACCCTAGTACAGAACAGTGATTCGTCAATTAAATCTATCCTGACACCATTGGGAAAGGGCTTATGCATGGAGTCATCTAAAATGATTAATTTGATTTATTGACGAATATTGATAAGTTAATTGAAATTGAATATTTGAATTGATTTAATTGAATAAATTGAATTGAATAAATTGATTGATTGATTGATGAAAATGCGGTCTCAAGAAAGAAGCTTTGATATCTTTGTGAGACATTATCAATGTGAAGACAACCTTGGAAAATTGAGCAAGGTGGTAAGTCTATATATAGATATATATGTGCGGTTACCATTGTGTGATTCCCCCTTCAACAGAACGGGATATCTGTGGATTCACCCATTTCATACTGACCCATTTGGCTCATCTGCAATACCGATCTGTGAGATTGGGTTGTGCAAAAGCCACAGGTGAGAGAGATTCTCTGGAAATCACCGTTTGAACAGGTGGAGAGATCCTTCCTGGAAGTACTAGTGAAGCTTTAGAGGAACAAGCTACAACACATCCAACGCTACTTTGATAAAAGGTGGAACAAACCCCAGTAGATTTTATTTACAGTACATATAGTACAGGTGTGTACAGGTGTATTCCAAAGCGCAGATCCTAGTAATCTACCTGGTACATTGAGTGAATACTGAGTGTTATTCACATACAGGCAGAATGGGGAATGGAGCCTGCAAGAATACACAAGGACAACCAGATATTCCACAAAAAGGTACTTGTACATATTATATGTACGACCGTTATGGTGCAGAAGCTATAAGGGAGGTCGAGAATTGGCATTTCTGGACAAAGGGACATGCTAAGGAGTTTCCAAGAGATGATACATTTGAGCGAAGTCGATTGGAAAGATTAGGACAAAAATTGAAAGCCAGGAAGAGACAGAATCTAACGGTAGACTGGCTTGCATTCCATCTTTAGGATGTTGAATCCAGACAATGGGAACAGCAAGAACGGATAACGGACCTAGAACTTAAAATAAAAAGGATACAGGATACAGTGGAGGAGACAAATGCACAACTGCCCTCGAAAATAGGAATAAAAGTGACAGTTGTCCCATCTGATTCCCATATGTCTCCCCAAAAAGAACAGTACAGAGAATTTTCTTATGATCCAAGGGGAAATCAGAAATCTACTGACAGAAACCGATGTTTTAAGTGTGGAAATATAGGACATTGGAGAAGAAGATGTCCATATGTCAACAGGAAGACAAGTTCATAAGGCAAACCAAGATCAAGGGTACCGGTGCTTACCGGTACCTCAGATAATGATTAGGCCTTCATTGCTGCAAATCCCAAATGATGATTGGCCTCAACAGATTAGATCACTGGACAAACATGAATAACTGTTGATGATTCTTGTGTCTGAAAAGTTTTCAGAGCAAGAATGCTTCATTTTTTTTCTTTTTTCTTGTTAGCAAATTAATAATTAATTGATCAAATGCCGAAATTGGATCTTTTATTTTGGGCACAACAATTTTTTAATTTACAAAGTTTGGAACAATTGCTTTGCAAATTTTTTGGAAACCAAGTGACAAGAGTCACATGAGCAGGTGGGAATTTCGGACTATTGTTTTGCATGATTGATAGGTCAGTGGTAGACTGACATGTAAATGGGTGTGTAGTCAAATTTGGATAAATTATTGTGGGAACTGAAAGGGTAATTTCAATGTGACATTATAGGGGTTTTCTAAGAATAAACTTTTTGGTCTATTTGTGTATTAGCATTTCTAAAATTGAAGGACAAATTTTATGAAATTGAAATAAAATTGACACCCATCTTGATCTGTAAATAATGGTTCCAACGCAAACAAATACGCATAATGCATGTGTGTGTGTATTTTTGTGTATCAATGTTAGTGTTTTTGTTTTTGTTGTTTTTGTGTGTCAATCTTACAAGATTGTTGACACCGACAGTGTGCCTGTCTGGAAATGGATAGTTTTATGTGGATGGGTTTGAATATCCAGAGAATCCATAAAATAAAATAGAAATATAATTTGATTATGAAAATTATCTCTTTTGTCAAGGGAGATGGAATATAAAGATTTGATTTGCTGAGTTATGAGCAGCCATTCATTAATAGTAAAAAAATTGGGAGTAATCTTGGGATTCCATTTTTGATAGAATTTATATGAGAATAAAAGCTTTTTATGGATATGAGCTTCAAAAAAAAATATGTGGGAGTACAAAATTAGCCAAATTTGGCAGAGGTCTTACACTGACTTCCCAGAATACTCTGCTCACGAATTTCTGATATATACAGACTTGGCATTTAATATGGAATATATTTTTTTTCTTGACTTGGGTTTAATTTCTGAACTCGGTATATCAATCTGGTGAGTTTCTTTTACGCTTCGGTGATTTCTTTGTTAAAAGAACCATGTCACTGATTGTCTGTCGCAGCAAGAAGTCAATAACAGGATTATATCACAGGTGGCGTGACAAAATGTACGGACAGGTACATTTGACGATTGGCTTCACAATCGGGTATATAAGGGTTGTTGCGTTCTGTATTAGTGGAAACAACTGCTGCACGTCTACAAAAGTTATTGCCGCTTCCCCTGGAGATGGTCCGTCAACTCGACAATGCTTTACGAAATTCTGGCATGAAACAGCATGCTATTGCTTGGCAGTATGGCATCACTCAAGGTCAGGTGTCAAAGATCCTGAAACGAAATGCTCAGAGGGGTGTCCCTACTCCAATACCGAGGCCAGGACGTCCCCGCAGAACCACAAGGAGGGATGATCGCCAGCTGCCCCGGTTAGTCCGCAATGGCCGTACCAAGTCAGCTAATCGGCTTAGGGCTGAGTGGCAGCAACTGACAAATGTGCCTGTATCCAGAAGGCTAGTCGACCAACAACTGGTTCAAGCAGGCTATCGTGCCAGGCGTCCCCTGAGAAAGCCACGTCTGACCAGACAACACAGCCAGCGCCGATTGCAGTGGGCCAGAGAGCACCGTCAATGGCAGCCAAGACACTGGAATCACGTGATCTTCAGTGACGAGTCTAGATTTCTGGTCTATCGTCAAGATGGCCGCGTCCGAGTGCACAGCCAAGTGCATGAAGCCTACAACGAAGATTGTATAGTGCCAAGAGTCCAAGCTGGAGGTGGAAGGGGTGACCGTTTGGGCTGCTTTTCATTCAGGGGGCAAAACTGACCTGGTTGTTCTGAATGGAAACCTGAACCAGTTCAAGCACAGGGCCATTCTGGAAGAAACATTGCTTCCATTTGTTCATGCAGCCTTTCGAGGAAACTTTGTCTTCCAAGATGACAATGCACGGCCTCATCGTGCTCGCATGATCCAACACTTTCTTGCTGACCGTGGTGTAGAGCATATGGAGTGGCCTGCCATGTCCCCGGATATGAATCCGATAGAGAACTTGTGAGCAGAATTAACGCGTCAAATCGACAACTTGGACCAGCAGCCTGCCTCTGTGTGTGAATTGCAGCAGGCTATTGTAACTGCATGGCAAGCGATTCCTGTCCAAACCTTGGCAAATCTCGTGAACAGCATGCCTCAACGTGTACGTGCCTGAATGCTCGTGGGGGTTACACGAAGTACTGAACTGTAATTTTACTGTCCGTAATCCCAGTCGTATTCAAACTTTTGTTTAAAAAAAAAATTTTTTTGGCTAATGTACAAAATAAAGAGATACTTATGGAAAACGCACAGAAGTTTAACACAGTACTGTCCATGAATTGAGTTTGATATCAGTTTACATCACTTTCAAGGATCAATTTATTTGTTTCGAAATGTCAAATGTGGTTTTTGTTTCTTTTAGAGGTCACATTAACAAAGTCTAGAATAATTTCAACATAATTCCAATGAACTTTTGGTTCTAAGTCATCTTGAAAAGTAAGTTCACTCCCACAAAAAAAATATTCCATATTAAATGCCAAGTCTGTATATATAAACTTGAATTTTATCAGCATATAAATTGTGCTGTATGTATGGATGTGTATTAGGCATAGATTATATGAAAAAAAAATAGTAAAGAAAATCTTGCTGAATTGAACTATTGTGAGTTTTTAAAACGGAATGCATTGTGAATCTTAAACCAAGGGGCAGACATGAACGCGCTGTTACGTTATTTATACTCAGAACGCGATATTACGTGTACCTGCAACATATTTGTTAATCTGGCACACCTATATTGGCATACTGGTGTCAGTAGTACTCACTGGGTGCATAGAAAAAGATTAAAAATAGTTAAGGGGGCGTAAAAAACAAAACAAACAAAAAAACACTTACTTGGATATTTTCTGCAACATAAAAAGTAGGGGTTTCAATAAGTGGTGGCTGTACACATGGGATTCATCAAATTAAGTTTTGGAGTTCAAACAAAGTCACTGGCTAACAAAAGGAGAATGGATAGTAAATACATTCTTCGATGCTGGGTAAATTAAGTACGATATTACTAAGACTTATGAGAGCTATTGTTCTTCCTTACAGCAGTGGGAAAAAAAAATTAGATCCAATATAATGAATCTATAAATGAATGTGATAGGGATAATATCCTCAATTTGTACTAATTATTTGATTGTGGGTAAAGGAATAAATGTATCATAGTGGATTGTTAACAGCAGCCTGAAATATCCTGAGAGTGTGCATCCATATAATCAGAAATCCCAGATTTGTTTTTAAAACAAAATTTTGGTAGAGGTCTTATGTGGACGAATACTTGCTTGGTAGATAAAAACGGTACTGCATGTTGGCAGCCACTTCGGTGGCCATTTAGGCCGAACAAATTGGGAGAAACTGTAATTGAATATGTAATTTACAGATGAGTATTTGTGAAGTAAAAGGGAATTTATTGATTTGGGAGACATTTTTCGAAGGTTTATTAAAATGTTGCAATATGACATTTGGCAAGGAAAATTATTGGATGGGAAAAATTAGATCTGTTTATAAAATGAATTTGTTGACCTTTTGAAGTTAATTCTTCGAATTATTGTTTCACTAGCATTTTGAGTTCAAATTGGAAATACAGTAGTTTGGTAGAGCTTTGGCTAAAACCTTTGGTTGCAGTGTTTTGGAACAAATTGATAAACCATAGGAGGTTGATAAGAATAGAAACAAATATGGACCTAAAATAGAAAGATTTTATGATGATACGAATAATACCGAGCTTAAAAGAATGAATCAAGTAATGTTGTAAATGAATACAGTAGAGTTAAGATAATGGCATAACGACAATGTTATGAAATGTGTCAGTTTTACAAGATCAGTGAACTCATATCACCACGAGTGACACACTGTTAGTAAAAAAAAAAAAAAAAAAAAAAAAAAAGGTCGGGAGGAATTATGATAATAATACATTATGCTTAATTTGTTGGTTTGCAAAATTTGTTGGGAATTAGATATTCCTGTTTGTGATTGTAATCATATACACTCATTATTAATGCATTTATTTTCTGTGAGTAGTGTTAAAATAACTGCATGAGTTTAATTTTCAAACTATATTGATTTGAAAGCAATTTAAAATGCTATTCTTAGTTTAGTCGTAAAATACATACCTGATTGAATATTATTTGTGTGACGCATATAAATGAATATTACTTTTTTGAATGTTTTAAGGAAAAACAACAAATTGTTGAATGTGAAACTGTCGGAAGATATACATGATTATGCTGATTTCAAGGTATGATGTACCCGATCTGATTCAGTGTGTGTGGAAAGCAGATTCAGGATAAGACGAGATCACATTTTGAAGGGAGTGCTAACGGAATTGGGAAGAAGTTCGAGAAAGAAAATTTGTGGCTAAAAAATGAAGTTAATTTTGGCATACACCCTCCTTCTCAAAGAATGATGAAGACATACTCCTTTGTAAGATTGGAGATGGATGCTTACCTTCACCAAGGAAAATTTATGTGACCATTTGCCTGGATCACACTGCAACATATGAAAGAAAGGCGATCACTTACTCTTGTTCGAAGGCTTCGAACATTCATCACATCAGCAATTGCAGGACAACGACATTTTACCTGCAAACTCTACGAAATGTGGGGACATATGTTATTACTTCACCAAGTTCCGGGGAGCCAGCATGGAGCTGCAATCAAACGGCTGTGCCTTTTCACAACAGCTGTGCACGATTCTGCTGGTTGCTCCTGGTATGGACCATGGATGACCTGAACACCATGGTCCCAACATCATTGTGGATGCATCTGGCATCCCTGTTCCACATCTTGCTGGCCAATCAACGTCCCACCAATACTTGCTGCCCACTCATAATGAGGGAGGAGGCAAGTCGACTAGAACTGGGCGAAGGCCTTGTTCAGGAATTACTATGGTTTACAGCAAGAGTGGCAAGAATGCTACATGGAGAGCAGGGTCAGTCTATGACTCCGCGCAGTTATTACAACAGCGAAACCCTACACGAAGTAGTGCAGGTGTTATGAAGACATTAGAAGAAAATGTTTCATACCTGAATTCAAACACAAGTGATCAGCCCTTCCTTTCAAACAAAGAGTCAACATTTGTTTGGAGGCAAACGTTTTGCCAGATGTTGCAGATGCTTTATAAATTTGAAAATGGTGAAGTGAAATTGTTGTGTCTTGGTGATGGTGAAGTGTTGTTTTGCAGAGATATTTGTGATGCAAATGAAATAGATTGAATTAACAATATGGAAGGAGTCAACGACCAACGAAATGTTTTGTGATCAGATTCTTCCAGGATGACGGTGTATGCCTAAGGGAATTGGATTACCAAATTTGTGGTTTGAGTACTTGTATTGATGTTTAGATTAATGGTTAATATAAACAAAAACAAAAAAATGAGGGATTGTGGAAGTATGAATCATATTGGTTGGGATTGGTGAGTGAGCAGGTAGTTGCAGGTGGTTCAAAGAATGTCAGGAACTTGGACCTCGGAGCACGGAGATAAGCGAAACCTGGGAGTCCTTTGTTCGCCTTGTCACGGCCCCAGGCTACAACACATTCCTAGGCTCTTACTATTGTTTAACATCGGGATGCAAATGTAGGGTTGGAGGAACTCCCAGCAGGAGGGGATAGTTATCAAAACCTGGGGGGCGGGCTGGCGCCGGGGAGGCGAGCGTGCAGAACCGAGTAATATTAGCGGAGAAAGGATTAATATTAGCGGAGAAAGGATTAAAGTTAGCGGAGAAAGGATTTAAAACTTTTGTGTATCCGTGTGCTCATAAAACGTGGACATTCCTGGTAGCAGGTAGATTTGTCACCAAGAACCCTTGTCGAACGGAATGGAACGAGTGTCCATGTGAACAGCGCTGCGCAGAGGACCGGCTGAAGAAGAAGAACCATCGACTTGAATTACCAATTCGTTTTCGTTATTGTAGTTCCTTATTATTTTGAAACAAGTGATTTATTAATTATAATAAATCTTTACTTTGTAAAAGCTGTTTCGTATATTGGAGTTCCCTGAGTCTTCTCAACATTCTCCAACAATATACAGTATACAGATTTATGTGTGTGTTTGTGTGTGTGTGTGTGTGTGTGTGTGCGTGTGCGTGTGAGTGAGTGAACCCCCCCCCCCAACCATGTGTGTGTGACCCACTATCCCGTGTGTGTGTGTGTGTGACCCACTCTCCTGTGTGTGTGTGACCCACTCCCTGGTGCAGTGTGCGTGATGTGGGAGGGATAGGGGTGGGGAGGGAGAGGATTTTAGCTCTTGAAGTCACATTTTACATGAGATGTAATGACACATTTCAAACTGTATTTCCCATGTGCACGCACATGCATTCACATGTTATCAGAAGTAAATATATTGTGTAGATTACATCATTTGTGGATCTGAAAAATTGCCAGCAACCATTTTGTAAAACTGAATGTGCAGCAACTAAATGAAGATGTCGAAATGTCACACATGTCCATGCCTGTGGGATTCCCACGGGTGACCCTATTAGTCTTATTATAAAATATACTGAAGACCCAAAAGACCCCAAAGACCTAAAACACCATGAAGACCCAAAACACCCTGAAGACTACAAAGACCCATAAAGACCCTGAACCACCCAAAAGACCCCGGAGATCCAAAATGCCCCGAAGACCCAAAAGACCCCAAAGACCCAAAAGACCCCGAAGACCCAAAACACCCTGAAGACCCAAAATACCCTAAAGACCCCAAAGACACAAAAAAGGCCCAAATACCCTTAAAGACCCAGATGAACCAAAAGACCTTTAAGACCCAAAATCAACTGAAGACACAGAAGACCCCAAAGACCCTGAAGATCTAAACAAAGCCAGAATGTTGCTTGGTGTCATAGCCAGCATGACGGCGTTATTCACAATTGCTGGAATGCCATATGTAGTTGTGTTTTTTCCAGTGTTAGATCTCATCAAATCATCTAGACTCCTGTTGGAGGATGATGGGGTAAGTTTAGCCAAGTAGTGTAGCAGCATAGCAAACCTGTTGTGCATTTTGTGATACAAGCACCAAATTTGGCACAAATGTACATTAATATGTTGCGAACATTTTCAGATATTGGGCCACTTGAAATTCCGTAATTTTTTTTTTCAAATTTTTTCAAATTTCGTAATTTCAAATTTTTCGGGTGACACCGTCACAATTTCGGTCTTCGAGGCCGGCCGATATAGTGGGGCGGCTTAGCCCAAATATTCAAAAGAATTGTGCATTTTGTGATACAAGCACCAAATTTGGCACAAATGTACATTAATATGTTGCGAACATTGTGTGGTCAGCAATGAAGACGAGAGTCTGAATTACATGTATGCAAAAGACCTTGTGAACCAGTGAAGCAAATACACGGGTAAGCATGAATTAAATCTAGGGCATGATATAATTTCCATGATGTTTACCTCTACACTCAATGGTGGAAGGAGGTAATGTTTTGATCCCAGCTTGTCTGTATGTCTGTTTGTCTGTTAGTCCACAAAATTCCAGACAAAGCTTGCAGTAGTGGTAGTTGTAGTGGTAGTGGTGATAACAGAAATTGTTATATAGAACTGAACTTATATTATTATTATATGCAGAAAATAACTTCATTTCTATATGCCCTGCAGTGGACAGGTTAATTGGTTTATGCACTGAAGGGGTCACCCTGGTGTGCACTGCTGTGTTCTGCCTCACTGAGTTGTTCAGGTATGATGTACTCAGCACAGGCTTCCGGTCGGCCCGGAGGTGGGGGTGCGGGGCCTGTCACGGAACGTCAAAACAAACGGCCTGCCGGGGCCGCCCAAAAGTCGGGCGTGAGGGGCGTGTCCACTAATGGAACGCCTCTCGCTTCCCAGATTGAGGGCCACGTGGTCAGGAGAACCTCGTCCCTTCCGGTCACACTTTGCCTATCGGCCGGCCTCGAAGACCGAAATTGTGACGGTGTCACCCGAAAGATTTGAAATTACGAAATTTGAAAAAATTTGAAAAAACAAATTACGGAATTTCAAGTGGCCCAATATCTGAAAATGTTCGCAACATATTAATGTACATTTATGCCAAATTTGGTGCTTGTTTCACAAAATGCACAATTCTTTTGAATATTTGGGCTAAGCCGCCCCACTAAAGGTGCAACTTGCCCCGTAGGAAGTTGCACATCTTACCCACACCTACGATTAAAAAACAAAAAGAGTCTTCTAACATAGTAGCATTGGCCTACATCCACACTGTTTGATTACCCCCTTATTACAGCACACCAAGGAACAAACTAATATAAACTACATCCATATTCTTATCTCTTAATATTTAAATGGAGGATGCATATGATTCTGGAAACAAAACATTTACTAAACAAGTACAGATACATTCAAAGTACACCGCCCCCATGCCAAATAATTAAATATCCTCCTGTGCGGCATTCCCGGGGTCCCTCTGTTTCCCAGCAATACTGCTGTGCAGCTCATCGAGACTGTATTGGGAGGGAGAGGTGTACAATAACTGATTGATTAATTCCATAATTAAAATCAATAAATAGTGATCATAAAATATTTTCTTAATCCATTCGCTAATAGCATACCTAAACCACCAGTGCTTCAACCGAAGCTGTAACTTAAAAAAAAATAATTAAATAGCCATTAATCAAAAAAAAAATTAATTCGTTCATCAATAAATAATTAATCGATTAATTAATTAATCAATAAATCAAAAATATCATTCAGAGCCACATCACTTGGTTACTGTAGTGTCCAAATATTAGCTTCCTCGCTCAAAAAATGCCTGAGATATTGCCCAGATGAGAAATAAAATAAATAAATCATTAATAATGAAAATAAAGAAATAATAATCATAAAATGATTAAATAATTAATCAATTGGCTAATAGAATTCCAAGACCACCATCGTTTAATCCGAATCGGTAACTTTAAAAAATATAATTAATTAATTCATTAATCAAATAATTAAATAATTAATCGATTATTTGATTAATCAATAAAACAAAAATAGCCTTACAGCCAAATCACTAGGTCATTGTCATGTCCAAATATCACCTTCTGAGCTCAAAAGATGCCTGAGATATTGCCCAGATGAGAGAGGAAATAAACAAGTAAAGATACATTCAAAGTACACTGCCCCCATGCCAAATAATTAAATATACCACAGCGCGGCATTGCCAGGGTGCCTCCGGCGCCTGGCAATACCGCAGTGCAGCTCATAGAGAGTGCATTGGAAGGGAGAGGTGTGCAATAAATTGATTGATTAATTACATAATTAAAATCAATAAAAGATTATCATAAAATATTTTCTTAATCAATTGGCTAATAGCATAACTAAACCACTAATGCTTCATCCGAAGATGTATTTTTTAGAAATTTAATTAAATAAGTCATTAATAAAAAAATTAAATAATTAATTGATTCATCAATAAATAATTAATCGATTAAATGATTAATCAACAAATCAAAAATATCCTTTATAGCCACATCACCTGGTCACTGTCATGTCCAAATATTAGCTTCCTCGCTCAAAAGGTGCCTGAGATATTGCCCAGATGAGAAAGGAAATAAATCAATGATTAATAATGGAAATAAATAAATAATGATCATAAAAAAATTAAATAGTCAATCAATTGGCTAATAGAATAAATAAACCGCCGCCATTTCATCCGAATCTGTAACTTAAAAAAATTAATTAATGAAGTCATTCATCGAATAATTAAATAATTAATCGATAATTATTAATTAATCAATAAATCAAAAATACCCTTTACAGCCACATCACTTGGTCATTGTCATGTCCAAATATCAGCTTCCTTGCTCAAAAGGTGCCTGAGATATAGGCCAGATGAGAAATAAAATAAATAAATAATTAATAATGAAGATAAATAAATAATAATCATAAAAAATTAAATAATTAATCAATTCGCTAATGGAACACATAAACCACCACCATTTCATCAGAATCTGTAACTTAAAAAAAAAAAGTCATTAATCGAATCATTAAATAATTAATTGATTAATTGATTGATTGATTAATCAATAAATCAAATATATATTTTACAGCCAAATCACTTTGTCATTGGCAAGTCCAAATATCAGCTTCCTATCTCAAAAGGTGCCTGAGATCATGGCCAGAAGAGAAAGGAAATGTATCAGTGCTTAATTAATCGCTAATAATGAAATAACTCATATATAGCTAATAATAATATAAATAGAATAATAATAGAATAATAGAAATAAAAGAAATAATAAATAGCTAATAATGAAATAATAAATAAGTTGTTACGGACCGCGGATTAGGATGTTATTTACCGAGCGGTGGTATTACCGCGGCCGAACAGTTGCTCCCCTTTTCTTCCCTTACACTCACCCGATTCACCCAGACGTTGGCCAAATCGCGCTATGCTAAATCAATGATGGAAAGGACACGACGACTGGGAAAGAGGAAACGACGCAAGGGGTACAGTTCTCAAGACCTCCGGAGGAGGGTATAATTACAGTGGTGGAGAAAAGGGGGTAGATTACAAGGCAGAGTGAGGTAAAGACACAGAAGAGATGGGCACTTAAATACAGTCTTATCTATCCCCAGACAGACCACGGACAAACGGACAAGGTAGACTTACACAGGGATTGATGGCAGGAAGGGACAGGTAGGTCGATAGCACAAGGTGCACCTTGGCTCGGGGACAGGATAAAGCACGGTCCAAAAGATGCAGGGAGGCCTCACAGCGCTCGGAGGTGGTCTTGCTTGCTCCAAGCTCAGCGCGCATCTTCTGAATTACCTGTTGCCCTGCTAACTTAGTGCTCCCCGTCTTCCCTTTAAACTAAGCACATACCACGTCATTATCATCCACACTAATCTACCTGCGTCCCCACTACAGGTATCAGTCACTAACTAACCTTAACGTTACCTAATGTCATCTTCTAGGGCCCTACACACAATATCCTAACCCACCCGGGCTAGTTTTCACTGCCATACACCCCATAATCTAGTGCTCCTTTGCCCCCCTCTGTGAGGGATGACAGAGTTGCCATCCCACCACATCGGGGACGTTCCACTACCAATTTTGCTCACCAAATTTCAGCCAATCAAAAATTTGCCAATCATCTGCCAATTCTATTTACTTTTCGAAATTTCGGATCAAAACACTATCACTATCACCATCATCACAGTCCACTATCTCCTAGCCTCGGTGCGTTATGACATCATTAATCTCGGCTACGCAAAGCCGAGCAATGAATTCGGGTGGTTTGGTCGCCTGCAGGTTGAATCCGTCCGGCTTTCGGTTCAAGGGAGGTGGTTTGGTCGGGCCGAGATTCCACGCACCATCTCGGCGCGGCACCTTGCGGTCCCGGGCCTGATGGCTCAATCTCCCTCGGTCAGAACCCCGTCCCCGCGAGGGGGCACCGTTCCGCTTCCTCCCACTCGCCCTTGAACCGGACCGGTCGCCTGGCCCGACAAGGCCCGGACTCGACCGTGCGGGGCGGGGCCAAGCCCGAATCGGCAACGACGCTTCGAAGAGAAACGACGCAGCTTCGATCCGCGCCGGGCCTCGCATCCAACAAAGGGCTCCTCGCACCGAGTGCTCGCATCGGCTATCCGTCGCTCTAACCGCTAACCCGGTTACCGTCGATGCTTCCCCGGCATGCTCACATGCATACACTACCGTTTCACCCTCACAAACCCGGCATTCCAACGCCGTCCGTACATTCCACCAACGCTCTCCCTGTTACACACCACTCCTCTCGCGCACACTCTTGCGCACACCTCGGTCCACACCTCTCCTCCGTTACGTCCTCCGTAACACTCACCATGGGCGTGCACTCTGGCATCCACCCACTAACGCGCTCACATGGGCTCTCCCACACTTTTAGTGTGGTACGCTTTTAGTGTACTTTTAGCTCTTTCACGAGCCTCGATCTTGTATACAAAAAAAAAAAACAAAAAAAAAAAAACCTCATCAATTAATTGATTAATCACCAAACAAAAACTATATTGTTTTTGACAAAGTACTTGCTCACCATTGTACCGAAATTTCAGCTTTCTAGCTCAAAGGATGGCTGAGATATCGCCCAGATAAACAAACAAACAAGAAAGAAAACAAACAAACAACCAGAGTGAAAACTGAGTACTCCCTTTCAGCGTGTGTCATTGCCGAGCCACATTCGGTGCCTGGCAATGACGTTATGCAGCGCCTGTAGATGGCATAGGACAGGAGCGGTGTACACCAATCAAACAAAGAAACAACCGGAGTGAAAAATGAGTACTCCCTTTCAGCGTGCGTCATTGCCGGGCCCCTTTGGTGCCCGGCAATGACGTTATGCAGTGCCTGGAGAGGGCATAGGAAAGGAGCGGTGTACAATAAATGTGATTATTAATGAAAATAAATTAATAATAATGGTAAAATAATTAAATTATTAATCAATTGGTAACTAGAATAGCTAAACCAGCACAGTTTCATCCGAACTTCCCTGAAAATGTCTGCTGCTCTTCTTCTGCTCCAATCGGCTCATCTGATCATGTGCTTGTTAAAGTGGACATCTCTCTGACCATTCTCAGAGAGCCTCCTCAGCATCGACGAGTCTGGCATTTCACTCAGGCCAACTGGCACGGTCTTCAAGCAGCCATCAATCATCTGGACTGGTCTCCCATCTCTACCGCCTCTGACATCAACTCATCCTGGGAATTCTTCCAAAGTAAATTGCTCTCTCTCATGCACAGATTTATCCCATCTCGTCTTCAGTTGTCATACCCTTCCTCCCGTCCATGGTACACGGAATCTTGTGGTGAGGCTATTGCCCAGAAACAACTTACTTTCGTCTCCTGGAAAGCAAATCCAACGGAAGGAAATCTCATTTCCTTTCACAAAGCCCGAAACAAGTGTGTGTCCACCCTCAGGAGAGCCAGGAAACAATATCTCTCCGTTCTCAGGACAGAACTCTCTTATCTGTCTCCCTCTTCCAAATCCTGGTGGCGTCTGGTCAAATCTGTTTCTGGTGTTTGTTCCCCCACCATCCCCTCCCTCACCTCAAATGGCCACACGGCTGACTCCGCACGTGAAAAAGCTGAATGCCTCAACTCTGTGTTTGCCTCTAAATCTTGTGTCCCAAACCCATCCCTCTCTGTACCCACCGTACCCAGTCGTACCCAGCTGCTCCTGGACTCTGTGTCCTTTCCTCCTGACAAGGTGGAAAAGTTTCTGTCAACCCTCGACTCTGATTCTGCAACTGGACCTGACGGCATCAGCCCACGGGTCCTAAAATCCTGTTCTTCCGCTCTTTCACTCCCTCTTTCTGTTCTCTTCACCCTCTATTTTGCTCAAGGTCATCTGCCATCTGCTTGGAAATCTGCCAACATCACCGCTTTGCACAAAAAGGTGCAAAAACAGATCCCAGCAACTACAGACCAATCAGCCTTCTCCCAATTATCAGCAAAGTCATGGAATCCATCATTGCTTCAGATATGAAATCTTTCCTCTTCTCCAATGGCTTGATCTTTGATCATCAATTTGGTTTCAGACTTGGTCACTCTACTCTGGACATGCGGCTTCTGCTTTCTCAACAATGGATGGAGGTCCTCAATGCCAAACAGGAAATTAGAGCTGTCTCCCTTGACATATCACGTGCCTTCGATACGGTCTGGCACCCCGCTCTGCTCACCAAACTCTCCTCTTTTGGTATCCATGGAAATCTCCATGCATGGCTGGCGGTCGTAGTCAACTCCTGGCGGCCGTCTCCAGTCGTAGTCAACGTGTGGCCCTGAATGGGTTTCTCTCATCTCCTCTTCCTGTTCAGGCTGGAGTTCCCCAAGGCAGTGTTCTGGGCCCTGTGCTTTTTCTGGTCTTCATCAATGATCTCTCTGACTCTCTTGAAAACCCTCTCTATCTCTTTGCTGATGACTCTACTCTCTGTCGCTCCATTCTTCATCCCTCAGATCGGCAGTCTGCAGCCTCCTCACTCTCTGCAGACCTGCACAAAATCACAGACTGGGCAAACAAGTGGAACATGTCTTTCAATCCTGACAAATCTCACACTCTTACGATGTCTCTCCGAAAAGACCGACTGGACAACCCTCCCATCCACTTTCTGAATAATCCTCTCCAAGAAGTTCTGTCACTCAAGCTTTTGGGTCTCACTATCTGCCATGATCTTTCCTAGGAAAACCACATTTCAAATCTGGCCTCCAAAGCCAGTCGCCGACTGGGCATCCTCCGTCGTGCGAAGTCCTTCCTTGGCAAACCTGAGCTCCTCACCACATACAAGGCTTTCATCTGCAGCTCAATGGAATACTGCTCTCCCCTCTGGGCTGGTGCTCCTGCCTCACACCTAGCTCGTCTTCACGCTGTTGAAACCAAAGCATTCAGAATCATTGGAATCTCCCGCGATGAAGCTAACTCCAAGAGCCTCTCACTCACTCACCGCAGGCAGTTTGGTGGTCTTTCTGTCTTCTACCGACTCCTCTCTGGCCTTGCCCCCCCAGCTCTCTCTGGGCTCTGTCCTGCAAATATTCCTACAGGTCGCACAAGATCTGCCTGCAACCCTCTTATGGTTAAACTGCCAAAATCAAGACTCTCTGCTCACCTTCACTCCTTCATTCCTCTTTTCTCCCACCTCTGGAACAAACTCCCTCACTCTCTTCAATCCCACACCACCCTCCAGGTCTTTAAAACAGCTGTTCACCACCATCTCTTATCTTCCCCCATCCAAAACCTTAATCTTTTCTACCCCCGCTAATTTCACCCCAATTACACTTTTCTGAAATACCAACTTCTGTCCTGGAAGTCCTTGGTGTCTTTGTGGTTTATACTTCTCACACCCCCCCCCCTCCCTTCCCACGCCTCCTCCCCCCAAGCCCTCTCCCTCCCACACATCTCCCTGCTCTAAAAATGTTGTATGCTCTCAAGTGTTTGTGTGCTTCCCCTTCTCTTGTCTTCCGCTCCCTCTTTTTATATATTTTGTTTGTCTGGTTGATTTGTTTGTGAAGTTAATGTCAGCTCTTTCACGAGCCTCGATTCAGCATACAAAAAAAAAAAAAAAAAAAAAAAAAAATACTTGTATCGAAAACAAATTAAGTCATTAATCGAATAATTAAATAATTATTTGCTTAATTGATTCATCAATAAATAATCGATTAATTGATTGATCAAGAAATCAAAAATCTTCTTTATAGTGACATAACTTGGTCACTGCCGTTTTTGAATGTCAGCTTCCGACCTCAAAAGGTGCCTGAGATCTTGCCCAGATGAGAAAGATAATAAATAAAAGATTAATAATGAAAAATAAATAAATAATAATCGTAAAATAATTCAATAATTAATCAATTGGCTAATAGAATACCTAAACCATCACCGTTTCATCCGCATCTGTAACTTAAAAAAAAACTCATTAATCAAATAATCAATTGATTAATTGACTTCAATAAATGTAATCGATTAATTATTATTATTATTTTTTTGTATACTGAATCGAGGCTCGTGAAAGAGCTAACATTTATTTCACAAACAAATCAACCAGACAAACAAAATACACAAAAGAGGGAGCGGAAGACAAGATGGGGAGAGAAGGGGAAGCACACAAACACAACATTTGAGAGCAGGGAAAAGTGTGGGAGGGAGAGGGCTTGGGGGGAGGAGGCGTGGGAAGGGGGGGGGGGGGGGTATAAAACACAAGGAGACCAAGGACTTCCAGGACAGAAGTTGGTATTTCAAAAAAGTGGAATTGAGGTGAAATTAGCGGGGGTAGAAAAGATCAAGGTTTTGGATGGGGGAAGATAAGAGATGGTGGTGAACAGCTGTTTTAAAGACTTGGAGGGTGGAGTGGGATTGAAGAGAGTGAGGGAGTTTGTTCCAGAGGCGGGAGAAAAGAGGAATGAAGGAGTGAAGGTGAGCAGAGAGTCTTGATTTTGGCAGTTTAACCATAAGAGGGTTGCAGGCAGATCTTGTGTGACCTGTAGGAATATTTGCGGGACAGAGCCCAGAGAGAGCTGGGGGGGCAAGGCCAGAGAGGAGTCGGTAGAAGACGGAAAGACCACCAACCTGCCTGCGGTGAGTGAGTGAGAGGCCCTTGGAGTTAGCTTCATCGCGGGAGATTCCAATGATTCTGAATGCTTTGGTTTCAACAGCGTGAAGACGAGCTAGGTGTGAGGCAGGAGCACCAGCCCAGAGGGGAGAGCAGTATTCCATGGAGCTGCGGATGAAAGCCTTGTATGTGGTGAGGAGCTCAGGTGTGCCAAGGAAGGACTTCGCACGACGGAGGATGCCCAGTCGGCGACTGGCTTTGGAGGCCACATTTGAAATGTGGTTTTCCCAGGAAAGGTCATGGCAGATAGTGAGACCCAAAAGCTTGAGTGACAGAACTTCTTGGAGAGGATTATTCAGAAAGTGGATGGGAGGGTTGTCCAGTCGGTCTTTTCGGAGAGACATCGTAAGAGTGTGAGATTTGTCAGGATTGAAAGACATGTTCCACTTGTTTGCCCAGTCTGTGATTTTGTCAAGGTCTGCAGAGAGTGAGGAGGCTGCAGACTGCCGATCTGAGGGATGAAGAATGGAGCGACAGAGAGTAGAGTCATCAGCAAAGAGATAGAGAGGATTTTCAAGAGAGTCAGAGAGATCATTGATGAAGACCAGAAAAAGCACAGGGCCCAGAACACTGCCTTGGGGAACTCCAGCCTGAACAGGAAGAGGAGATGAGAGAAACCCATTCAGGGCCACACGTTGACTACGACTCAAGAGGAAGTCCGCCAGCCATGCGTAGAGATTTCCATGGATACCAAAAGAGGAGAGTTTGGTGAGCAGAGCGGGGTGCCAGACCGTATCGAAGGCACGTGATATGTCAAGGGAGACTGCTCTAATTTCCTGTTTGGCATTTAGGACCTCCATCCATTGTTGAGAAAGCAGAAGCAGCATGTCCAGAGTAGAGTGTCCAAGTCTGAAACCAAATTGATGATCAGAGATCAAGCCATTGGAGAAGAGGAAAGATTTCATATCTGAAGCAATGATGGATTCCATGACTTTGCTGATAATTGGGAGAAGGCTGATTGGTCTGTAGTTGCTGGGATCTGTTTTTGCACCTTTTTGTGCAAAGCGGTAATGTTGGCAGATTTCCAAGCAGATGGCAGATGACCTTGAGCAAAAGAGAGGGTGAAGAGAACAGAGAGAGGGAGTGAAAGAGTGGAAGAACATGATTTTAGGACCCGTGGGCTGATGCCGTCAGGTCCAGTTGCAGAATCAGAGTCGAGGGTTGACAGAAACTTTTCCACCTTGTCAGGAGGAAAGGACACAGAGTCCAGGAGCAGCTGGGTATGACTGGGTACGGTGGGTACAGAGAGGGATGGGTTTGGGACACAAGATTTAGAGGCAAACACAGAGTTGAGGCATTCAGCTTTTTCACGTGCTAAGTCAGCCGTGTGGCCATTTGAGGTCAGGGAGGGTATGGAGGGGGAACAAACACCAGAAACAGATTTGACGAGACGCCACTAGCATTTGGAAGAGGGAGACAGATAAGAGAGTTCGGTCCTGAGAATGGAGAGATATTGTTTCCTGGCTCTCCTGAGGGTGGACACACACTTGTTTCGGGCTTTGTGAAAGGAAATGAGATTTCCTTCCATTGGATTTGCTTTCCAGGAGACGAAAGCAAGTTGTTTCTGGGCAATAGCCTCACCACAAGATTCCGTGTACCATGGGCAGGAGGAAGGGTATGACAACTGAAGACGAGATGGGATAAATCTGTGCATGAGAGAGAGCAATTTACTTTAGAAGAATTCCCAGGATGAGTTGATGTCAGAGGCGGTAGAGTTGGGAGACCAGTCCAGATGATTGATGGCTGCTTGAAGACCGTGCCAGTTGGCCTGAGTGAAATGCCAGACTCGTCGACGCTGAGGAGGCTCTCTGAGAATGGTCAGAGAGATGTCCACTTTAACAAGCACATGATCAGATGAGCCGATTGGAGCAGAAGAAGAGCAGCAGACATTTTCAGGGAAGTTAGTCATAACCAAGTCCAGAAGAGAAGATGCTCCGTTGACTGAGATCCGGGGTTGGGAAATTGACAGATTGTGTCAGTCCCAGTGAGTCACAGAAGTCCTTTGCTGAAGAGCCATGGCTGGTGAGAGAGGTACCCACACCCAGCCAACTGGCATGGTGACAGTTGAAATCACCACATATGAGGAAGAGAGAGTTGGGATGGGTAGATAGAAGTTGGTCCATATTATCAGACAGCGAGATGTAGATGGAGTCATCACTGTTTGGTGGACGGTACACAACACACATATGAACAAAAGGTGGGAGCGAAGGGGAAGCCGTAGCCAAAGGTATTCCTGGGGGTGAGGTGGAGAGAGGGCAGTGCAGGGCGAGTGAGGAAGAGAGTTTTTTTATAAAGATAGCAACCCCACCTCCAGGACGAGGCTCAGATCTATCATACCGGAGGAGGGAGTAACCTGGGAGAGATACCAAGGAATCAGAGACATCATGAAGGAGGAAAGTTTCTGTTAAGCAGATCACGTCTGGTTTGTCAGAAGCAACCTGTATGGAGAGATCAGTTAAGTTTGAGCGAAGGCCCCGGATGTTTGAGGTCCATACTTTTAAGGAAGAGGAAGGGGGAGCATCGGATACAGAACAGGGGGGGGGGGGGGGGGGGAGCGGTAATTGTTTAATCAATAAATCACAAATATCCTTTATAGCCACATCACTTGGTCACTGTCGTTTCTGAATATCAGCTTCCAAGCTCAAAAGGTGTCTCAGATATTGCCCAGATGAGAAAGAACATAAATAAGTGATTAATAATAAAAAATAAATAAATAATAATTGTAAAATAATTATATTATTAATCAATTGGCTAACAGACTACCGAAACCAACACCATTTCATCCGAATGTAGATAAATAAAATTTTTTTTAACTGAGTCATCAGTCGAATAATTAAATAATTAATCGATTAATTGATTAATCAATAAATCAAAATATTCTTTCTAGCCACATCACTTGGTCATTCATTGTCATGTCCAAATATCAGCTTCCTCGCTCAAACGGTTCCTGAGATATTGCACAGATGAAAAAGGAAATAAATCAGGACTTATTTAATCAATAATAATTAAGTAACTCATCAATTAATTGATTAATCAAAAAACAAAACATGGAGTTTTTGCCAAAGCACTTGCTCACTCTTGTGCCGAAATTTGAGCTTCCTAACTCAAAGGATGGTTGAGATATTGCCCGGACAAACAAACAAACAAGAAACTGGCTGAAAAACTGAGTACTCCCTTTCAGCGTGCGCCATTGACGGCCCCCTTCAGCCGGCTATTGCCGGTGCGTGGCAATGACGTCACGCAGCGCCTGGAGATGGCATAGAAAAGGAGCGGTGTACAAAAGTGTGAAATAGCATTTTATGGTGTGGAAAACTTACTATGTGCAGTATACATCCAATTTTCCCACAGAGAGGGTGTAGTTTAGTGTTTAATTAATATAAGGTACCATCAGAGGGACATTGTTCCTAGTTCCCGAGAAAAAGTGGGTGGATAAACTTACCCCATTGATCAACTTGCTTTGGTCTCCCCTGATCATGTTTGGAAGGAGGGAGTGGGGGAGATGTGGGAGTGGTAGTTATATGGGCTGAGAGTGTCGTTATAGATTTTTTTGGGGGGCGGGGGGTGGGAGGGGTTACGGGGCCACAAGAGAAATTGTACTCTAATTTTACATACTAGCAACGGTACCCGCCCTACAAGCGGGGCTTCAATTGGGGGGCCCAAATGAAAAGGCAAAATATCAGAAATTGAAGGCTTTTTTTTTCTTTTAAACGATATATATAAACATCCGTTAAATCATATCACACGCAAATCATCAAAATCTAAACAGGATTTGTAGAATTTCAATAAAAGCCACATCACAGTTCATATGGGTAAATATTATTCCATCGTGTTTCAAATTTGGGCAATGGGCTCTCCAATATTCGATGTGTTCACGGTTTGAATTACGTAACGTAACGTTTGTGACGATGTTGTGACGATGTTTGTGTTCACGGTAGTGTTTGATGTGACGGTGTGAACGTAATTTCGTAATGTTTTTCGTTTTTATTTTCGTAATCGTTCAATGAACATGTAATGTTTAATGAACGTTTTTTATGAGCGTAAGAATGAGTGTAATGATCGTTAAATGAATGAATGAATGTAATAAACAATTTGATGCGAAGCGAAAGACGCCTCAGAGCTGTCACATTCACAATCGCTATGTCGTATGTACTCCCCATACGTGTTTCCTTCATTGTAAAAACTACCAAGTCAACAGTTAAAAGAATTTTGAGCCGATAGGTGTTACGGCCTTGGCAAGATCGATGGAGACAGCGAGCTGTTAGCTTATACACTGCCCAAATAGCGATGTGGAATTCTCCCATGTAGAGATTAAACTCACGTTGTTTGAACTTTGGCCGAGGTCATTATTTACTTTTAATGATGTTTATATACGAATCAAACAGAAGATAATTGGTTTTGGGTCGTCCTTTCCGCATATCTCATGGGATTGTGAGTTGGAGAGACAACCGTGATGGCGGGGAGGGGGTTGGCATTCTCTCAAGCAGGGATTCAACCCATGTCCTTATAAAAGGTCCTTGTCCGAGGTCACTGAGTCTGATCGGTACAGCCGATCGGTGCAGCCATGCAGCGATCGGTGCAGCTGTTTGTGCGGCACCCGGGAAAATAACATTATGCGGGAGGCCAAAGCTGAAATTGGAAAAACAATATACCCTATTTTACTCCAGGGGATCACAGGATTACCCACCCAAAATATCGTTGCGATCGGTTCAGACATTTTTGCGGTACCTTCGAACGGATGGACGGACAGACAGATGGATGGACAGACAGACAGACGGACGGACATTTGGTGAATTATAGTAAGATATTGGGGAAAGTAAAAGTGTGTGTGTGTGTGTGTGTATGTGTGTGTGTGTGTGTGTGTGTTATAATCACGGCCGCTGCGGGAAATGGTATCAACTGTATCAACGGGAAATGGTACAAACCCAAGTCCCTCTCTTCCATGGATATTTCACGTTATCCGATTGTTCCTTTAGTCCGATTATCATTCAGCAACACAACAATTATGGTTGAACACCTTGGAATAGCCACTCTTTCGTCTAAATGCTGAGAATTATGTTTAAAAGACTATTTGAATCACAGATTTCACGCTAGCAACGGCGGGTTAAAAGTGCCTGGCTTGCCGAACCAATTCGGGGTAAACACACACACATCACATGCGCAAAAGGCTTCATTTGGCATTCATCCATCATTCCCATATTAAATATCCCATTCTTTTCTGTCCCATCCCGCTCTTGTTATCTTCTTTTTTTTATAATAACTAGCAGAGTACCCACCCTGTGGGCGACCCTATGGGCATTCTTGTTCCAAGCGTACAACACATTTTCTGCCATCTCTTATTGAGGATATTTCCACCTGATACAACTTATTTGACTTGGGTTTCTTGATTATTTCCTTTGGCTCTCTGTTCAACTTAGGTGGCCTTGGTTTTTGAGGCATCTCAATTTTCTAGAAAAAAAATAAACATCAACCGTCACCCTCGCTAACAATACCCACGACAACCCCACACCACCCTCTTTCCTCACCTCCACCATCCTCTCACAATCCCCTATCAACCGTCACCCAAGCTAACAATACTCACGACCATCCCACACGATCTCTCGGTTCAACTTAGGTGGCTTTGCTTTTTGAGGCACCCCAATTTTTCCCCCAAAAAACGAAAGAAAAACATCAACCATCACCCTAGCTAACAGTACCCACCTCTCCCCCCCCCCCCCCCCCCTGCCCCTCTGCCATGCCCTCACAATCCCCCTACCACCGTCACCCTAGCCAACAATATGCATGACCACCCCTCACCACCCTTACACAATCCCCCATCAACTATCACCATAACTAACAATACTCACGCCCACCCCGCACCACCCCCCAGCAAACATCACCCTAGCTAGCAATACCCACGACCAACCCATGCACTCCACCCCTCCAACATCCACAATCATTAATTATTGGAATCGGAAAACTTTGGAATGCACTGTCTCTATGTACTGTCGCCAGCAGGATCACAGTGAGTTCACAATGTGATGTCACTGGCAAACTCGAAAATCGACACTGTAGGGCTTTTTTCAGCACTTTATGATTCACAAATAAAATAAAATATAATCCCCTTCAAATTAGACTGTGATTAATGATTGTCTGGTTTTCTTCGGTGTCTTTTCAGTCTTTTGGGTCTTTTTGGCATTTTTGGTGTTTTCGTCTTTAGGGTATTTAAGGGTATTTGGGTTTTTTGGGTTTTTTTTTTTGGATCTTCAGGATCTTTTGGGTCTTTGGGGTCCTTTCAATCTTTGGGTCTTTGGGGTCTTTTCGGTGTTCGGGTCTTTTGGATATTCAGGGTCTTTTCATTCTTTGGGGTCCTTTCAGTCTTTGGGGTCATTTAGGTATTTGGGGTCCTATGGGTCTTCCCGGGCCTTTTGGCTCTTCGGGTCCTCTTGGGTCTTTTCAGTCTTTGGTTTTTTTTTAGGTATTCGGGGTCTTTTGGGTCTTCCCAGGGTCTTTTGAATATTTTCAGTCTTTGGGGTCTTTTAGGTCTTCAGGTTCTTTTCAGTCTTTTTGGAATTTTGGTCCCTCTGGGTTCATTGGGTCTTCTCGGTCTTTTGGCTCCTCAGGGGGATTGGGGAGGGGGTCTTTTGGGTACTTTCTGTTAAGTATTTCAGGTTACAATTGTGGGTGGCATTAAGTCAGCTGTCCAACTAATGGGTGAAGAGCGGACATACAAACACTTGCTCCATTATTTATAAATACTAGGACGTGCCCGTACGTGGGTGCCCGTTCCTTGCCAATAAAAAAAAATAACAACAAAAAACAACTTTGAAACCACGTGGCAGTAACGACCACAGAACCCCCCCCTCTATTTACATGAAATGGTTTGGTCCATTCGCAAAGCCAGTAACGACCACAGAACCCCCCCCCCCTCTATTTACATGAAATGGTTTGGTCCATTCGCAAAGCCAAAGCGAACGGCTTGCGAGTACGGTGACCATACCTTGGGAACCACTTGTCCGATTAATTTCAAACCTTGAAAAGGCACATCCTCGGGTCCCCAGCAATATACCTGGCAAGTTTCAAGTATATCGGACCTGTAGTTGTCGAGAAAGAGCGGTCACAGACAAACACACATACACACACACACACAGAGATTACTGGAATTATAGATAGACTAGGGCATGCCCGTACTATATATATATCTAAAATTATATCCCCCCCCTCTATTTACATGAAATGGTTTGGTCCATTCGCAAAGCCAAAGCGAACGACCACAGAACCCCCCCCTCTATTTACATGAAATGGTTTGGTCCATTCGCAAAGCCAAAGCGAACGGCTTGCGAGTACGGTGACCATACCTTGGGAACCACTTGTCCGATTAATTTCAAACCTTGAAAAGGCACATCCTCGGGTCCCCAGCAATATACCTGGCAAGTTTCAAGTATATCGGACCCGTGGTTGTCGAGAAACAGCGGTCACAGACAAACACACAGACAAACACACAGACACACATACACACACACATACACACAGAGATTACTGGAATTATAGATAGATACCTTACAAGTACAACCGAATGGAATAAGAAAACGTGTTCTTGGCGGTGTCATTTGGTGCACCATCCATGTTCGCGCTTGGCGAGGTCGACCCCCATCACTACGCCTATGCGTAAAGGTGTTCATAGCGAGCCAATCGCTGGATAGTCTACCTCTTGTTCCACAGAGACCCTCTCACGTCACAGACACCTTGCGAATAGGATACACTCCAGTAAACAATTTAAAATGTCTAGTCTCTGCCCTATCCTGTAGGGCAGAGAGTGGACATATCGGAAAATCCTATCTATCTATTCTGCGTAAAATATCCTGCATAAAATTATACGTAAAAATTAACACTCGTGAAATGCAACAATAACCCTATGTAACATACAAAGTATAATGCGAATTTGTTACCACTGAACTAAATCAATGAAATTATGAGACTTATAATAACGATGGTTGCAATTACATCTTTGATTGGACATGAAAATTCATAGGATCGGTTCAAACATTATAATGTTTAAAATGACGAGGATCGATCAAAGATTGAATTAAGATGGCGTAAATGGAGGTTGTAAATGGAGGGTTTAAATAGAGGACGTAAATCGTGGGTGTAAATGGAGGGTGAAAATAGATTGTGTAAATAGTGGGTGTAAATATAGGGTGTAAATAGAGGGTGTAAATAGAGGGTATAAATAGAGGGTGTAAATAGAGGATGTAAATAGAGGGTATAAATAAAGGATGTAAATAGAGAGTTTAAATAGAGGGTGTAAATAGTAGGTGAAAATAGATTGTGTAAATATAGGGTGTAAATAGAGGGTGTAAATAGAGGGTGTAAATAGAGGGTATAAATAGAGGGTGTAAATAGAGGGTGTAAATAGAGGATGTAAATAGAGGGTATAAATAAAGGATGTAAATAGAGAGTTTAAATAGAGGGTGTAAATAGTAGGTGAAAATAGATTGTGTAAATATAGGGTGTAAATAGAGGGTGCAAATAGAGGATGTTAATAGAGGGTTTAAATAGAGGATGTAAATAGAGGGTGTAAATAGTAGGTGAAATTAGATTGTGTAAATAGAGGGTGTAAATATAGGGTGTAAATAGAGGGTGTAAATAGAGGGTGTAAATAGAGGGTGTAAATAGAGGGTGTTAATAGAGGGTGTAAATAGAGGGTGTAAATAGAGGGTGTAAATAGAGTATGTAAATCGAGGGTGTACATAGAGAGTTGAAATATAGGGTGTAAATAGAGGGTGTTAATAGAGGGTTTAAATAGAGGTTGTAAATCGTGGGTGTAGATAGAGGGTGTAAATAGAGATTTTAATAGAGGGTGTAAATCGTGGGTGTAGATAGAGGGTGTAGATAGAGGGTGTAAATAGAGTGTGTAACTAGAGGGCGTAAGTGGAGGATTTAAATAGAGGGTGTAAATCGTTGGTGTAAATAGAGGCTGTAAATCGTGGGTGTAAATAGAGGGTGTAAATAGAGAGTTTAAATAGAGGGTGTAAATAGAGGATGTAAATAGAGGGTGTAAATAGAGGATGTAAATAGAGGGTGCAAATAGAGGATGTTAATAGAGGGTTTAAATAGAGGGTGTAAATCGTGGGTGTAAACAGAGGATGTAAATAGAGGATGTTTATAGAGGCTTTAAATAGAGGGTGTAAATCGTGGGTGTAGATAGAGGATGTAGATAGAGGGTGTAAATCGAGGGTGTAAATAGAGGGTGTAAGTAGAGGGTATAAGCAGAGGATGTAAGTAGAGGATTTAAATAGAGGGTGTAAATCGTTGGTGTCAATAGAGGCTGTAAATCGTGGGTGTAAATAGAGGGTGTAAATAGAGGGTGTAAATCGTGGGTGTAAATAGAGGGTGTAAATAGAGGGTGTAAATGGAGGGTGTAAATATTGGACGGTGTAATATGGTTCCCATGACTTACATAATGTTTGTCTTTGTTTTAGAATGTGTAACATACTATCCCGTAACACACTCACCTCTCGGCTGTCTAGTTTGGGTTCAAATCCCGACCCAGGTAAAAACTGTCACCCAGGCGGGCGTACCGTCTCCCGGAATTTTTGGTGGGTATTGTTATACATTAGTTGGTGCGGAGTTATCGCCGGCATCCTGAACGAATTACAATCCCTGTCCTCGCTACTGCTGGCACGTGGATGGCAAACCGCTCAGCAAGACCGCAAGCTGAGAAACTACTTCGGTCGAACCAACGTTCTGTAACATGACTCACTTGTAAGTTTATTATGTTGTAACCACTTACCTGTTGGAATGTTAATGGCAATTAGCTTGTCGATTTTGCGTCTACCTGTGCAATATCCCGATTTCGAAATATACTTACAATGCACTGCGATGTCTGGATTCCCAGGCAGATAGGGCAGTTCAGGTGAAAAAGTACACCTGTTTCAGGAGCAATGGGGAGGTGGACAGCGCAAGTGGGATTTTATGTGAATCGAAGTGGTGTGATTGTGTGACGTGTGATACACGCACACCCGGGCCCACACAACGCCCACACAGTTTGATTGCCACTTCCTGTGAAAAACACCTTCATTTCAGGGAACAAGGTCATTGTGTAAAGTACTCTTGTGAAACTTTCGCTCTGACTTGCCAGGACTTGCGAAGGACAGCTCCAATTTCGGGAATGTGGAAATGTGGAAACTAGAACGGCATTTGGTAGAGCGCACACCTCTACCAAGAGTGTGTAAATAGAGGGTGTAACTAGTGAGACGTTTTGTATCAACTGATCGGCCGGATCTGGATTCGGACCTGAACCTAATGGAACCGGTATATTCTTGTCGCTTAACCAACTCATCCACCAAGTTTGTCATAATCCATCCATAACTTAACTTCAGAGATATCGACTTTATCGTCCTATATATATCGTTTTTAGCTCCATCACTCAATGGTAAAGAATCACTTAAAAACATCGAGCACCAGGATCCGCATCTTCACCAAAATCGAATCATTTCGTCATTGTCACACACCCAACGTCTCCACCAGGTTTCGTCCAAATCTGTCAGCAACGTTTTGAGATATCCTCTTTACAAACAAATGGACAAATAGTGGTGAAAACAACCTTTGGTTGCGGAGGTAACAAGAAAGAGCAATAAGAGATTGCAGACCCTTGCCAGGACTTGTTTTGTGTAGAAAATAAATGGAACGATGTACTGAATGAAATGTCGTTGATTGCAAATGAGAGATCTAAATAGTCTATAGTGAACTCACACAGTGACGGACTGGGACTAAGAATGGCCCAGGTATATTTAAGCACACCGGTCCAAATAGGCAATTATTTATTTCATTTTTTCACCAGATATTTTTCAACTCTAATTCAACGTTCATGTCTCAGCTAAAAAATTATGTTCTTAGTATCATTAGATGTGTTTCGGTTCCGGTTTCCGGTTCCTCGGGCGAGTGAAGCGTACTTCGAGCTCTCCACGGCATCGAAGTTTGAGTGTTTTCCCATTCTTGTCTTTGTCAAATTTCCACTGGTTATTTTGCTGTGTACGTGTTATTGTGTGTTTCTGGTTGGTATTGGTTTGTAATTCGTACAAACTTGTGTGTAGTTAATCGTTTACTGTGTCGTACCTCGTGCGCGGCCTGGTAACTTGGGGCTTCCCTCCCCCCGTCGGTGTTTTGTCGATTTGGGTTCTTTCCTTCGCTGTATTGCTTGTTTCTTTTAGTTTATTTTCTCCCCCTCACCTCACCTCCCTAGACAAAGAATTCTATATTGATTCTTTCTCTCCTCCCGGACACGTGCTTGTTCGCTCTCCTCCTCGTCTCGACTTGTGCCCCGCCCCCTGTATCTCGTTTTTCCTCCGCCTCTGCTCCTTCTTTCTCAAATCCACGTTCTCGATTGGAGACTTTTCCCAGATTGTTTTTCATGGTTTTCATGGTTCTGTTTGGATATTGTTGGAATATGTTTAAACCGCAGCCGTGATGCTGACGCCGCCCCCCCTCCCCCCCCACCCCCCCCGAATTTCCATGTTTTAAACGTTTCCCAGTGTGTACCCTGGTCAGAATAGGTACACCGTATCCCTGCGTGTCGTAAGAGACGACTAAGGGTTGGCGTCAGGAAGGGCATCCGGCCATAAAAACATTGCCTCAAAAAGAGAACCATGACAATTACAACTACATATGGGCAGGGTGCAGCCCGAAGTGGAGATCGGTTTCTGAGGTTTGGGACATGGAATGTAGGGACAATGACAGGGAGATCAGGAGAAGTGGTGGAAGTATTGCTCAGAAGAAGAGTGGACATATGTTGTGTGCAAGAGATGAGATGGAAGGGAAGTGGTGTGAGAATGGTGAAGGGTAGGCAGGGACAGAAATACAAGTTTGTGTGGCAAGGGTGCCCGGAGGGCGTGAATGGTGTTGGTGTCCTGTTTTCTGAGGAGTTTGTAGACAGTGTGGTGAGTGTGACTAGAGTGAGTGATAGGTTGATGATGGTGAAAATGATTGGAAAGCTCTTGGTGAACGTCATCTCGGGATATGCTCCGCAGGTTGGTCGGAGCGATGAAGAGAAGGACAAGTTCTGGTGTGCGATAGAGAAGCTGATGGAAAACATGAAAGATGAGGAAGTTGTGGTGGGAGGAGACCTGAATGGACATGTGGGAAGGAATATGGATGGTTTTGAGGGAGTTCATGGGGGTTACAGATATGGTGTGAGAAATGGAAAAGGTGAAAGGATTTTGGAGTTTGCTGATGGAGCTGATTTGTTGATTTGTAATACTCAGTTCCAGAAAGAGGATAATAAGCTTGTTACATACACGTCAGGTGGGTCGACGACAACCGTTGACTACCTGATGATGGTGCGTAGGCGAGATAGGGGGCACCTCCGGGACACAAAGGTGATCCCGGGGGAGGAGGCTGTTTCACAGCACCACTTGGTTGTCTGCGACATAAGGGTGAAAGGTGCGAGGAGAGCGCGGCGGGTGAAGTACCAACCAAGAATGAAGATGTGGAGGTTGAAAGAGGTGACAGTAAGGGAGGCATTAAAAGAGAGGCTGAGTAGGGTAGAGGATGATGTGGTTGAGCTTGAAAGTGGTTGGATGTCAATGAAAGCTAGTCTGTTGGGAGCCGTTGGTGAGGTATGTGGATGGACAAAAGGACCTATGGGCAGGGTGCAGATTATGGTGGGATGATGCACTCGGAAAATGCACAGGCACTCGGAAACATGGTGGTGGGATGATGAAGTTGGAAAGAGGATTGACGAGAAGAGGAAGAAGTTCAAGGAGTGGCAGAAGGCGAAGGGTACGGGAGCAGAAACAGCAGAGCATGAAAGTTATAAGGCAGCCAGGAAGGCTGCAAAGAAAGAGGTAGCAAAGGCGCAGGAGGCATGGAGGAAAATGTTCGGAGAACGCTTGGATTCGGAAGAGGGTCAGAAAGCAGTATTCAGGATTGCAAAGCACATAGCGAAAGAGAGGTGTGATGTGATGGGGGTGAGTTGCTTGAAGGATGAAGTGGGACAAATCGTTGTCGACCCAGATGGAATTAAAGGAAGATGGAAAAGATATATGGAAATGCTGTTGAATACAGAGAATGAATGGGATGGCAACATAGAGAGTAACCCAGTTTTAGGACCGGCAGAGAAGATAACTGAGAAGGAAGTTGAGGAAGCGATAAAAGCAATGAAGAGTGGAAAAGCGGGAGGGCCGACGGGAGTTGTGGGAGATATGTTGAAGGCAGCAGGAAGTTGGGGTGTGAAGAGAATGACAGAGATCTGTAATCTGGTGGTGAAAGAAGGCCGCATTCCAGTGGATTGGGAACTCAGTACCCTCGTCCCTCTATACAAGGGGAAAGGTGACCCTCTGGAGTGTGGCTCGTACCGAGCGATAAAGTTATTGGAGCATGGAATGAAGGTATTGGAAAGGGTGTTGGAGAGGAGGATAAGGAAGAAAGTGAAGATCGACGAAATGCAGTTTGGATTTATGCCAAGAAGAGGAACGACAGATGCGCTTTTCATTGTGAGGCAGTTGCAGGAGAAGTACATGGAGAAGAGGAAGAAGTTGTTTTTTGGGTTTGTTGATCTGGAGAAAGCATTCGATAGGGTTCCACGCAAAGTATTGACATGGGCATTGAGGAAGTTAGGAGTGGAGGAATGGTTGATCAGAGTAGTGATAGCAATGTACAAAAGAGCGCGCACAGCAGTAAGGATGAAGGACGGGAACAGTGGTGAGTTTGAGGTGAAGGTGGGAGTGCATCAGGGGTCGGTACTAAGTCCACTACTATTTGTAGTTGTGATGGAGGTGCTGGCTCAGAACGTAAAGGAGGGTTTTCCGTGGGAGTTGTTGTATGCAGATGATCTGGTGTTGATTGCGGAAAGTATGGATGGACTGAAGGAAAAGATGAACAAGTGGAAGGAATGTATGGAGACAAAAGGTCTGAAGGTGAATATCAGAAAGACGAAGGTGATGGCAAGTGGTAAAGCATGTGGTGAGGTGGAAAGAACTGGGAACTGGCCGTGTGCTGTGTGCAGGAAGGGTGTCGGAGTGAACTCCATTCAATGTACAATGTGCGATGAGTGGGTTCATCAAAAATGTAGTGGTCTGAGAGGGTCATTTACCAGTGTGGCAGCTACATTCAAATGTAAGGTGTGCACAGAGGGAGCTGCAGATGGAGGAAATGTTGAGTTGGATCTTGGAGACGGCGTGAAGCTGGAAGGTGTGAAAACATTTTGCTACCTCGGAGACATGCTGAATGGAGAAGGTGGATCAGACTCGGCAACGGTTGTTCGAGTGAGATGTGCATGGAAGAAGTTTCGGGAACTGAGAGGCATGCTGATGAGGAGGAGAGTGTCGCTGAAGCTGAAGGGAAAGGTGTATGCTGCATGTGTGAGAAGTGTTATGATTTATGGGAGCGAGACATGGGTAATGAACGTAGAGCAGCAACGAAGGCTGGAAAGGGTGGAAATGCGAATAGTTCGATGGATGTGCGGAGTATCGTTGAGAGAGAGGAAGACAAATTATGAATTGCGAAAGATGATGGGAATATTGCCTGTGATTGATGCTGTGAAGAGGAACAGGTTGAGATGGTTTGGTCATGTGTTGAGGAAGGATGAAAGTGACTGGTTGAGAAGAGTGATGGAAATTAATGTAGAAGGAAGTAGAGGATGGGGAAGACCTAGAAAGACTTGGCTAAATATGGTGGAAGAAGAAATGCGAGCAATGGGGTTAACAAGGAGAGATGCAGAAAATAGGGCAAAATGGAGAAGATTGTCATGGGGACCGCAAGGCTAACCCCCGCTCTAGCAGGGAAAATGGCCTTAAAATGCATATTGTTGTTGTTGTATCATTAGATGTGTGCAACCAATGCAAGACCGAAATAAAAATTTCGAATTATTGAACAGGGTTAATCTGGACTGGCTTGTTTACTTGGAGCGACTTTAAATAACCAAATCCGCACTCGTTTGCTTACACACAATTTAAAAAGACCAAAAGTCTAACAGCGGCGTAGCCGGGCTTGTAAAATATTATAAACCACAAACACGTGTGATTAGCTTTTTAATCAGTCGTTAATACTGTCTATAACATTAAACAAAGAAATTTGGAGGAATCCCTACATGTGTAAGGTAAGTTTTACTTACAGAACTGAGCGAAGATCTACTGTAATCTATATACCCCACAAGGGTTTGGTAAATAACATGACCCTTCCTGCCGTTAAAGTGGCGTTTTTCGTCGTGGCCTTTTGAAACCCACCAATAAAAGTTTTGTTTTGAAAACCACCAATGAAACCCACTTTTTAACACAAACTTTTTTACTTTTTTTAACACAAAACTGAAAGGTAGGAAGCCCGGGTTGTGCTCATTTACCAAGCAGCGAGCTAGCACTTGCCAAGCCAGCCATTCATTAACGGTTTTGAATGGAATGCTTGCTCGAATGCTTAAACCACTTCGCGATCTCTCCACAAGAAACTTGGTAAATGAACACACACCCAATGTTCTTGAGACCCGACGATAGATCGACTGTAATCTATATACCCCAAAGAGTAATGACCCTCCCTGAGCTCCCGTAATGAGCGGGTATACTTGTAAATTCAAATATCGGTCGGTGGAGTCAGCCGTCGTAATGACATCATAGACGTAATGACGTAAACGGACACAAAACAGCCGCTACTTTAATATTGTTATGTCGGTGGGGTAGCAATATGTAGAGCCAGATAGATCTGTGTCGGTAACGTGCTTCGTCTGTCGCGGTAAGGAATCTACCCTGTAATAAGTTTCATGTGTAGGCGTTTTGTCGGTTAAGAGTATACCTGTGAGCATACCAGGATGTTCGAGTGATAAGTAGAGTTCGGGATTAAAAGATAACGCCCTTTGTGTCCACACAGGGTAGTCAAACCTTTGTTCCTTTTGGCACCGCAACCACTTAGACACTTAGTTAGGACTAGCAGAAGTACCTGGCATTGCCGGGCGGGGGAGAGGAGGGGAACGGGGGGGGGGGGGGGGGGGGGAAGGGGGAGCGAGCCCCTTGGCAAAGCGAGCAATTTTTTTTTTCATAGCATCATAGCGTCATAGCATTCATAGCGTTTCATAGCATTTCATAGCGTTTCATAGCATCATAGCGATTTTTTTTTTTCATAGCGTCATAGCGTTCATAGCGTCATATCGTTCATAGCGTCATAGCGTTCATAGCGTCATAGCGTTCATAGCGTTTCATAGCATCATAGCGATTTTTTTTTTCATAGCGTCACAGCGTCATAGCGTTCATAGCGTTCATAGCGTCATATTGTTCATAGCGTTCATAGCGTCATATCGTTCATAGCGTTTCATAGTGTCATAGCGATTTTTTTTTTCATAGCGTCATAGCGTCATAGCGTTCATAGCGTCATAGCGTCATCACGTGATCGCTCTGAGCGAGCTCTGAGCGTCATAGCGATTTTTTTTTTCATAGCGTCATAGCGTCATAGCGTTCATAGCGTTCATAGCGTCATATCGTTCATAGCGTCATAGCGGTCATAGCGTCATCACGTGATCGCTCTGAGCGAATCAGCACCCACCTGCTCTGATTCCGTTGATTCCGTGCGCTGAAATGCGCTGAGGTAAATATGAATAAAAAATATGGATCATCAAATATTTTAGTGTTCGGCCATGTTCGTCCCAGGCTTAATGGCCATGTCTATGCCAAATATCAAGCACGTAAGCCTCTCCGTTTAGGAGTCTATCGGTAACATTACACACACACACACACACAAACTGTGTTTTATATATATAGATATCCTTAGTGCAACATTAAACGACTCCCTTCCCGGACAGTGACTTCGGAAGGAACAGGCAAAGAAACCAGGCCGGGGCACTGCCGATGATGGCCGCCGCCAATTACACCTCCGACGGGCCTAACCTCATCGCGTGCCACGTGCTATTGTCGTGGCAGTGATTCTAAGTATACCAGAATAATGAGTATTTTCCCCCCGTGATACCCTTCCAATCCCCTGGGGGGCAGTCTAAGACCATAAATGACATTTCCACTCTCTGCTAGACGATGTCCACCTGGGAGGTCCGAGCGAGGCGGGAAGCAGACTGTGTATTGTCACTCCGCTCCCCAGCCGTGTTATGGTCTCCCTGTGGCCTTGCCCCCCCCCCACCCCCCGAGGCTCCTCACTGTCTGGACCACCTCTTTGATTTCTCAGTATGGGATGAGGGGGGGGGGGGGGGGAGGGTGTGAACCATGTATAATGACCGGCTTGACGGTGAGAACTCTAATGTTTCAGTGTGTGCCGATTGAGGCAGCCTCTTGTTTATGTAAGTTGTAAGGGACTGCTCTTACATCTGAAAGCAACTTTTCTGCCCTTACATATCTCTGAAATATTCCGTGCACATTAATTAATAATTTCTATAATATACCTCATGTACCCCAGTTCCAGTGCTTCCTGGGGTTCTTCCAGGGTTAAGGGGGAACGGGGGGCTGACTGCTGCCACCACAGCTGGCGTCATGGAGAGGATCTTGTCTGGAGGGGAGAGGGACGGTTCTTTGACCCGGTGGCGGCAAAGTCCAGGGCCCCAGTAGCAGGTGAGATCTTTCTCGGAATATCAGTGACTTTTTTTGCCGCCACTGAGCAAAGGGGCCTGTCTTGGCTGATCTCCGGCACAGATCCAAGAGCTATGAGGTAAAGGGGAAAGAACTGTGTGCAGAGGTTTGTTATAGGAGGTAAAAGTTGCTTAGGCCTGAGCAGGGGGAGAGTGTACCAGGAGGCCGAGCAGCTTGGACACTCGACATGTCACGAGCATTGGAAAGTGGCTGGAAGTGGCCCACGTTTGGACATGGGTAGGCCCGGCGGGAGTGTTGGGTGGTGGCGTACTTGGGTGCGCGCCCCAAAACACCTCGTCCATGGTACAAGGGGAAGGAGGCCGACCTGAGAGGAAGTCGGAATACTCCCTTGGAGGGCCTAGCCCGGCGACACAAAGGAATCCACGGGTGCTGGACTCCAGTCTCCATGGGCGTCGGACTCCAGACTCCATGGGCGTCAGACTCCAGTCTCCACGGGCGCCGGACTCCAGTCTCCACGGGCGCCGGACTCCAGTCTCCACGGGCGCCGCACTCCAGTCTCCACGAGCACCGGACTCCAGTCTCCATGGGTGCCGGACTCCAGTCTCCATGGGTGCCGGACTCCAGTCTCCACGGGTGCCGGACTCCAGTCTCCACGGGTGCCGGAATCCAGTCTCCACGGGCGCCGGACTCCAGTCTCCACGAGCGCCGGACTCCAGTCTCCACGAGCGCCGGACTCCAGTCTCCACGAGCGCCAGACTCCAGTCTCCAAGAGCACCGGACTCCAGTCTCCACGAGCGCCGGACTCCAGTCTCCACGAGCGCCGGACTCCAGTCTCCAAGAGCGCCGGACTCCAGTCTCCACGAGCGCCAGACTCCAGTCTCCAAGAGCACCGGACTCCAGTCTCCACGAGCGCCGGACTCCAGTCTCCACGAGCGCCGGACTCCAGTCTCCATGAGCGCCGGACTCCAGTCTCCAAGAGCACCGGACTCCAGTCTCCAAGAGCGCCGGACTCCAGTCTCCACGAGCGCCAGACTCCAGTCTCCAAGAGCACCGGACTCCAGTCTCCACGAGCGCCGGACTCCAGTCTCCACGAGCGCCGGACTCCAGTCTCCATGAGCGCCGGACTCCAGTCTCCAAGAGCACCGGACTCCAGTCTCCAAGAGCGCCGGACTCCAGTCTCCACGAGCGCCGGACTCCAGTCGCCATGAGCGCCGGACTCCAGTCTCCAAGAGTGCCGGACTCCAGTCTCCATGAGCGCCGGACTCCAGTCTTCATGAGCGCCGGACTCCAGTCACCACGAGCATCGGAGTCCAGTCTCCATGAGCGTTGGACTCCAGGCTCCCTGAGTCAGTCTTCAGTCAGAATTAAATTTAACGTTCCGTCATTATTTAATTTTAACTTTGTTCTTAACAAACAGGAACGAGATTATTTGTAAAGAACGGCAAGAAGGAGGACTGAGTGATGAGAGGGAGATTGAGGCATGGGGGGTGAGGAGTGGGGATTGGGAGTGGGGGTTGAGGACTTTGTGGTGTGAGGCAGGGAGGAGTGTTGCGGACTTGGGGCTTAGAAGGGGCAAGTTGACGACTTGAAGAAGAAAGAGGGAGGGGAGGACAGAGAGTTCGGATGAGGAGGCAGATATGGAATAGAGAGTTGCGAGAGGGAATTGAGGCTTTGAGCGAGGTCGGGTTTAGGATTTGTGCAGGGGTAGGGATTGAGGACTTGGCTTTGCTTCCAAATCTTGTGTCCTCAACCCCTCACCCTCTTTTCCCACCATTCCCAGTCATACCGAACAACTCCTGGACTCTATATTTTGCACCTCATAAGGTGGTGAAGTTTCTGTCAACCCTTGACAGCTCTGAATCTGCTACTGAACCGGACGGCGTCAGCTCACGTGTCTTAAATACCTTCTCTGTTGTTTTTGCACATCATTTCTCTGCCCTTTTCACTCTCTCATTTACTCTCGATCATATATTCAATCTGCTTGGAAATCCACCAACATCAATGTGTTATATTAGCAACAATAAGGCCTTATTTAGCAATGTCTTACAATTCTGCTTGCAGTATCCAAAATGACATGAAACTCCTCCATTTGTGCCATTCGGCCAAGTCTAAAGTAGATTCTTATCAAAAACGTTGACACCTTGAGGGATTCGCACGTGGAGACTGGAGTCCGGCGTCCGGCGCCCGTGGAGACTGGAGTCCGGCGCCCGTGGACACTGGAGTCCGGCGCCCGTGGAGACTGGAGTCCGACGCCCGTGGAGACTGGAGTCCGACGCCCGTGGAGACTGGAGTCCGACGCCCGTGGAGACTGGAGTCCGGCGCCCGTGGAGACTGGAGTCCGGCGCCCGTGGAGACTGGAGTCCGGCGCCCGTGGAGACTGGAGTCCGGCACTCGTGGAGATGACATCATGGCATTCCGGTGGGCAAGCTTCACGGCTAAATGGCACGGAATTGTTGTTACCCCTTGTGCGCAAAGCAAAAAGCTGGCTGAAGGAATTGGTTCACTTTGTCTGTCTGTCTGTCTGCAAACATCAGTTTATGATCGAGGACCAACTTTATTTCAATTGAATGTTGCAGTTTAGCAGCACTTTGAAATCTCTGAAATCATCCCGATCGAGCATGCGCAGAGAGGGGGAGACGGGTCTTTTTTACTCTGGCTGTCTAGCAGGAAAACCAAACTGAAAATTTTTCCAAACAGGAAACTTACTGCTTTTCGGTACGTCATAAAGGTCACAAACAACAGGTACGAATAACTAAGGTAACGTGTTTAAGAAGGTGGTTTAAGAGAATGTCATACATTGTCATTCCAGGTCATCTGTACTGGAAGCCATAATCCTTATATTACCCATAGTTCACTGCGAAATTCAAGATGGATGCTGTATGGACCTGTGTGTCTTAATCGGCGCTGAATCAAGGATGGTAGGCCTACAAATATCTGTAATCATAATTGACTGAGAGAAGTTAGAAGATCTGTTGTAGTATGCGTCATGCTTAGGTATACACCTGTGTTACAGGTTGTCCTGTTCTTGCTGAATAAAGCCTACACTGGAGGAGTGCAAGCAAAACTAGAACGCCACTCAGTAGAGCGCATACTCCCGCCGTGGGTTTAGTTGGAATAATACGTTTTGTTTAACATCCCCTCTCCCCAAAACAATAAATGAAAAAGAAAGTAAGCCCTAACTGTCACAGAATTTATTTTGATATATCTCGGAATTAGAGGAGAAAAACATCATTTAAGAATAAGAATAAAAGCTTTAATGCAGTAAAACAGAAAAAATCTTTCCCAAAAAAATTCCTGGATCCGGAATAATATCCTGAGCTTCACCAAAAACTAATCAATTCTTCCTTATCCCAAGGGCAATCATCCCACCAACTTTCATCCAAATCCGTTCAGAACTTTTCCAGATATCTTGTTCACAAACACACGAACACACGAACATACAAAGACACACACACACACACGGACGGACACGATCGAATGCGTTACCCCCTGGCGGGAGTAATAAACCTGAAAATCGCAGAGCCAGAACCAGAATTATTTATTTGGTCTCGGAAGCCCATGCGAGGTTTCTTCTTCTTCAGCCTCTCACAACCCTGGGTGAATATGCGATGTTTTAAAAAAAAATTGGAATTTTGCCAAATCTGTTTTATTTGTTTGTTAATATACCTCAGCCATTGACAAATCTGGAACTAAGTCTTTATAAGTTCATCAAATACTGACACCGCGAATGACATTCGCTGAGCTAAATGTTGATATCTCTTCTGAGGTAAAAAACAAACAAAAAAAAAAAACAGTTTTAAAGCATTATACGTGTCAAACGATACATTTTATGAAACGGGGAAACCTAATACACACTTTGGTGGTTTTAAAATGACAGAATATGTCTTTATTAGAAAAAAAAAATGAACATTGAAGACGACGTTGCTAAATAAAATACACCGCTCTAATGCATAACCACGAGTTTAAACTACATTTACAACAAATATGAAAACTATTTTCATATCACAATGTTAAATATTGAATATATCGAAGATAATATATCAATAGGGCTAATTTTTTCCAAAGAGATCAATAAATTATTATTCAAGTACGGTGCTATGAGCAGCTCTGGACAGTCTCAGGATTCATCCATGGAGTAATGAAAATAATTCAGTGGAATGCAAGAAATTTAGCGGCCCACAGTGATGAATTTTAAAAGTTTGGTAACGACCTAACACCCCAGCCTGACATCATATGTATTCAAGAAACCTAGCTCAAAAGTCCCAAGCAAATCCTGATCCCTGGTTATACCTTCATCCACAAGGGTAGAGTGATGGGGAATGGAGGAAATGCAGTGTTTTTGTTGAGCTCTGTATTTCCTTCGAGGAAATGGAATGTGCTGCTGAACTGGAATCAAGTGTTATCAGGATTTCCGGCTTGAGGGAAGGTCTATCGTTCATAAACCTCAACAATCCCTGCAAATCATTGAATCTCGGTCTGCTCCAGGAGGTGCTCAATAAGTGTGAAGTGGTCGTGGTCTGGTGTGGAGACTTCAATAGCCACAACTGTTTTTGGGGCTCCCGTATCATGGACAAATATGGTGAATGTATCGAAAGTATAATTGAGGAATTTGACATGGTGCCGTTAAATGTTGGCAGTGGGATCTGCTTAAATCCATCCAAGGGGAAAACCTCCCCTCTTGATCTCACCTTCATCTCTTCGTCTGCAGCAGCAAGATGCAATTGGTGGGTGCACGGTGATAATCTGGGGAGCGACCACTTTCCAGTGTTCACAAACCTTTTATTTGAAAGGCCTTCCACAAATACCACAAATTTATTGAGGCCTCTGGTGGCCTTCCATGCTGGAATCTCTCCAAGGCCGACTGGGCTTCCTTTTCGCATCATTGCTCTGTGGAAGTGAGGGAAGAGCTTGCAAGTGGGAACACTGCTGACTTCAACAGCTCTTTAGTCCAGACTGTGAATGCCATCGCCCAGGAAACAATCCCTACCTGCAGAAGATCATCGCGCAGGAAGAGCAAAGTGCCTTGGTGGAATGTCGAGTGTGGTAAGGCCATCCAGGAAAGGAAGGAGGCTCTGAAGGAAGTGAGGAAATCCTTAAGGATGGAGGATGCAATAGAGTACAAGAGGAAAAGTGCCCAGGCCCAGCAGGTCATAAAACGAGCCAAGACTGCCTCTTGGCGGTGCTTTTGTTCATCCAGTAGCCCAGACTCCTCTCTTCAATCCGTTTGGAGAAGGGTGAATCCATGAACAGAATTAAAGATGGGGGAAGGGTCATCCCTGTACTTGTTTCACCTGGAACCTCCTCCTCAAACAGGGACAAGGCCGAGGCCTTGGACAAACATTTATCTGACCTAATTGGAGAAAACAACACCGACAGTGAGTCCAAGGTGTCCATATTCCAATTCCCGACCCAGCACAAAGAAATCCTCAATGACTGGTGTCCAGTAAATTCTCCTCTAAACCTTGACTTCTCCCTCTGGGAACTTAGGCAAGCTGTTCATAAATCTAGGAAGAGAGCCCCTGGCCCCGACCTACTGACCTTCCACATGTTCAAGGATATGGATGACAAGGTGTTGGGCAGTTTCTCGACCTATTTAACAGAGTTTGGTCTTCAGGAGAACTTCCCCGTGTCACTCTATGGTCGTACCGATCCTCAAAGCGGGGGGAAAATCCCCAAAACCCATCGTCATTCCACCCTATCTCCCTCATCTCAGTGGTAAGCAAATTAATGGAGAAGATGGTGAACAATTGGCTGGTTTTCTTCCTCGAACGGAACAACCTCGAAGTGCATTCCGAAAGGGCCGTTCAGCTATTGACAACATTGTTTTATTGGCTAATGAGGTGAGAAAAACTCAATAATCAGAAGTCACTTCTTGATGTTTTCCTGGACATTCATAAAGCCGAAGATACAGTCTGGCAGGAAGGCCTGCTTTACAAGCTGCACCATCTTGGTGTCGGTGGCAAATGTTTTGGTGGATCTGGGATTTTCTGTCCGCCAGGTCATTTCAAGTGAGAGCAGGCCAGACCCGCTCTTCCTACTTTCATCTGAAAGAAGGTGTCCCCCAGGGCATCTGTCTAAGCCCTGCACTTCAATGTTATGATCAATGATTTATAGCCTCCCTCCCAGGGATCCACAAAAAGATGCTGCTGTTTGCGGATGACATAGCTCTGTGGGTCCGGAGTAAAAATTTAGCTTTTGCATGAAGGAAGCCTCAGGCCGACATCGGCTTGATGGAGCTGTGGGCCCAAAAATTGGAGTTCCAGTTCACTTGGCCCAAATCAAAAGTTTGTAATTTTTTCCCGCAAGAGGATGGTTACGGATACATCACATCAGTCGGCGGAACCATCTTCAGAGCATCTTCTGAAATGGCATTCCTGGGTGTTGTTTTTGACAAGGGACTTAAGTGGAGTTCTCACACTAAGAAGATCGCAGTCAAATACACCAAAGGCCTAAATCTAATTAGATGCCTCATTGGCGCTTCCTGGGAGCCCACCAGGGAAGTCTTTTTTTCCTGTACAAAGCCCTGACCACCCCCAGTTGACAATGGTAGCCAGGTTTTTTCAGACATGTCAAAAACTAACTGCAAAAAACTTGAAGCCATTCAGGCTAAAGCCCTGCACATCTGTCTGGTGCTTTCGTGAGTAAGCCTGTCTGTGCCCTTTCTATGGAGGCCGGTGAGATGCCTCTATCCCTCCGCTGGGAGGTGTCCCAGCTTACATTATGGGCCAAATCCATATCCTCTGGGGCCAATCACCCAGCCCAAGCTGTTTTCGCAGACTGTTGGGAGTTTGAGGCATCGGGCAAAAATCTAAATCCCCCTCCCTTCGGTATGGCCTGTAAGCAGGCAGCAAGCAAAATGGGTCTGGTCTCCTTACCTATTAAGTCTGTCAAGAAAGTTCCAATCTGGCCCCCCTGGACTCTTACTATGCCTCAAATGCACCTGGATTTATGGGGGAAAGTCGACAAGGATAGCCCTTCTGCATCCTGCATCCAGGCGATCGAGTTCATCCATTCGGTTTGGAGTCAATCTCTCCACGTGTACGCGGGTGGTTCTAAAGTCTGTACCCTTGGGAGAACTGCGGTGGCAATATGCATCCCTGATATATTAGGTGACAAAGGCCAAATGGTTATCTCATCACCTCTCTGTCTTCGCAGCTGAACTCCTTGCTATCATACTGGCACTAGAATGGATAATCGAGTTCCATCCCCTCAGTGCCATGATCTTTTCTCATTCCCTTTCTGCACTTAAGACACTAGAGTCTCTACAGTAAGGATGGAGATTTGACCTGGTTCTCGAAGTACTGCCCCTGATAAACATTGCCAGTTGGAGAGGATCTGTGGTCAATCTGTGCTGGATCCCCACGCATGTGGGCATCGGGGGAAACGAGGCCTGCGTCCTTGCAGCCAAGTGTGCACTCACATCCAAATGCACCTCCCAAATCCCTTTGGGCCCATCTGAAATTGTGAATGTGGCCAGGGACAAGATTGTTTAAAAAAGGCAATCCCAGTGGGACATCACCACTAAGGGTAGGTTCTGTTACAGGTTGAATCCAGAGGCGAACCCCCCTATTAGGCTCCCACCGTTGTTGCGCAGAGACCAGGTGGCTCTCCCCAGGCTAAAACTTTGGCACTGTCGCCTTAATTTGTATCTTCACGTGATAGGGCTTCACCTTACCGGGACCTACGACACCTGTACGAAACCCGAAGATTTAATTCACTTGTTTCTGGAATGCCGCCTGTATGATGGACCCAGGTTGCTCCTACTTAAAATCATTAGAGAGGCGGATGTTGGTGTGTCTGATCTGCCGGTCATTTGTGGTCATTTAAGCCAGAAGCATCTTGACTGTGTAAGGCGGTCCTAAACTTTTTGAAAGCGAGCGGGAGACCCATATAGTTTCATGGATCTCCCATCGGCTCTTTTTTTTTTTTTTTTTTTTTTCAACACAGTTATGTCCAGGCGCAAGGCGTGTATCGACCCTCGCGGCTCTGAAAACGCCATAAAAAGTGATAATAAGCAGAAGAAGACAAACATATGACCAATGGACGGGCAAAGGCGAAAGCTGGCATGAAGGCGATGGTTGATAGGCTGGATGCGAGGGCAGATGACGTGGCATTGAGCATCGAGGCTCCACTGGATGAGGTGAATGGAGTGAGGGTGTGTTGATTGTGTCCGAAAATAGATTAAGGCGGGTGAGGTCAGAATGACAAAAGAAATAAATGGACGTCAACGAGAAGTACAAGGGCTGACGGAGGGCAGGAACAATCGATATATTATCATCGGCTAATGCTTTTTGTCTGTCTGTCACACCTGAAACACGGAAACACTTGGAGGTTGTAGAGAAACAAAGAAGAGAAAAAAATTATGAAGTAAAAGTTGCTTCAAATTATTCCAAACCGAAGAGAAATCATAATTTTTTTCAATCAGATCAAAAATTGAACTTGGGTGGTGTATAAAACAAAAGAACGCTGCTTCAAACACAACGTTTTTTTTTTTTCAAAAGAAAATTTGCTGTCAAGAAATATGCCACGATATATTTGCTGTGAAGACATATGATGATTTTTGAATTTCAGAATATTATTCCCAGTACATTTAAAAGGCTAATACTGTCTGTCTTATCCCCTGAAGCACGAAATGACCCTCGGAGACAATAAATGATGTAAATGTTGCTTCAAATTAATCCACACCTCCGAGAAAATGATAATACTGCCTCAATTTGGCGAAAGGTAAAGAGGAAGTAACGCCTGCGGTGGGCGGCAGAATGGTGGTTGGACCACGTGACTCAACGTTCTGCTGCATTCAACATTGTCTGTTAAACGCAGGTATGAAGATTGCCAAGCTTTGCAACGATCGCGTTATGGGACTTTCTACCGGTATACGCCTCGGTCTTCAGGGAGGCCTCTGGTGAGAGTCTGGAAGTGGATGAAGGGTCTGGGAGTGGGGATGGCACCTATCCTCGGGTAGCGAAATTTTATATTCCAATATGAACTGAAAATTGGTACTTTCATTGTGTGAAATGAACAACAGTGCCTATAGAAAGTTTACACCCCCTTTCAAAGTGTTCACCTTTTGTTACTTTGTAGCCTGGAATTAAATTGCATTAAATCAGACTTTTCCACCTTTATTTACACATCATAACCTACAACCTCCAAGTGAAAAACAAATTCTACATCTAGAAAGAGCAATCAGAGATTGCAGACCGTCACCAAGATGTTTTCAGTGGTTTTTAAGGTTTTTGTGGTAAAACAAATATGGCGGCCGAAACACCTGACCGATGACGTCATAATTATTATTTTCTCTCCACCAATTTATCTCTAGAGCCTAGATGATGCTCAACAAATTTCATCTTGATCAGATGAAGTTTTGTACTTGTCGAATTATGATGTCATAATGGAGGCACCTATGACATCATCATTAACATATTGTATTCCCCATGGAGATTTCTTTACACTGAGCCATGTCTCATATTTTTCTATGCAGCGCTTTCGGAGATCTAGAGGTGCAAAATTTTTCGGTTTTTCCAAGATGGCGGCCGAACCACGTGACCTATGACATCATAATTATCATTAAAAAAATATACAGTTGGAGTTGCACCGATGGTGAAAATTTCCTGTCAATCGGAAGGGCTGCAGAGAAAATCATATTTATTCTGTGCGGACAAACAAACAGACAGACAAACATGAAAAATCGGTCAGAGACCGAGGACTTGCCAAAATGTACATTTTTATCGGCCATTTTCGACAAATATGGCGGCCGAACCACGTGACTGATGACGTCATCATTAACATATTTTATTCCCCATGGAGAGTTCTTTCCAATGAGCCATGTCTCAATTTTTTCTATTCAGGACTTTTGGAGATGTGGAGGTGCAAAGATTTTCGGTTTTTCCAAGATTGCAGCCGAACCACGTGACCGATGACGTCATAATTAACATATTTTATTCCCCATGGAGAGTTCTTTACAATGAGCCATGTCGCAATTTTTTCTATTCAGCACTTTCGGAGATATGGAGGTGCTAGGTTTTTCGGGTTTTCCAAGATGGAGGCCGAACCACGTGACCTATGACGTCATCATTAACATATTTTATTCCCCATGGAGAGTTCTTTATAATGAGCCATGTCTCATTTTTCTATTCAGCACTTTCTGAGATATGGAGGTGCTAGGTTTTTCGGTTTTTCCAAGATGGCGGCCGAACCACGTGACCGATGACGTCATTATTAACATATTTTATTCCCCATGGAGAGTTCTTTGCAATGAGCCATGTCTCAATTTTTTCTATTCAGCACTTTCGGAGATATGGAGGTGCAAAGTTTTTCGGTTTTTCCAAGACGGCGGCCGAACCACGTGACTGATGACGTCATCATTAGCATATTTTATTCCCCATGGAGAGTTCTTTTCAATGAGCCATCTCTCAATTTTTTCTATTCAGCACTTTCAGAGAAATGGAGGTGCAATTTTTTTTCCAAGATGGCGGCCGAACCACGTGACATATGACGTCATCATTAACATATTTTATTCCCCATGGAGAGTTCTTTTCAATGAGCCATGTCTCAATTTTTTCTGTTCAGCACTTTCGGAGATGTTGAGGTGCAAATTTTTCGGTTTTTCCAAGATGGCGGCCGAACCACGTGACCGATGACGTCATCATTAACATATTTTATTCCCCATGGAGAGTTCTTGACAAGGAGCCATGTCTCAATTTTTTCTATTCAGCACTTTCAGAGATATGGAGGTGCAAAGTTTTTCGTTTTTTCCAAGATGGCGGCCGAACCACGTGACTGATGACATCATCATTAACATATTTTATTCCCCATGGAGAGTTCTTTCCAATGAGCCATGTCTCAATTTTTTCTATTCAGCACTTCCGGAGATATGGAGGTGCAAATCTTTTCGGTTTTTCCAAGATGGCGGCCGAACCACGTGACTGATGACGTCATCATTAACATATTTTATTACCCATGGAGAGTTCTTTCCAATGAGCCATGTCTCAATTTTTTCTATTCAGCACTTCCGGAGATATGGAGGTGCAAAGTTTTTCGGTTTTTCCAAGATGGCGGCCGAAACACGTTACCGATGACGTCATAAATTGGGCACAGTCTATTCCAGGGCAAGACGAATATGTGTGCAAAGTTTGGCGATTGCCCGTCCGTGCAACGGTGTAGACGCAGTGCTGCAAACAGACAGACAAACAGACAGACAGACAGACAGACAAACAAACGAACAGATCAACATACTTGCCGGAATCTTTTCCGGCAAGTAACAAACAAACGAACAGATCAATATACTTGCCGGAATCTTTTCCGGCAACTAACAAACAAACGAACAGATCAACATACTTGCCGGAATCTTTTCCGGCAAGTAACAAACGAACAGATCAACATACTTGCCTGAATCTTTTCCGGCAAGTGACAAACAAACAGACTCTAATGCAGTACCGTCTCCTCTGGCGAGGGTAAAAATCAGAATATTAATTAAAAATACAAAACTGTAATATCTTGGAAACGTGATCTGATCATTCTCTTGCCAATAGGTTCCCATTATATCATGGTCTTAATCTTCTCTTTCCAAATGATAAGAGCTACACCATGGGTGTGTGTATCCTTCAGTCCACAGTGGAGAGTGTGGTGCCATCGCTAGTCGTTTGGCACCTTGAACCGTCCAACAGCACTCTCTAATACCAAGTATGTCCAGATGGTATCTTTGCGTCTCTCTGATAACTTGAGCTAACTTTGATGTTTCATACGTGGTGCGGACATTCCACACTCCTCTACGGGTCACTCCTTTGGGTCCAAGTTCGCTCCACTTCGTACTCCTGACTTTCCCAAGGACTTTGATCAGAAGTAGTCACACTGCCAAGTAGTTGGCTTTTAAATGTGTATGTGATCCTTCACATGTGCTGAAAACATGCATGTGCTTGCAATCCTTCATTCTTTTATATTTTCATTAAATTGCCCATTAACAGTCATCGACCATGCCATGTTCTCAACCAATTGATAACTGCAACACTTAGACTAATTCAAATATATAAATGAACAAACTTGTGTTGCAGGTGCACACACACCGCGTGTTTATTTTTTATACAACTTTTCCAGGATGTTGTTGACGTGTCAAAAATTAGACATGTTTCCATGATTGTTTATGTCTTTTTACGTGTTCCACCCAACTACCAAGTATTTTATGATTGCAACACCACACATGAATGCACACGAATACTTGGCAGAGGAGGAGAAACGACCCCAAAGTCGGTTGACATCTCAAACAAATAACTTTATTTTCTCAATTGTTTCCCTCAGGGAAACAGGGAATTCTGCAGGGAATCTATACATTTTGAAACCCTTCTCCAATCGATTGGTGCGTCCAATGGCACAGCAAGCGGCACTATCGTTTTAAAAATGACTTCAACAAACCTTTTGCAAAGGCAAATAAAAACTAGCCAAATATTTCTTGCTCCCCCAACTCATTTCACATCAATGCCGTATGGACACAACACCTTCAGGAAATCTACACCTGGTCGGCTAGTAGCATGGGGGAAAGTTTTTTTTTATAAGGGGTGTTACGTATTACCTCCCCAAACCCCGGTTACCTTAAGAGTCTCGAGAGGCAACGCGGCAGAAAGATTTGTTATTTTGAGTATTCTAATAAACCATGGAAAAACCACACCAATGCAATTGTGATAAACAAAACAAGTAATTGTTTTAATCACTCTCACATACACAATAATAGCACTATGAAAGAAAGTACCATGAAAATATCACTTGCATCAAATGAACAATACATATGATGGTACCATCATTCCCCAATACTCTCAAAGCAATAAACTCACTATATGCGAAACGTGAGTGGAATGTAACATTCCCCAAAGTCTGTGCATGGATCCCCACGCTGGTTTATGGTCGAAGTCGTGCAGAACGGCAAATCAACAGGCAGGTATCGGCATGGCAGGGAACGAGGAGTTGCGAGGTGAGAGGTCGATATGGGAATTGAGCCGATATGGAAACCAACGGTGCTCCACACGGTGATGTCGACGTGGGAATCCCAATGACAAAACAAGATGCACCAAGTGGACAGCCTCTTTGAGGACAAAATGGCGTATCGGCCTGTAATGGAGGCGCGTGCTTTCCCTCCAACAATAGCTCACACTTGGTGATAAAACCTGAGACGCAGGTTTAAATACAATCGCAATATGTGATGATGTCGCAGGCAATCCCTTTCCTGGGAAGCCTCAACTAATTCGCGACCAATATCAATAAAGTCCGCTTGCAGCCTCGATACGATTCACAGCTGTCTCCTCCTCTCCCCGCCGATCTCCTCCTCTCTCCACTTCCTGTTTCTTTGCCGTGGTTTCCTTTTTCCTTCACAAACATTTATTTCTATCTTTTACTAAAGTCATCTCCATTTCACACAAAAATCATAACAACAATAATATCTGAAACTAAAAATCCTACAAGAATATAATAACAACAAAGGCGGAAGTGAAGGCTCTGTAAAAGGGGCTCAAACTCAGAACCCTAAGATCTAAATCCATCCACCTTAACCATTTAGCTAGCACCAGAATCAGGGGGACTGTTGAGTTTTTTCTTACCCGCTGGCAACTGTCGTTCACCCCATCATGGCCCCCAGCACAAAAACTTTATTTTGAAGCTATAGCCACCCTAAATAGTTGTTATAGTGAGGCGCAGTCTTGTCGCATCCTGCTTTCTCAAGCATTGCAACGTTGTTATAGTTGGCTGGTGTTAGATGCAATACTTTGTCATGGCTGTGGGGGTACCAGAGTGCAGATAAAGCTTTTGTTTCAAGAGCGACATGCATGGAGGCTCTTTCAGTCTGTACTACTGCAGCTGCTGCAGGCCGAAACGTTGCTGAACCTCCGTGAACTCCAGGGAGGGAGCAGGGTGTAACAATCACGAGCATCCTGACTGCACTTGGATTTATCATCTCAACCCTGCTGCTCATACTCACAGGTGGTGATGGTGAGGGAACATCAACACCTGTACCTCCATCATCGCCATCGGAGAAGGAGGTTATGAAGAAGTGGAGGAAAATCACTTGCAATCCTTGGGTTGGGCCTTAGCAAAGCTTCCTGGGAAGGATGCAGCCGCCCTACCAGGAATAATCGAGAGTATTGTGTCCTGACTCCTCAGCTTCTTGCCCAAAATGGCTGTCTTTCAGAAAAGTTGTATGCACTTGTTGCTACCATTGGCGGGCTGTGTACATTGCCGCCCACGACTAGTTATGTCGTAAAACATAGAGGTAAGAGGCTCACGGCAACTCCACCAACAATGAGCGCTGTCTTTTTATCTTCATGAGAAGCAGCTGTGGTTTTTTCGGCTGGGGTGACAGTTGGCGTTTGTGCAGTCGGGACGACAGGTGGTGCAGGTACCACAACGCCTTTGTCTCCAGTTAGTGCAGGTTGGGGTATCGATGCTGCGTTTACATCAGTGTTCACAACTGATTTTATGTTTTCAGTAGCAATAACAATCTTGTTATTGGAACCATTGAGCCCTGTTCCAGGATGTAGAGTTGTTTGTCAGAAGGTGCCATGTAGAACCCATGAGAAAAGACGTTCTCTAACTTGTTCTATGTATAACACAGGGCGTTTTGTTAGCGTTCAATCACCGATGGGAGTTTGACAGTAGATGCTATATAGCATCTTTAACCAAGACCAAGAACTGCTCCTGTGCGTCAAATGTGGTGCTGATACCCAAGATGCATCTCCGTGTCAGAAACTGTGCATTTTGGATTGCCAAGACGTAAGTCCGGGTTGAGTCATTCAGTCGCTTGACACCTGGACGGGTGAATCCCTCTGATTTATCGAAGGATAAACGTAGTCCATGCCTGATAGACCTCAGAACCCTGTGCGATGAAAGCAATATAAATTTATCTGCTGGGAGACATTTTAAGAGCAAATGATATATTTCCATGGCCATAACCCATACCATTGTCTCTTATAGGGCCGTCCCACTCTTATCCCAGTGGTAAACAGTCCCCAGGCTCTGATTATATTTTTTCTGCTTCCACCAATCTGTGTTCAGAGTAACACCAAACTAACTGCAGATGCTTTCATAGGATCTGCAATCATATGGGTTGTCAAATACACTCCATATCTTGGCTTGAGGGAGTGGCACCTTGACCTCTGAAAGGATTCTCCAAACCTGCTGGCATACGTGGAAATTAAATAGAGTGTGAAAGTGGGTGCTTCGGAACTGGACTGTAGTTGTTGACTGACACACCACAGCCCTTGGAAGCACAACAGACTGCAAAATTGAGTTGATTGTGCCAAAACTGCATTGAGTGTAAGTTCCATGTTTGTACAAGCTCTTTGCTGCTCATGAGTGGCAGTTTATACTTGGCAAAGATATCTGGGAACTCTACCTTGAACTTTTCTTGTGCTGAATCTGTCACCTTTCATTGTGTGAAATGAACTACAGTGCTGATAGAAAGTCTACACCCCTTTTCAAATTTTTCACCTTTTGTTACCTTGTAGCCTGTAATTAAATTGCATTAAACAGACTTTTTCCACGTTTATTTACACATCGTAACCCATAACTTCCAAGTGAAAAACAAATTCTACAAAATTCAGAAAATTAATCAAAAATACAAAACTGGCTTTCTTGAAAACGTGCTCTGATGATTCTCTCACTCATAGTAATAGGTTCCCATTATATCATGGTCTGGATCTTCTCTTTCCAAATGATAAGAGCTCCACCATGGGTGTGTGCATCCTTCAGTCCAGAGTCGAGAATGGTGGTGCCATCGCCAGTCGTTTGGCACCTTGAACCGTCCAACAGCACTCCCTAATACCAAGTATGTCCAGATGGTATCTTTGCGTCTCTCTGATAACTTGAGCTAACTTTGATGTTTCAAATGTGGTGTCGACATTCCATACTCCTCTATGGATATCTCCTTTGGGTCCTTTCGCTCCACTTCGTACTCCTGAATTTCCTAAGGACTTTGATCAGAAGTACTCATACTGCCAAGTAATTGGCTTTTAAATGTGTTTGTGAACCTTCACATGTGTGTGGTCCTTTTAAATGCGCTGAAAACATGCATGTGCATGCAATCCTTCATTCTTTTATATTTTCATTAAATCGCCCATTAACAATGTCATGGACCATGCCATGTTGTTAACCAATGGTAACTGCAACACTTAGACCAATTGAACCACTTTTAGAGGCCATTTTTCCCCACACAGCAGGGGTTGGTCTTTTTCTGCCACTGTGGTCCCCTTTTTGAAGCAATTCGGGCACCGTGGTCCCCTTTTTGCAGCAATGTTTTATGGCCGGATGCTCTTCCTTCCGCCAACCCTGTTACTCTCCTCTTGCGACACACAGGGAATTACCAGTGAACTGGTACTCAATTTGCCGACCTCAGAAGGATGACATGCTGAGTCAACCCCTCTGGCGTTAATTCAGAGATCGACTGGGATTACGAACCCAGGATCTTAGGGTCCCAAGCTGGCACCCTAACTGCTGAGCCAACACCAGACCAATTCAAGTCAATGAACTAACTTGTGTTACAGGCGCACACACGTAGCATTGTTAACTTTTACACAACTTTGCCTGCAGGATGTTATTGACCTGTCGTAAATTATACGTTTCCATGATGGTTTATGGCTTTTTACGAGTTACAACCAATAACCAAGTATTTTATGATTACAACACCACACATGAATAGACATGAATACTTGGCACAGAAACGACCCCGAAGTCGGTTTACATCTCAAACAAATAACTTTATTTTCTCAATTGTTTCCCTCCGGTATCTGCAGGGAATCTATACATTTTGAAACCCTTCTCCAATCGATTGGTGCATCCAATGGCACAGCAAATGGAACTATCGTTTTAAAAAGGACTTCATCAAACCTTTTGCCAAGGCAAACAAAAACTAGCCAAAGATTTCTTGCTCCCCCACCTCATTCCACATCAATGTCGTATGGACACAACACCCTCAGGAAATCGACACCTGGCAGGCCGGTAGCATGGAGGAAAGTTTTTTTATTACAAGGGGTGTTATGTGTTACCTCCCCAAACCCCGGTTACCTCAGAGTCTCGAGAGGCAATGCGGCAGAAAGATTTGTTATTTTGAGTGTTCTAATAAACCATGGTAATACCACACCAATGCAATTGTGAAGAACAAAACAAGTAATTGTTTTCATCACTCTCACATACACAACAATAACACTATGAAAGAAAGTACCATGAAAATATCACTTGCATCAATTGAACAATACATATGATGGTACCATCATTCCCCAATGCTCTCAAAGCAATAAACTCACGATACGCCAAACGTGCGTGGAATGTAACATTCCCCAAAGTCTGTGCACGGATCCCCATGCTGGTTTAAGGTCAAAGTCATGCAGAATGGCAAATCAACAGGCAGGTATCGGCACGGCGGTGGACGAGGAGTTACGAGGTGAGAGGTCGACATGGGAATTGAGCCGATATGAAACCCAACGGCGCTCCACACGGTGATGTCGATATGGGAATCCCAATGACAAAACAAGATGCACCAAGTGGACAGCCTCTTTGAGGACAAAATGGCATATCGGCTTGTAATGGAGGCGCTTGCTTTCCCTCCAACAATAACACAGACTTGGTGATAAAACCTGAGACGCAGGTTTAATTACAATCGCAATATGTGATGATGTCACGGGCAATCCCTTTCCTGGGAAGCCTCAACTAATTCGCGACCAATATCAATAACGTCCGCTTGCAGCCTCGATACGATTCACAGCTGTCTCCTCCTCTCTCCACTTCCTGTTTCTTTGCCGTGTTTTCCTTTTTCCTTCACAAACATTAATTTTTATCTTTTACTAAAGTCATCTCCATTTCACACAAAAATCTTAACAACAATAATATCTGAAACTAAAAATCCTACAAGAATATAATAACAACAAAGGCTGAAGTGAAGGCTCCGTAAAAGGGGCTCAAACTCAGAACCCTAAGATCTCAATCCATCCACCTTAACCATTTAGCTAACACTAGGATCAGGGGGACTGTTGAGTTTTTTCTTACCCGCTGGCACCCGTCGTTCACCCCATCATGGCCCCCAGCACAAAAACTTTATTTTGAAGCTATAGCCACCCTTTATAGTTGTTATAGTGAGGCGCAGTTTTGTCGCATTCTGCGTTCTCAAGCATTGCAACGTTGTTATAGTTGGCTGGTGTTAGAGTCAATACTTTATCATGGCTGTGGGGGTACCAGAGTGCAGATACAGCTTTTGTTTCAAGAGCGACATGTATGGAGGCTCTTTCAGTCTGTACTACTGCAGCTGCTGCAGGCCCAAAACGTTGCTGAACCTCCGTGAACTCCAGGGAGGGAGCAGGGTGTAACAATCGCGAGCATCCTGACTGCACTTGGATTTATCATCTCAACCCTGCTGCTCACACTCACAGGTGGTGATGGTGAGGGAACATCAACACCTGTACCTCCATCATCGCCATCGGAGAAGGAGGTTATGAAGAAGTGGAAGAAAATCACTTGCAATCCTTGGGTTGGGCCTTAGCAAACCTTCCTGGGAAGGATGCAGCCGCCCTACCAGGAATAATCGAGAGTATTGTGTCCTGACTCCTCAGCTTCTTGCCCAAAATGGCTGTCTTTCAGAAAAGTTGTATGCACTTGTTGCTACCATTGGCGGGCTGTGTACATTGCCGCCCACGACTGGTTATGTCGTAAAACATAGAGGTAAGAGGCTCACGGCAACTCCACCAACAATGAGCACTGTCTTTTTATCTTCATGAGAAGCAGCTGTGGTTTTTTCGGCTGGGGTGACAGTTGGCGTTTGTGCAGTCGGGACGACAGGTGGTGCAGGTACCACAACGCCTTTGTCTCCAGTTAGTGCAGGTTGGCGTATCGATGCTGCGTTTACATCAGTGTTCACAACTGATTTTAGGTTTTCAGTGGCAATAACAATCTTGTTATTGGAACCATTGAGCGCTGTTCCAGGATGTAGAGTTGTTTGTCAGAAGGCGCCATGTAGAACCCATGAGAAAAGACGTTCTCTAACTTGTTCCATGTATAACACAGGGCGTTTTGGTAGCGTTCAATCACCGATGGGAGTTTGACAGTAGATGCTATATAGCATCTTTAACCAAGACCAAGAACTGCTCTTGTGCATCAAATGTGGTGCTGATACCCAAGATGCATCTACGTGTCAGAAACTGTGCATTTTGGATTGCCAAGACGGAAGTCCGAGTTGAGTCATTCAGTCGTTTGACACCTGGACGGGTGAATCCCTCTGATTTATCGAAGCATAAACGTAATCCATGCCTGATAGACCTCAGAATCCTGTGCAATGTGCAATGCAATATAAATCTATCTGCTGGGAGACATTTTATGAGCAAATGATATATTTACACGACCATAACCCATACCATTGTCTCTTATAGGGCCGTGCCCACTCTTATTCCAGTGGTAAACAGTCCCCAGGCTCTGATTATATTTTTTCTGCTTCCACCAATCTGTGTTCAGAGTAACACCAAACTAACTGCAGATGCTTTCATAGGATCTGCAATCATACGGGTTGTCAAATACACTCCATATCTTGGCTTGAGGGCAGGGCACCTTGAGCACTGAAAGGATTCTCCGAACCTGCTGGCATACGTGGAAATTAAATAGAGTGTGAAAGTGGGTGCTTCGGAACTGGACTGTAGTTGTTGACTGACACACCACATCCCTTCGCGGCACAACAGACTGCACAATTGAGTTGATTGTGCCAAAACTGCATTGAGTGTGTGGTCCATGTTTGTACAAGCTCTTTGCTGCTCATGAGTGGCAGTTTATACTTGGCAAAGATATCTGGGAACTCTACCTTGAACTTTTCTTGTGCTGAATCTGTTACCTTTCATTGTGTGAAATGAACTACAGTGCCTATAGAAAGTCAACACCCCTTTTCAAATTTTTCACCTTTTGTTACCTTGGAGCCTGTAATTAAATTGCATTAAACAGACTTTTTCCACGTTTATTTACACATCGTAACCCATAACTTCCAAGTGAAAAACAAATTCTACAAAATTCAGAAAATTAATCAAAAATACAAAACTGGCTTTTCTTGAAAACGTGCTCTGATGATTCTCTCACTCATAGTAATAGGTTCCCATTATATCATGGTCTGGATCTTCTCTTTCCAAGTGATAAGAGCTCCACCATGGGTGTGTGCATCCTTCAGTACAGAGTCGAGAATGGTGGTGCCATCGCTAGTCGTTTGGCACCTTGAACCGTCCAACAGCACTCCCTAATACCCAGTATGTCCAGACGGTATCTTTGCGTCTCTCTGATAACTTGAGCTAACTTTGATGTTTCAAATGTGGTGTCGACATTCCATACTCCTTTATGGATATCTCCTTTGGGTCCTTTCGCTCCACTTTGTACTCCTGACTTTCCGAAGGACGTTGATCAGAAGTAGTCATACTGCCAAGTAATTGGCTTCTAAATGTGTTTGTGAACCTTCACATGTGTGTGATCCTTTTAAATGGGCTGAAAACATGCATGTGCATGCAATCCGTCATTCTTTTATATTTTCATTAAATCGCCAATTAACAATGGCATGGACCATGCCATGTTGTTAACCAATGGTAACTGCAACACTTAGACCAATTGAACCACTTTTAGAGGCCATTTTTCCCCGCAGAGCAGGGGTTGGTCTTTTTCGGGCACCGTGGTCCCCTTTTTGAAGCAATGTTTTATGGCCGGATGATCTTCCTTCCGCCAACCCTGTTAGTCTCCTCTTGCGACACACAGGGAATTACTAGTGAACTGGTACTCAATTTGCCGACCTCAGAAGGATGACATGCTGAGTCAACCCCTCTGGCGTTAATTCAGAGATCGACCGGGATTCGAACCCAGGATCTTAGGGTCCCAAGCCGGCACCATAACTGCTAAGCCAACACCAGACCAATTCAAGTCAATAACCTAACTTGTGTTACAGACGCACACACGTAGCATTGTTGACTTTTACACAACTTTGCCTGCAGGATGTTCTTGACCTGTCGTAAATTATACGTTTCCATGATGGTTTATGGCTTTTTACGAGTTACACCCAATAACCAAGTATTTTATGATTACAACACCACACATGAATAGACATGAATACTTGGCACAGAAACGACCCCAAAGTCGGTTTACATCTCAAACAAATAACTTTATTTTCTCAATTGTTTCCCTCCGGTATCTGCAGGGAATCTATACATTTTGAAACCCTTCTCCAATCGATTGGTGCGTCCAATGGCACAGCAAACGGAACTATCGTTTTAAAAAGGCCTTCATCAAACCTTTTGCAAAGGCAAACAAAAACTAGCCAAAGATTTCTTGCTCCCCCACCTCATTCCACATCAATGCCGTATGGACACAACACCTTCAGGAAATCTACACCTGGTAGGCCGCTAGCATGGAGGAATTTTTTTTTTTATAAGGGGTGTTACGTGTTACCTTCCCAAACCCCGATTTCTCGAGAGGCAATGCGACAGAAAGATTTGTTATTTTGAGTGTTCTAATAAACCATGGTAATACCACACCAATGCAATTGTGAAGAACAAAACAAGTAATTGTTTTAATCACTCTCACATACACAATAATAACACTATGAAAGAAAGTACTGTAGCGGCTGCCGCTGGGGTTACACAATCGCTTTGCACCTATCAAGGACGCGGAGCGATCACCAGGCCGGGCTCGTCCAGGACGCCCGGGCAGGCCCGCGCTCGACTTGCCAGGCCTCGGTCGGGACGCCCGGGCAGGCTCGCCCTCAACTTGCCAGGCCGCAGCCGGGACGCGGGGCCACGCCCCCTGGCGCCAGGCCTGGGCAAACCCCCTGGCGGAATAGATATATATTGCTGACCGTAAAACGTTTTTCCCAGAGTGCCTGAGTGTTTGATTCGAATAAAGCAGCTCAGATGAATTCAAGCTTTTTGTCGCGTCCATTCTTTCGATCGACGTGGGAGCCACAGCTCCTTCATTGGTGACCTACCGACATGGACACGGCAGTCGCCCTTAAACTGCCTACCTTCTGGGAGGCTCACGCGGCGGTTTGGTTCGCACAAGCGGAGTCCCTGTTCGCCCTGCGGGGCATCACGGCGGACGACACCCGCTTCCACCACGTGGTCGCTGCGCTCGGGTCGGCCACCGCAGCCCGCGCCCTGAGCCTCCTCGAGAGCCCGCCAGCCGCTGACAAATACGGCGCGATTAAGACGCTTCTCCTCGATGCTTTCGCCCTCCCAGCGGCGGAACGCGCACGGCGCCTGCTCGATTTGCCTGAGCTCGGCGACACGCGCCCTTCCGAGCGAATGGACTACATGCTTTCGCTGCTCGGCGAGCACTCTCCGGCATTCCTGTTCCGGGAGCTGTTCCTCCGTCAGCTGCCTAACCCGGTACGCCTCGCCCTGGCAAGCACGACGATCACAGATCCCCGGGCCCTTGCCAGAGAAGCCGACAAAATCTCCGCCGCGGGACAGCGCATCGCAGCGGCGACATGGGACCCGCCGCCGCCTGATGCACCATCCATGGCGCCCGAGCACCCGGCGCGTTCGACGGCCGAACTGCCGACGCAATTGGCGGCCGCTATACCGAGCCGACCACGTCCAGCACGACGTCCGAAGCCTCCACCCGACCAAGCGTGGTGTTCCTATCATGCCAGGTTCGGACAGAAGGCCCGGACATGCCGACCCCCGTGCACCTTCGGCGGGTCGGGAAACGGCCAGGCCGGCGTTCATTACCTGCCATGAGCGCCGGCCACAGTCACACGGGCAACTTACTGTTCATCACGGATAAAGCGTCCGGACGGCGCTTCCTGTGCGACACCGGCGCCCAAGTGAGCGTCATGCCCGCCTCTGACCAGGACAGGCAATCCGCGGTTTGCGGCCCCTCCTTGGTTGCGGCCAACGGATCGACTATCCGCACCTTCGGCCCGCGCAACGTCACCCTCTGCTTCGGCGGCCAACGCTTTGCTTGGACGTTTGTAACCGCCAACGTGCCCATGGCTCTGCTAGGCGCTGACTTCCTCTGCGCACACGGACTGCTGGTGGACGTCCAACGGCGTCGTTTAATCAACGCTGAAACCTTCAGCTCCCTGGTATGCACATTGAGCAGCTCCGCGCCGACCGAGCTGGCATGCACCGTCCCGGCGGCGAACGAGTTTGCTCGCCTGCTCGTGGAGTTCCCGGCCCTCACGCGGCCGACGTTTTCGGCCGTCGCAGTACGGCATGGGATCGAGCACCACATACCAACCACGGGCCCGCCGGTCTACGCCAGGGCCCGCCGCCTCGACCCAGCCAAGCTTGCCGTTGCGAAGGCCGAATTCGACGCGTTGGAGCACCTCGGCATCGTGCGGCGCTCCGATAGCGCGTGGGCCTCGCCACTGCACATCGTGCCAAAGCCGGGGGGTGGATGGCGCCCGTGTGGCGACTACCGCCGTCTTAATGACGCTACAACACCCGACAGGTACCCGATCCCGCATATCCAAGACTTCTCCGCCCGTCTGGCGGGACGGGTCATTTTTTCGAAAATTGATCTCATACGGGGATATCACCAGGTACCTGTCAGGGCGGCCGACGTCCCTAAAACGGCAGTCATCACGCCGTTCGGCTTATTCGAGTTCTTGCGGATGCCGTTTGGTCTCAAGAACGCGGCTCAGGCGTTCCAGCGCTTGATGGACGGCGTGCTGCGTGACCTGCCGTTCCTTTTCGTTTACCTGGACGACATCCTCGTCGCCAGCACGTCCCGGGCCGAGCACCTCCTCCACCTCCGAACACTGTTCGGGCGCCTCAGCGAGCACGGCCTCATCGTCAACCCGGCCAAATGCCACTTCGGCACGACGGCCGTTGATTTTTTGGGCCACCACATCACCAAGAACGGGGCTGTGCCGCTGCCAACCAAGGTCGAGGCCATCACCACTTTCCCGCGTCCCCGCACCATAAAGGCCCTGCAGGAATTCCTGGGAATGGTGAATTTTTATCACCGCTTCGTGCCCCGCGCTGCTCAACTCATGCGGCCCCTCTACGAAGCCCTCCGGGGCAAGCCGGCCAAGCACGACATCGCCTGGTCCGCAGCAATGGATGCGGCCTTCCAAAGCTCAAAGCGGGCCCTCGCCGACGCAACACTGCTCGCTCACCCGGTGCTCAACGCTCCCATCGCCCTCACCACGGATGCCTCCGACTACGCGGTGGGCGCCGTACATGAGCAATGGGTGAACGGGGTTTGGCAGCCACTCGCTTTTTTCAGCCGGCAGCTCCGGCCGAACGAGCTCAAATACAGCACGTTTGACCGGGAGCTCCTCGGTCTACACCTGGCCGTCCGCCATTTCCGCCACCTCCTGGAGGGCCGACCTTTCACGGCGCTCGTCGACCACAAGCCGTTGGTTTACGCCATGGCCAAGGTCACGGAGCCATGGTCGGCCCGCCAACAGCGCCACCTCTCCGCCGTGTCGGAGTTTACCACGGACATCCGGCACGTCGCCGGCAAAAACAACGCCGTGGCCGACTGTCTTTCCCGGGCCAGCGCGAACGCGGTCCACCTGGGCGTGGATTTTGCGCTTATGGCGGCGGACCAAACCACCGACACCACGGTGCAAGCCCTCCGGGCGGCGGACACGGGCCTCCGCCTGGCCGACATCCCCTGCGCGGACACTGTCCTGCTCTGCGACGTCTCCCAAGGCCGGCCTCGCCCCATCGTGCCCGTCACCTGGCAACGCCGCATCTTCGCCTCCCTCCACGGCCTTTCCCACCCGGGCCGGAAAGCTTCCCAGAAGCTGGTGTCGGCGTGTTTCGTCTGGCACGGCCTTCGTCGGGACGTCCGCGATTGGACCAGCGCCTGCACCGCCTGCCAACGGGCCAAGGTCCACCGACACACCCAGGCCCCGCTGGCACCTTTCACCGTGCCCGAACGACGTTTCGACCACGTCAACGTGGATCTGGTGGGCCCCCTTCCCCCATCACGAGGGTTCACACACCTGCTCACCATGGTGGACAGGACCACCAGGTGGCCGGAGGCCGTTCCCCTCGTCTCCACCACCACCGCCGACGTGGCGCAGGCCTTCATCGCCACCTGGGTCGCCCGCTTCGGCGCACCGGCGGACATCTCGTCAGACCGCGGACCACAGTTCACCTCCGAGCTGTGGGGCGCGGTCGCCCGCAACCTGGGGGTCAAGCTCCACCGTACTACGGCCTACCACCCCCAAGCAAACGGGTTGTGCGAGCGATTCCACCGCTCCATGAAGGCCGCGCTCATGGCCGGCCTTCAAGACGGCGGTTGGGCCGACCGGCTGCCGTGGGTCCTTTTGGGCCTTCGCACGGCCCCCAAGGAGGACCTCCAGGCATCCACCGCCGAGCTGGTCTATGGCCAGGTGCTACGCGTCCCGGGCGAATTCGTGCCCGACGCTACCAGTCCCTGGTCCGCAGCTCGCCAGCGCTCGGACCTCCAGGAGGCCGCCCGACGGTTTGCCCCCGTGCCGACATCCCACCACGGTGACCCCCAGTCCTACGTCCCCCCAGCACTCCGCACCGCGGAGTATGTTTTTGTGCGTCACGACGCACATCGGCGGCCACTGCAGCCGCCGTACGACGGGCCCTTCCGGGTGCTGCGACGGGACGACAAGTCGTTCGTCATCGACATCGGCGGCAGGTCGGACCGGATTGCAGTGGACCGCCTCAAGCCGGCGCACGTGGACGTCGACCACCCACCACGGGTGGCCCTCCCGCCGCGGCGAGGCCGCCCCCCGTCCACGGTGCCCCCCACTCGACCGCCCACCACCTCACCGGACCCCCTCCCACGACCCGCCAGGGGTCGCTTCGGCCGGGTCATCAGGACCCCCCTCAAGTTGACCCTGCCGGTGCAAGTCGATTCTGGGGGGACGTGTGTAGCGGCTGCCGCTGGGGTTACACAATCGCTTTGCACCTATCAAGGACGCGGAGCGATCACCAGGCCGGGCTCGTCCAGGACGCCCGGGCAGGCCCGCGCTCGACTTGCCAGGCCTCGGTCGGGACGCCCGGGCAGGCTCGCCCTCAACTTGCCAGGCCGCAGCCGGGACGCGGGGCCACGCCCCCTGGCGCCAGGCCTGGGCAAACCCCCTGGCGGAATAGATATATATTGCTGACCGTAAAACGTTTTTCCCAGAGTGCCTGAGTGTTTGATTCGAATAAAGCAGCTCAGATGAATTCAAGCTTTTTGTCGCGTCCATTCTTTCGATCGACGTGGGAGCCACAGCTCCTTCAGTACCATGAAAATATCACTTGCATCAATTGAACAATACACATGATGGTACCATCATTCCCCAATGCTCTCAAAGCAATAAACTCACGATACGCCAGACGGGCGTGGAATGTAACATTCCCCAAAGTCTGTGCACGGATCCCCATGCTGGTTTAAGGTCAAAGTCATGCAGAATGGCAAATCAACAGGCAGGTATCGGCACGGCGGTGGACGAGGAGTTACGAGGTGAGCGGTCGACATGGGAATTGAGCCGATATGGAAACCAACAGCGCTCCACACGGTGATGTCGATATGGGAATCCCAATGACAAAACAAGATGAACCAAGTGGACAGCCTCTTTGAGGACAAAATGGCGTATCGGCCTGTAATGGAGGCGCTTGCTTTCCCTCCAACAATAGCTCACACTTGGTGATAAAACCTGAGACGCAGGTTTAATTACAATCGCAATATGTGATGATGTCGCGGGCAATCCCTTTCCTGGGAAGCCTCAACGAATTCGCGACCAATATCAATAACGTCCGCTTGCAGCCTCAATACGATTCACAGCTGTCTCCTCCTCTACCCGCAGATCTCCTCCTCTCTCCACTTCCTGTTTCTTTGCCGTGTTTTTCTTTTTCCTTCACAAACATTTATTTTAATCTTTTACTAAAGTCATCTCCATTTCACACAAAATCTTAACAACAATAATATCTGAAACTAAAAATCCTACAAGAATATAATAACAACAAAGGCGGAAGTGAAGGCGCCGTAAAAGGGGCTCAAACTCAGAACCCTAAGATCTCAATCCATCCACCTTAACCATTTAGCGAGCAACAGGATCAGGGGGACTGTTGAGTTTTTTCTTACCCGCTGGCACCCGTCGTTCACCCCATCATGGCCCCCAGCACAAAAACTTTATTTTGAAGCTATAGCCACCCTTTATAGTTGTTATAGTGAGGCGCAGTTTTGTCGCATTCTGCGTTCTCAAGCATTGCAACGTTGTTATAGTTGGCTGGTGTTGGAGTCAATACTTTGTCATGGCTGTGGGGGTACCAGAGTGCAGATAAAGCTTTTGTTTCAAGAGCGACATGCATGGATGCTCTTTCAGTCTGTACTACTGCAGCTGCTGCAGGCCCAAAACGTTGCTGAACCTCCGTGAACTCCAGGGAGGGAGCAGGGTGTAACAATCGCGAGCATCCTGACTGCACTTGGATTTATCATCTCAACCCTGCTGCTCACACTCACAGGTGGTGATGGTGAGGGAACATCAACACCTGTACCTCCATCATCGCCATCAGAGAAGGAGGTTATGAAGAAGTGGAAGAAAATCACTTGCAATCCTTGGGTTGGGCCTTAGCAAAGCTTCCTGGGAAGGATGCAGCCGCCCTACCAGGAATAATCGAGAGTATTGTGTCCTGACTCCTCAGCTTCTTGCCCAAAATGGCTGTCTTTCAGAAAAGTTGTATGCACTTGTTGCTACCATTGGCGGGCCGTGTACATTGCCGCCCACGACTAGTTATGTCCTAAAACATAGAGGTAAGAGGCTCACGGCAACTCCACCAACAATGAGCGCTGTCTTTTTATCTTCATGAGAAGCAGCTGTGATTTTTTGGGCTGGGGTGAGAGTTGGCATTTGTGCAGTCGGGACGACAGGTGGTGTCGGTACCACATCGCTTTTTTCTCCAGTTACTACAGGTAGGGGTATCGATGCTGCGTTTACATCAGTGTTCACAACTGATTTTAGGTTTTCAGTGGCAATAACAATCTTGTTATTGGAACCATTGAGCGCTATTCCAGGATGTAGAGCTGTATGTCAGAAGGCGCCATGTAGAACCCATGAGAAAAGACGTTCTCTAACTTGTTCCGTGTATAACACAGGGCGTTTTGGTAGCGTTCAATCACCGATGGGAGTTGGACAGTAGATGCTATTGTTGCGGATATGGGATTTGGCCTCCATCCATATCCGCTTGTAAATATTCCCCTATTTCCCCAATACTCCCCAACTATCCCCAATCCCCCATTCCCTAGTCCCATTGTCTGTAAACAACACTCTGTAGAACCGACCTTCCCCTTTTTCCCCCATTAAATGTCGTGCCCAGGTTCACCGCATCTCACGTAGACAACTATAGGACATCTTGCTAGTTATTCTTAGTCTATGTCAGTTAAGGTCTCGTTTCCATTAATTCTGACTCTTCGTTGCACCAGAATGTGGTTGTATGGCACCAGTAGTGAGTTTAGGACCTCCCCATACCTCCTCCCATCTTCCTCATGAAACTACAACAACAACAACAACTACAACAACAGCGCGCGGGGAGTGTGCGTCCTCACTCCGGCTTGGTTAGCCGCCATTGCCCATGTGCTCCGACGGGGTTACCACGAAGGGGCTGACTGTCAGCTCCTCGTCAAGGGCGGAGCCCGGTAACCCCCCCGCACCCAATAAGAAGCGGCGGGCCGATTCCATCTGGGGCGGAGCTAACGAGCCGAGGGCGTGTCACTCCCCGCTGGATATACGCAGCCACTTACCGGAGGTGACGTGAGAGATGCGCCCCCAGCTTGAAGAGAAAGAGACGCCACCTCCAGCGTGACGATACCTCCCCGCATATCTGGACCGGACCGTGGGGATCCTGTCCCTGAGCCAAGGTGCACCTTGTGCTGTCCATCGACTACCTGCCCTTCCTTGCCATCAATCCCTGTGTGAGTCAGCCTTGTCCCGTTTATCTGTGGTCTGTCGGGAATAAGATAAGTGTGTTTAAGTGCCCACCTTCCTATGCTGTCCCTCTTGTCCTTGTAATCTAAACGTTCCGCATACAAATATTATAACCTCCTCCGGAGGTCTTGAGAACTGTACCCCTGGTGTCGTGTCATCTAACCCAGCCGTTGTGTCCTTTCCTTAATTGATTTAGCGTAGCGCGACTCGGCCAACGTTCGAGTATAATCGGGTAAACTGTGCAGACGCGGTCATACCAAACCGCTCGGTAAACTAACATCCAAAACCGCGTCTGTAACATTTGGTGTCGAGGAGTTGGATTCGGACCTGGGACTAAATTTGTTAGGTCCAAATTTTGGAACACAAATTGTACTATTAGAGTAACATTTGGTGTCGGGAAGTGGGATTCGATCCGGAGCGCGTTTCACGCGCTCGAAATTATAACGGCGAAATTTGATTGTGTTTTACAAAAAAAAAAAAAAAAAAAACCCGAATTTTGAAAGTCGCGCTATGGCAGACCAAGACGGCTGGGTTCCGGTAGAAGAGAGTGAGGCAGGGTCGATCCAGGACCAAAATGAGGGACATGAGGGGAGCGAAGCAGTGAGGGTGGCAGGTTCGCAAAATAGCGTCGTCGAGCACGAGGTTACGGGCGCGCGAAATGGCGCCTCGCACATGGCCACGGCGCCCACGCCCGCGACCGTAGTAGCGCCGCTGGTAGATTTGAACCTTTTTCTTATGCAAATGAAGGCCCTTATGGACAAGAATAATGAAGAAATGAAAAACAGTATGGGGGCAATGAGGGACCAAATGGGGGTAATGGGAAACCAAATGGGGGTAATGGGGAAGTGGATGGATGCTCAGGGTGAGCGATTGGAGGGCCAAATGGGGGTAATGAGGGACGAAGCGAGGGGTACCGGTGAGGGGTTAGACAATAATTTTAAGGGATTAGACAAGAAATTTGGGAAGTTAGACGACAAATTTGAGGGGTTAGACAACGGGATAAAAGAGGTGAAAAATGGGTTAATGGGGGTAGAAAAGAGAATGGCTGCCCAGGAGAATCAGATAGAGGGAGTGAAAAATGGGTTAGAGGGGTTAGAAAACAGGATGGAAGGCAAATTGAGGGACATGAGGGACCAAGCGGAAAGGGAAGTTAACCAAATGGGGCAGCAGATAGAGGGGGTCAGAATGGGGGTAGAAACCAAACTGGATGCTCACAGGGAGGAAATGGAGCAGATGAGGGTGGCATCTGGGCAGGAGATGCAAGTGATGGGAGAGGAGATCAGAAGAGGTGTGAGTGAGGAGGTCGGAGGAGTGCGTGAGGAGGTGAGGCACTGTAAGGAGCACATGGAGAAGGAGGTGAGAAAGGGGACTGTAAAATTGCAAGGTGGTTTCGAGGAGTTGACGCTGGGAGTAGAACAACTGACAGTGGGACAAAAGGAGTTGGGGGACCAGGTAAAGAAGAACACAGCGGTAATAGAGGGTTTAAAATCGACACAGAAGGAGATGAAAAAGGACGTAGGGGTAATTAAAAAAGAGTGTCAGACGGTACATGAGGACCTGACGAGGAAAATGAACAAAGTGGTAGAGGTGATGGAGGTTAAAGAGCGGGAGGTGCGGGAGCACATAGAAAAAAATAAAGTGGAGTTAGAGGAAGAACTTAAAGGGGCGCACGAGGAGATGAAGGAGGTGAAACAGAAATGAGAAGAAGTGGAAGAAGGGGTGAGCGAAATTAAGAAGCGACGGAGAGAGGAAAAGAAAGAGATAAAAGAGGAGGTAAAAGAATTGGTCCAAAGTCTGTGTTCGGATCGTGATGATGTGCTCATTAACCGGATGAGGGATTCGCAGGTGATGGAGGAGAAGCGAAGAGAAAGAGGACCCGGTGTAAGTAGTGACCAATATGGTCGTGCGTATGATGCGCCAGGTGATTTAATAAGCTTGGGGATCGAGATAGACCCGGATGTTCGTGAGAGGCCAAGAGTGAGGTGTATGGTTGGTCCGGAGGGTATGGAACGAGAGGTGCGAGGTGTGGGTGAGCAAGGTTGTGGTGGTATGGAATGGGTAGCGGGTTGCGGAGGTGTGACCCATGCATCGACACCAACAGGGGTAGTTGTTGGAGGGACCGGGGAGGCACGAGAGCCCCTTGGGGGTAATGTACTGTGGGGGCCCGGCCGGTTCGGCCCCGCCCTGACCCCGCAAGGGGCGACGCACGGGGTCCGGCAGGCGGGCAACGACTCACACACGAGGTGGTCCCACAAGGTCCCACTCGCGCCGTATGACGGTGGGTAAGGGTGGCATCCCTGCCACCCTTCCCATGATATCTATCTATAATTCCACTAATCTCTGTGTGTATGTTTGTTTGTATGTTTGTATGTTTGTCTGTGACCGCTGTTTCTCGACAACTACCGGTCCGATATACTTGAAACTTGCCAGGTATATTGCTGGGGACCCGAGGATGTGCCTTTTCAAGGTTTTAAATTAATCGCAGAAGTAGTTACCGAGCTATGTCCAAAAAACGATTCAACCAATCAGAGAGCAGCGAGCTATCACGTGTGCCGAACGTGGCGAACAGACTCTGCCTCGGATGGCACATTTGAGAGCATATTCATTTATTTCCCGTCGGCAAACTATGTTGGCGCTATGTTGGCGTTAAACTATGTTCTAAAACTAATTAAAACTAATTTGCGATTCTTTCGCTTTGCGATCCGATTTGCGATTGCGTTAAACTCGCTCGGGCGTTAAACTATGTTTTAAAACTAATTAAAACTAATTTGCGATTCATTCGCTTTCCTGCGCATTTGTGCACGCGATGGCGATTTCTTTACCAAACTCCGCAAGCGCCAAGCCGTTAGCTTTGGACCAAACCATTTCATGTAAATAGAGGGGGGGGATTGTCACCGTACTCGCAAGCCGTTCGCTTTGGACCAAACCATTTCATGTAAATAGAGGGGGGGGATTGTCACCGTACTCGCAAGCCGTTCGCTTTGGACCAAACCATTTCATGTAAATAGAGGGGGGGGATTGTCACCGTACTCGCAAGCCGTTCGCTTTGGACCAAACCATTGCATGTAAATAGAGGGGGGGGATATACTTTTAGATATATATATAGTACGGGCATGCCCTAGTGTGGGGCAAATGCGCTATAGCTTATGGGGTGTATGGCAGTGAAAACTAGCCCGGGTGGGTTAGGATATTGATAGGGCCCTAGAAGATGACATTAGGTAACGTTAAGGTTTAGTTAGTGACTGATACCTGTAGTGGGGACGCAGGTAGATTAGAGTGGATGATAATGACGTGGGAGCGCAATAGTTTAAAGGGACGACTGGGAAGCGCAAGTTTCAGAGGGGAGTAGTTAGATGAGATGATGCCGTGTGGTTGAGGATTGAACAGGTGTGATTGCACAGGTGTGCAACTGGACAGGTGTGTGGAGCAGTGTATGAGTAGTGAGTGTTGTGGATCAGCGCGAATGCGCTTGGGGAGAGAAGGGTGCAGGTGGCACCAGGTGTGAGAGCACAGGTGTGTGGAATATATGGAGCAGAGAATGAGTGGTGTGGAGAGAGTTGGAGTAAGTGGTACGGAGTGGTGTGCATGGTGCGAAGGTGTGGATGGGGGAAGAGTGGACCCCTTTCACGAGTACCCGGGGCGGGTAGTGTAAGTGTTAGGTAGAGGGTATAGGTAAATTGTGGTTGGATATTGGCATTTGTGGTGCGGTTGCAGAATGGTATTGTGGATGGGTGCATTAGTGTTGTGGAAATGGCTGGGCGTGTAGCCTGTTAGTGTGTGTAGTTGGTTTGGGCACTCCACCACTGTGAGGATGTCGGCCAGGTCAGGCCGCAGGTGGGCTCTGGGAGCCGGTAGAGTTGTGGATGGGGCCCGAGGATCCGGAGGACGGACCCGGGTAGCCCAGTGCCAGAGAGGGCACCGAGTGGGGAGAGCGCCAGAGGGCCTTCCCCAGGTAGTTAGGTTAGGGTGAGGAGCAGGTAAGCTCGGAGGCAACTGCAGTGGTGGAGGTGTGCAGGTGGGTAGACCCGCTGGGAGAGGTACACGCCACAGCCCAGAAATTGTGCGAGGGCACTGGGAGATGAATCGGGGGAGTGAGACCCCAAATTGAAAAGCACCACAGTTTGGGTCAATGGGAATTGGTTTTTAGAACCCATAGTGTAAGAGGGCCAATGGCTTGGCAGGAGAAAGACCCCGGGTAATGTAAAGTTGTTAAAGTCATTTAGGAAATAGTTAGGATTGATGAACCTGTCGCACCATACGCAGCCACTTACCTGTGGTGATGATGATGACTCCACACCTGTGTTTTCTTTGTTCTCTGTGCAGGAAATGAGAATTGCTGTGTGGATTGGTGAGACGCATCACGACGTGGAGGAGACATTGGGGTGATTCCATCTCTCCCTCCTTAGGAGGGACTGATGATGAATTGGTGATGACAAATTATGATGTTGAGTTGGAGATGGCAAATTTTGATGAAAGTTGAAAATGGCAAATTTGATTGGTTAGGAGGGAGAGAAGACGAATTTGGTTTATGGGAGGAACGGGGAAGACAGTAGGGACGTTTGTTGATTTGTAAAGTAGATGTTTATGGGTAGTGTTGTGTTTTGTGGATACAGTAAGGGGTAAGGGAGGGGCAATGTAGGTTACCTGGTGGGGGGGGGGGGGCGTACGGTAGGAACGTACCTGTCTCACCTGGTTCCCATGTGCCCCTAGTGTGCATTACCTTGTATTGCGTGCACTTTTGCGCCCTTACCACCTTACTCACTTGTCTGCTTCTTTTGTCTCCCACCTCCGAGGATCTGGCTTTGGGGCAGAGAGAGAGGAGAGAGAGGTGCTGGCTCCGCAGTTGTGGGCCTGCACTTTCGCTGCTTGCTGCCGGGATCGATACACCATATGGACCGCAATTTTTGTGGCCACCCACAATGGACCGCAGTTCTTTTGCGGGCAAGCACCACACATGATGGACCTATGGGTCAACGTGGCACCTATGCCATACAGGTGAACCACTAATAGTTGGCCCCCTGATGGCCACAATAAAGAAATGGACGCGGTTGGCGCCTTTCTTTATTTTTGAAAGAAGCCAGAAGGCCAAGTGCACCACATGAAGGCAAGACCAGCGGCAGAACATCGGCCGGCTGCGACACCACCGGTGACTATCGAACACTTTATTGGTGCACCGGATGGTGCTGACTGTGTTATGGGGTGGTGCTTTTGGTGCTTGGATGGGGTGCTCTGCACATTATTAAAGGCCGTAAGGCCACAGAGCACTCGTGGGTTGGTGTATCGATGCTGGCATGCGTGCTCTCTCTATGCATAACATCTGCATGTGTTCCTCCAAAAACAGGTCCTGGATCGTAGTGTAAATATCAGCGTAGTCTTGTGTAAATAATGCTCCCTACCGGCTGTATGTTTAGTTTGAGAATTCTTTCCGCGATTCGGTTATCCTGTGGGTGTGTTTCTGTGAGGAGAAGGGTGCAACGTCGCAGGGGGACATATTTACTCATTTGTGAACATCTGTAAAACAGTCGCACTCAGGGTAGAGTTAATAGTAGAGGGAACTACATCTGAGTGCCACACAAAAGTAGGTAAAAATTTATCGGGTCGGGACGCCCCGAGGGTAGAGAAGGGAGCAATGTTGCGGATATGGGATTTGGCCTCCATCCATATCCGCTTGTAAATATTCCCCTATTTCCCCAATACTCCCCAACTATCCCCAATCCCCCATTCCCTAGTCCCATTGTCTGTAAACAACACTCTGTAGAACCGACCTTCCCCTTTTTCCCCCATTAAATGTCGTGCCCAGGCTCACCGCATCTCACGTAGACAACTATAGGACATCATGCTAGTTATTCTTAGTCTATGTCAGTTAAGGACTCGTTTCCATTAATTCTGACTCTTCGTTGCACCAGAATGTGGTTGTATGGCACCAGTAGTGAGTTTAGGACCTCCCCATACCTCCTCCCATCTTCCTCATGAAACTACAACAACAACAACAACTACAACAACAGCGCGCGGGGAGTGTGCGTCCTCACTCCGGCTTGGTTAGCCGCCATTGCCCATGTGCTCCGACGGGGTTACTACGAAGGGGCTGACTGTCAGCTCCTCGTCAAGGGCGGAGCCCGGTAACCCCCCCGCACCCAATAAGAAGCGGCGGGCCGATTCCATCTGGGGCGGAGCTAACGAGCCGAGGGCGTGTCACTCCCCGCTGGATATACGCAGCCACTTACCGGAGGTGACGTGAGAGATGCGCCCCCAGCTTGAAGAGAAAGAGACGCCACCTCCAGCGCGACGATACCTCCCCGCATATCTGGACCGGACCGTGGGGATCCTGTCCCTGAGCCAAGGTGCACCTTGTGCTGTCCATCGGCTACCTGCCCTTCCTTGCCATCAATCCCTGTGTGAGTCAGCCTTGTCCCGTTTATCTGTGGTCTGTCGGGAATAAGATAAGTGTGTTTAAGTGCCCACCTTCCTATGCTGTCCCTCTTGTCCTTGTAATCTAAACGTTCCGCATACAAATATTATAACCTCCTCCGGAGGTCTTGAGAACTGTACCCCTGGTGTCGTGTCATCTAACCCAGCCGTTGTGTCCTTTCCTTAATTGATTTAGCGTAGCGCGACTCGGCCAACGTTCGAGTATAATCGGGTAAACTGTGCAGACGCGGTCATACCAAACCGCTCGGTAAACTAACATCCAAAACCGCGTCTGTAACACTATATAGCATCTTTAACCAAGACCAAGAACTGCTCCTGTGCGTGAAATGTGGTGCTGATACCCAAGATGCATCTACGTGTCAGAAACTGTGCATTTTGGATTGCCAAGACGTAAGTCCGGGTTGAGTCATTCAGTCGCTTGACACCTGGACGGGTGAATCCCTCTGATTTATCGAAGGATAAACGTAGTCCATGCCTGATAGACCTCAGAACCCTGTGCGATGAATGCAATATAAATTTATCTGCTGGGAGACATTTTATGAGCAAATGAAATATTTCCACGACCATAACCCATACCATTGTCTCTTATAGGGCCGTGCCCACTCTTATCCCAGTGTTAAACAGTCCCCAGGCTTTGATTATATTTTTTCTGCTTCCACCAATCTGTGTTCAGAGTAACACCAAACTAACTGCAGATGCTTTCATAGGATCTGCAATCATACGGGTTGTCAAATACACTCCATATCTTGGCTTGAGGGAGTGGCTCCTTGACCTCTGAAAGGATTCTCCAAACCTGCTGGCATACGTGGAAATTAAATAGAGTGTGAAAGTGGGTGCTTCGGAACTGGACTGTAGTTGTTGACTGACACACCACATCCCTTCGCGGCACAACAGACTGCAAAATTGAGTTGATTGTGCCAAAACTGCATTGAGTGTAAGTTCCATGTTTGTACAAGCTCTTTGCTGCTCATGAGTGGCAGTTTATACTTGGCAAAGATATCTGGGAACTCTACCTTGAACTTTTCTTGTGCTGAATCTGTTACCTTTCATTGTGTGAAATGAACTACAGTGCTGATAGAAAGTCTACACCCCTTTTCAAATTTTTCACCTTTTGTTACCTTATAGCCTGTAATTGAATTGCATTAAACAGACTTTTTCCACGTTTATTTACACATCGTAACCCATACCTTCCAAGTGAAAAACAAATTCTACAAAATTCAGAAAATTAATAAAAAATACAAAACTGGCTTTTCTTGAAAACGTGCTCTGATGATTCTCTCACTCATAGTAATTGGTTCCCATTATATCATGGTCTGGATCTTCTCTTTCCAAATGATAAGAGCTCCACCATGGGTGTGTGCATCCTTCAGTCCAGAGTCGAGAATGGTGGTGCCATCGCCAGTCGTTTGGCACCTTGAACCGTCCAACAGCACTCCCTAATACCAAGTATGTCCAGATGGTATCTTTGCGTCTCTCTGATAACTTGAGCTAACTTTGATGTTTCAAATGTGGTGTCGACATTCCATACTCCTCTATGGATATCTCCTTTGGGTCCTTTCGCTCCACTTCGTACTCCTGACTTTCCTAAGGACTTTGATCAGAAGTACTCATACTGCCAAGTAATTGGCTTTTAAATGTGTTTGTGAACCTTCACATGTGTGTGGTCCTTTTAAATGCGCTGAAAACATGCATGTGCATGCAATCCTTCATTCTTTTATATTTTCATTAAATCGCCCATTAACAATGTCATGGACCAGGCCATGTTGTTAACCAATGGTAACTGCAACACTTAGACCAATTGAACCACTTTTAGAGGCCATTTTCCCCCACACAGCAGGGGTTGGTCTTTTTCTGCCACCGTGGTCCCCTTTTTGAAGCAATTCGGGCACCGTGGTCCCCTTTTTGCAGCAATGTTTTATGGCCAGATGCTCTTCCTTCCGCCAACCCTGTTACTCTCCTCTTGCGACACACAGGGAATTACTAGTGAACTGGTACTCAATTTGCCGACCTCAGAAGGATGACATACTGAGTGAACCCCTCTGGCGTTAATTCAGAGATCGACCGGGATTCGAACCCAGGATCTTAGGGTCCCAAGCCGGCACCATAACTGCTAAGCCAACACCAGACCAATTCAAGTCAATAACCTAACTTGTGTTACAGACGCACACACGTAGCATTGTTGACTTTTACACAACTTTGCCTGCAGGATGTTATGGACCTGTCGTAAATTATACGTTTCCATGATGGTTTATGGCTTTTTACGAGTTACAACCAATAACCAAGTATTTTATGATTACAACACCACACATGAATAGACATGAATACTTGGCACAGAAACGACCCCAAAGTCGGTTTACATCTCAAACAAAGAACTTTATTTTCTCAATTGTTTCCCTCCGGTATCTGGCTGGAATCTATACATTTTGAAACCCTTCTCCAATCGATTGGTGCGTCCAATGGCACAGCAAACGGAACTATCGTTTTAAAAAGGCCTTCATCAAACCTTTTGCAAAGGCAAACAAAAACTAGCCAAAGATTTCTTGCTCCCCCACCTCATTCCACATCAATGCCGTATGGACACAACACCTTCAGGAAATCTACACCTGGTAGGCCGCTAGCATGGAGGAAAGTTTTTTTTTATAAGGGGTGTTACGTGTTACCTTCCCAAACCCCGATTTCTCGAGAGGCAATGCGAGAGAAAGATTTGTTATTTTGAGTGTTCTAATAAACCATGGTCATACCACACCAATGCAATTGTGAAGAACAAAACAAGTAATTGTTTTAATCACTCTCACATACACAATAATAACACTATGAAAGAAAGTACCATGAAAATATCACTTGCATCAATTGAACAATACACATGATGGTACCATCATTCCCCAATGCTCTCAAAGCAATAAACTCACGATACGCCAGACGGGCGTGGAATGTAACATTCCCCAAAGTCTGTGCACGGATCCCCATGCTGGTTTAAGGTCAAAGTCATGCAGAATGGCAAATCAACAGGCAGGTATCGGCACGGCGGTGGACGAGGAGTTACGAGGTGAGCGGTCGACATGGGAATTGAGCCGATATGGAAACCAACGGCGCTCCACACGGTGATGTCGATATGGGAATCCCAATGACAAAACAAGATGCACCAACTGGACAGCCTCTTTGAGGACAAAATGGCGTATCGGCCTGTAATGGAGGCGCTTGCTTTCCCTCCAACAATAGCTCACACTTGGTGATAAAACCTGAGACGCAGGTTTAATTACAATCGCAATATGTGATGATGTCGCGGGCAATCCCTTTCCTGGGAAGCCTCAACGAATTCGCGACCAATATCAATAACGTCCGCTTGCAGCCTCAATACGATTCACAGCTGTCTCCTCCTCTACCCGCAGATCTCCTCCTCTCTCCACTTCCTGTTTCTTTGCCGTGTTTTTCTTTTTCCTTCACAAACATTTATTTTAATCTTTTACTAAAGTCATCTCCATTTCACACAAAATCTTAACAACAATAATATCTGAAACTAAAAATCCTACAAGAATATAATAACAACAAAGGCGGAAGTGAAGGCGCCGTAAAAGGGGCTCAAACTCAGAACCCTAAGATCTCAATCCATCCACCTTAACCATTTAGCTAACACTAGGATCAGGGGGACTGTTGAGTTTTTTCTTACCCGCTGGCACCCGTCGTTCACCCCATCATGGCCCCCAGCACAAAAACTTTATTTTGAAGCTATAGCCACCCTTTATAGTTGTTATAGTGAGGCGCAGTTTTGTCGCATTCTGCGTTCTCAAGCATTGCAACGTTGTTATAGTTGGCTGGTGTTGGAGTCAATACTTTGTCATGGCTGTGGGGGTACCAGAGTGCAGATAAAGCTTTTGTTTCAAGAGCGACATGCATGGATGCTCTTTCAGTCTGTACTACTGCAGCTGCTGCAGGCCCAAAACGTTGCTGAACCTCCGTGAACTCCAGGGAGGGAGCAGGGTGTAACAATCGCGAGCATCCTGACTGCACTTGGATTTATCATCTCAACCCTGCTGCTCACACTCACAGGTGGTGATGGTGAGGGAACATCAACACCTGTACCTCCATCATCGCCATCAGAGAAGGAGGTTATGAAGAAGTGGAAGAAAATCACTTGCAATCCTTGGGTTGGGCCTTTGCAAAGCTTCCTGGGAAGGATGCAGCCGCCCTACCAGGAATAATCGAGAGTATTGTGTCCTGACTCCTCAGCTTCTTGCCCAAAATGGCTGTCTTTCAGAAAAGTTGTATGCACTTGTTGCTACCATTGGCGGGCCGTGTACATTGCCGCCCACGACTAGTTATGTCCTAAAACATAGAGGTAAGAGGCTCACGGCAACTCCACCAACAATGAGCGCTGTCTTTTTATCTTCATGAGAAGCAGCTGTGATTTTTTGGGCTGGGGTGAGAGTTGGCATTTGTGCAGTCGGGACGACAGGTGGTGTCGGTACCACATCGCTTTTTTCTCCAGTTACTACAGGTAGGGGTATCGATGCTGCGTTTACATCAGTGTTCACAACTGATTTTAGGTTTTCAGTGGCAATAACAATCTTGTTATTGGAACCATTGAGCGCTATTCCAGGATGTAGAGCTGTATGTCAGAAGGCGCCATGTAGAACCCATGAGAAAAGACGTTCTCTAACTTGTTCCGTGTATAACACAGGGCGTTTTGGTAGCGTTCAATCACCGATGGGAGTTTGACAGTAGATGCTATATAGCATCTTTAACCAAGACCAAGAACTGCTCCTGTGCGTGAAATGTGGTGCTGATACCCAAGATGCATCTACGTGTCAGAAACTGTGCATTTTGGATTGCCAAGACGTAAGTCCGGGTTGAGTCATTCAGTCGCTTGACACCTGGACGGGTGAATCCCTCTGATTTATCGAAGGATAAACGTAGTCCATGCCTGATAGACCTCAGAACCCTGTGCGATGAATGCAATATAAATTTATCTGCTGGGAGACATTTTATGAGCAAATGAAATATTTCCACGACCATAACCCATACCATTGTCTCTTATAGGGCCGTGCCCACTCGTATCCCAGTGTTAAACAGTCCCCAGGCTTTGATTATATTTTTTCTGCTTCCACCAATCTGTGTTCAGAGTAACACCAAACTAACTGCAGATGCTTTCATAGGATCTGCAATCATACGGGTTGTCAAATACACTCCATATCTTGGCTTGAGGGAGTGGCACCTTGACCTCTGAAAGGATTCTCCAAACCTGCTGGCATACGTGGAAATTAAATAGAGTGTGAAAGTGGGTGCTTCGGAACTGGACTGTTGTTGTTGACTGACACACCACATCCCTTCGCGGCACAACAGACTGCAAAATTGAGTTGATTGTGCCAAAACTGCATTGAGTGTAAGTTCCATGTTTGTACAAGCTCTTTGCTGCTCATGAGTGGCAGTTTATACTTGGCAAAGATATCTGGGAACTCTACCTTGAACTTTTCTTGTGCTGAATCTGTTACCTTTCATTGTGTGAAATGAACTACAGTGCCTATAGAAAGTCTACACCCCTTTTCAAATTTTTCACCTTTTGTTACCTTATAGCCTGTAATAGAATTGCATTAAACAGACTTTTTCCACGTTTATTTACACATCGTAACCCATACCTTCCAAGTGAAAAACAAATTCTACAAAATTCAGAAAATTAATAAAAAATACAAAACTGGCTTTTCTTGAAAACGTGCTCTGATGATTCTCTCACTCATAGTAATAGGTTCCCATTATATCATGGTCTGGATCTTCTCTTTCCAAATGATAAGAGCTCCACCATGGGTGTGTGCATCCTTCAGTCCAGAGTCGAGAATGGTGGTGCCATCGCCAGTCGTTTGGCACCTTGAACCGTCCAACAGCACTCCCTAATACCAAGTATATCCAGATGGTATCTTTGCGTCTCTCTGATAACTTGAGCTAACTTTGATGTTTCAAATGTGGTGTCGACATTCCATACTCCTCTATGGATATCTCCTTTGGGTCCTTTCGCTCCACTTCGTACTCCTGACTTTCCTAAGGACTTTGATCAGAAGTACTCATACTGCCAAGTAATTGGCTTTTAAATGTGTTTGTGAACCTTCACATGTGTGTGGTCCTTTTAAATGCGCTGAAAACATGCATGTGCATGCAATCCTTCATTCTTTTATATTTTCATTAAATCGCCCATTAACAATGTCATGGACCATGCCATGTTGTTAACCAATGGTAACTGCAACACTTAGACCAATTGAACCACTTTAAGAGGCCATTTTTCCCCACACAGCAGGGGTTGGTCTTTTTCTGCCACCGTGGGCCCCTTTTTGAAGCAATTCGGGCACCGTGGTCCCCTTTTTGCAGCAATGTGTTATGGCCAGATGCTCTTCCTTCCGCCAACCCTGTTACTCTCCTCTTGCGACACACAGGGAATTACCAGTGAACTGGTACTCAATTTGCCGACCTCAGAAGGATGACATGCTGAGTCAACCCCTCTGGCGTTAATTCAGAGATCGACTGGGATTACGAACCCAGGATCTTAGGGTCCCAAGCTGGCACCCTAACTGCTGAGCCAACACCAGCCCAATTCAAGTCAATGAACTAACTTGTGTTACAGGCGCACACACGTAGCATTGTTAACTTTTACACAACTTTGCCTGCAGGATGTTATTGACCTGTCGTAAATTATACGTTTCCAGGATGGTTTATGGCTTTTTACGAGTTACAACCAATAACCAAGTATTTTATGATTACTACACCACACATGAATAGACATGAATACTTGGCACAGAAACGACCCCGAAGTCGGTTTACATCTCAAACAAATAACTTTATTTTCTCAATTGTTTCCCTCCGGTATCTGCAGGGAATCTATACATTTTGAAACCCTTCTCCAATCGATTGGTGCATCCAATGGCACAGCAAATGGAACTATCGTTTTAAAAAGGACTTCATCAAACCTTTTGCCAAGGCAAACAAAAACTAGCCAAAGATTTCTTGCTCCCCCACCTCATTCCACATCAATGTCGTATGGACACAACACCCTCAGGAAATCGACACCTGGCAGGCTGGTAGCATGGAGGAAAGTTTTTTATTACAAGGGGTGTTATGTGTTACCTCCCCAAACCCCGGTTACCTCAGAGTCTCGAGAGGCAATGCGGCAGAAAGATTTGTTATTTTGAGTGTTCTAATAAACCATGGTAATACCACACCAATGCAATTGTGAAGAACAAAACGAGTAATTGTTTTCATCACTCTCACATACACAACAATAACACTATGAAAGAAAGTACCATGAAAATATCACTTGCATCAATTGAACAATACATATGATGGTACCATCATTCCCCAATGCTCTCAAAGCAATAAACTCACGATACGCCAAACGTGCGTGGAATGTAACATTCCCCAAAGTCTGTGCACGGATCCCCATGCTGGTTTAAGGTCAAAGTCATGCAGAATGGCAAATCAACAGGCAGGTATCGGCACGGCGGTGGACGAGGAGTTACGAGGTGAGAGGTCGACATGGGAATTGAGCCGATATGAAACCCAACGGCGCTCCACACGGTGATGTCGATATGGGAATCCCAATGACAAAACAAGATGCACCAAGTGGACAGCCTCTTTGAGGACAAAATGGCGTATCGGCTTGTAATGGAGGCGCTTGCTTTCCCTCCAACAATAACACACACTTGGTGATAAAACCTGAGACGCAGGTTTAATTACAATCGCAATATGTGATGATGTCACGGGCAATCCCTTTCCTGGGAAGCCTCAACTAATTCGCGACCAATATCAATAACGTCCGCTTGCAGCCTCGATACGATTCACAGCTGTCTCCTCCTCTCTCCACTTCCTGTTTCTTTGCCGTGTTTTCCTTTTTCCTTCACAAACATTAATTTTTATCTTTTACTAAAGTCATCTCCATTTCACACAAAAATCTTAACAACAATAATATCTGAAACTAAAAATCCTACAAGAATATAATAACAACAAAGGCTGAAGTGAAGGCTCCGTAAAAGGGGCTCAAACTCAGAACCCTAAGATCTCAATCCATCCACCTTAACCATTTAGCTAACACTAGGATCAGGGGGACTGTTGAGTTTTTTCTTACCCGCTGGCACCCGTCGTTCACCCCATCATGGCCCCCAGCACAAAAACTTTATTTTGAAGCAAAAGCCACCCTTTATAGTTGTTATAGTGAGGCGCAGTTTTGTCGCATTCTGCGTTCTCAAGCATTGCAACGTTGTTATAGTTGGCTGGTGTTAGAGTCAATACTTTATCATGGCTGTGGGGGTACCAGAGTGCAGATACAGCTTTTGTTTCAAGAGCGACATGCATGGAGGCTCTTTCAGTCTGTACTACTGCAGCTGCTGCAGGCCCAAAACGTTGCTGAACCTCCGTGAACTCCAGGGAGGGAGCAGGGTGTAACAATCGCGAGCATCCTGACTGCACTTGGATTTATCATCTCAACCCTGCTGCTCACACTCACAGGTGGTGATGGTGAGGGAACATCAACACCTGTACCTCCATCATCGCCATAAGAGAAGGAGGTTATGAAGACGTGGAAGAAAATCACTTGCAATCCTTGGGTTGGGCCTTAGCAAAGCTTCCTGGGAAGGATGCAGCCGCCCTACCAGGAATAATCGAGAGTATTGTGTCCTGACTCCTCAGCTTCTTGCCCAAAATGGCTGTCTTTCAGAAAAGTTGTATGCACTTGTTGCTACCATTGGCGGGCCGTGTACATTGCCGCCCACGACTAGTTATGTCCTAAAACATAGAGGTAAGAGGCTCACGGCAACTCCACCAACAATGAGCGCTGTCTTTTTATCTTCATGAGAAGCAGCTGTGATTTTTTGGGCTGGGGTGAGAGTTGGCGTTTGTGCAGTCGGGACGACAGGTGGTGTCGGTACCACATCGCTTTTTTCTCCAGTTACTACAGGTAGGGGTATCGATGCTGCGTTTACATCAGTGTTCACAACTGATTTTAGGTTTTCAGTGGCAATAACAATCTTGTTATTGGAACCATTGAGCGCTATTCCAGGATGTAGAGCTGTATGTCAGAAGGCGCCATGTAGAACCCATGAGAAAAGACGTTCTCTAACTTGTTCCGTGTATAACACAGGGCGTTTTGGTAGCGTTCAATCACCGATGGGAGTTTGACAGTAGATGCTATATAGCATCTTTAACCAAGACCAAGAACTGCTCCTGTGCGTGAAATGTGGTGCTGATACCCAAGATGCATCTACGTGTCAGAAACTGTGCATTTTGGATTGCCAAGACGTAAGTCCGGGTTGAGTCATTCAGTCGCTTGACACCTGGACGGGTGAATCCCTCTGATTTATCGAAGGATAAACGTAGTCCATGCCTGATAGACCTCAGAACCCTGTGCGATGAATGCAATATAAATTTATCTGCTGGGAGACATTTTATGAGCAAATGAAATATTTCCACGACCATAACCCATACCATTGTCTCTTATAGGGCCGTGCCCACTCTTATCCCAGTGTTAAACAGTCCCCAGGCTTTGATTATATTTTTTCTGCTTCCACCAATCTGTGTTCAGAGTAACACCAAACTAACTGCAGATGCTTTCATAGGATCTGCAATCATACGGGTTGTCAAATACACTCCATATCTTGGCTTGAGGGAGTGGCACCTTGACCTCTGAAAGGATTCTCCAAACCTGCTGGCATACGTGGAAATTAAATAGAGTGTGAAAGTGGGTGCTTCGGAACTGGACTGTTGTTGTTGACTGACACACCACATCCCTTCGCGGCACAACAGACTGCAAAATTGAGTTGATTGTGCCAAAACTGCATTGAGTGTAAGTTCCATGTTTGTACAAGCTCTTTGCTGCTCATGAGTGGCAGTCTATACTTGGCAAAGATATCTGGGAACTCTACATTGAACTTTTCTTGTGCTGAATCTGTTACCTTTCATTGTGTGAAATGAAATACAGTGCTGATAGAAAGTCTACACCCCTTTTCAAATTTTTCACCTTTTGTTACCTTATAGCCTGTAATTGAATTGCATTAAACAGACTTTTTCCACGTTTATTTACACATCGTAACCCATACCTTCCAAGTGAAAAACAAATTCTACAAAATTCAGAAAATTAATAAAAAATACAAAACTGGCTTTTCTTGAAAACGTGCTCTGATGATTCTCTCACTCATAGTAATAGGTTCCCATTATATCATGGTCTGGATCTTCTCTTTCCAAATGATAAGAGCTCCACCATGGGTGTGTGCATCCTTCAGTCCAGAGTCGAGAATGGTGGTGCCATCGCCAGTCGTTTGGCACCTTGAACCGTCCAACAGCACTCCCTAATACCAAGTATGTCCAGATGGTATCTTTGCGTCTCTCTGATAACTTGAGCTAACTTTGATGTTTCAAATGTGGTGTCGACATTCCATACTCCTCTATGGATATCTCCTTTGGGTCCTTTCGCTCCACTTCGTACTCCTAACTTTCCTAAGGACTTTGATCAGAAGTACTCATACTGCCAAGTAATTGGCTTTTAAATGTGTTTGTGAACCTTCACATGTGTGTGGTCCTTTTAAATGCGCTGAAAACATGCATGTGCATGCAATCCTTCATTCTTTTATATATTCATTAAATCGCCCATTAACAATGTCATGGACCATGCCATGTTGTTAACCAATGGTAACTGCAACACTTAGACCAATTGAACCACTTTTAGAGGCCATTTTTCCCCACACAGCAGGGGTTGGTCTTTTTCTGCCACCGTGGTCCCCTTTTTGAAGCAATTCGGGCACCGTGTTCCCCTTTTTGCAGCAATGTTTTATGGCCAGATGCTCTTCCTTCCGCCAACCCTGTTACTCTCCTCTTGTGACACACAGGGAATTACCAGTGAACTGGTACTCAATTTGCCGACCTCAGAAGGATGACATGCTGAGTCAACCCCTCTGGCGTTAATTCAGAGATCGACTGGGATTACGAACCCAGGATCTTAGGGTCCCAAGCTGGCACCCTAACTGCTGAGCCAACACCAGACCAATTCAAGTCAATGAACTAACTTGTGTTACAAGCGCACACACGTAGCATTGTTAACTTTTACACAACTTTGCCTGCAGGATGTTATTGACCTGTCGTAAATTATACGTTTCCATGATGGTTTATGGCTTTTTACGAGTTACAACCAATAACCAAGTATTTTATGATTACAACACCACACATGAATAGACATGAATACTTGGCACAGAAACGACCCCGAAGTCGGTTTACATCTCAAACAAATAACTTTATTTTCTCAATTGTTTCCCTCCGGTATCTGCAGGGAATCTATACATTTTGAAACCCTTCTCCAATCGATTGGTGCATCCAATGGCACAGCAAATGGAACTATCGTTTTAAAAAGGACTTCATCAAACCTTTTGCCAAGGCAAACAAAAACTAGCCAAAGATTTCTTGCTCCCCCACCTCATTCCACATCAATGTCGTATGGACACAACACCGTCAGGAAATCGACACCTGGCAGGCTGGTAGCATGGAGGAAAGTTTTTTATTACAAGGGGTGTTATGTGTTACCTCCCCAAACCCCGGTTCCCTCAGAGTCTCGAGAGGCAATGCGGCAGAAAGATTTGTTATTTTGAGTGTTCTAATAAACCATGGTAATACCACACCAATGCAATTGTGAAGAACAAAACAAGTAATTGTTTTCATCACTCTCACATACACAACAATAACACTATGAAAGAAAGTACCATGAAAATATCACTTGCATCAATTGAACAATACATATGATGGTACTGTAGCGGTTACCGCTGGATGCACACAATCGCCTTGCACCGGCCAGAACACGGCCAGACGCGCCTCTCCCGGGCATGCCCGGTCTCACTGTTCCCGGGCACGCCCGAACCTCCCGGGCACGCCCGGTCTCGTCTTTCCCGGGCATGCCCGCTCTCGCCTTTCCAGGGCTCGCCCAGAGCGCCCGGGCATGCCCACTATCGCCTTTTCAGGGCTCGCCCAGAGCGTCCGGGCATGCCCGCTATCGCCTTTCCAGGGCTCGCCCAGAGCGTCCGGGCATGCCCGCTATCGCCTTTCCAGGGCTCGCCCAGAGCGTCCGGGCATGCCCGCTATCGCCTTTCCAGGGCTCGCCCAGAGCGCCCGGGCACGCCCAGCCTCGACTTGCCAGGCCGCAGCCAAACACACCCGGGCAGGTCTAGACTCGCCTTTCCAAGGCTCGCCCTTGACACCCGGGCATGCCCGGTATAGCTTTTGCCAGGCAAACTTCCCGACATAAATGTGTATATATATTGCTGCCCGATAAACGGGCTTGTCAGAATACCTGAGCTGTTTTGTTTCAATAAAGCAACTCGGACGAATTCCGTCTTTGGTCGCGTCAATTCTTTCGACTCGCGTTGGAGCGCAGTTCCTTCATTGGTGACCTACCGACATGGATACGGCAGTGACGCTTAAACTGCCTACCTTCTGGGAGGCTCACGCCGCTGTTTGGTTCGCTCAGGCGGACTCTCAGTTCGCCCTGCGAGGCATCACCACGGACGACACCCGCTTCCACCATGTTGTGGCGGCGCTCGGTTCCGCCACCACGGCCCGCGCCTTGAGCCTCCTCGAGCACCCGCCGGCTGCTAACAAATATGACGCGCTGAAGACACTCCTCTTCGATGCTTTCGCCCTCTCACCGGCAGCACGCGCACGGCGCCTGCTCGCTCTGCCCGAGCTCGGCGACACGCGCCCGTCAGAGCGCATGGACTATATGCTCTCATTGCTCGGTGAGCACTCTCCGGATTTTCTGTTCCGCGAGCTGTTCCTTCGCCAGCTGCCTCACCCGGTACGCCTCGCCCTGGCTGGCACGTTGATCACGGATTCCCGCGCCCTCGCCAGGGAAGCCGATAAGATCTCCTCGGCGGGCCAGCACATCGGCGCGGTTACCTGGAGCCCGCCGCCGTCCGAGGCGATGCCCACGACGCCCGAGCGCCCTGCGCGGTTGGAGGCCGAACTGCCGGTGCAACTGGCGGCCGACACGCCGCACTGCCCGCTTCCGACACGACGGCCGGGGCCTCCACCTGACCGTGCGTGGTGTTATTACCATGCCAGGTTCGGACACAAGGCTCGGACGTGCCGGCCCCCGTGCACTTTCGGCAGGTCGGGAAACGGCCGGGCCGGCGTTCATTCCCAGCCATGAGCGCCGGCCACTTGGGCAACTTGCTGTTTATTCGGGACAAAGCGTCTGGGCGGCGTTTCCTGTGTGACACCGGCGCCCAACTGAGCGTCATACCCGCCTCCGAGCAGGACAGGCGGGACGCCGTTTGCGGCCCCTCTTTAGTCGCTGCTAATGGCTCGGCCATACGCACTTTCGGCCCACGCGTCGTCACCCTCTGCTTTGGCAGCCAGCGTTTTCAATGGACTTTTGAGACCGCCTGCGTCCCCATGGCTTTGCTGGGCGCCGACTTCCTCTGCGCGCACGGGCTGCTGGTCGACGTCAAACGTCGTCGCCTTGTCAACGCCGAGACCTTCAGCTCCCTGGCATGCACGATGAGCAGCTCCGCGCCGACCGAACCGGCGTGCGCCCTCCCGGCAGCGAACGAGTTCGTTCGCCTGCTCGCGGAATTCCCGGCCCTCACGCGGCCGACGTTTTCGGCCGTCACGGTGCGGCACGGGATCGAGCACCACATACCCACTACGGGGCCGCCGGTCTATGCCAGGGCCCGCCGCCTCAACCCGGCCAAGCTCGCCGTGGCGAAGGCCGAGTTCGACGCGTTGGAGCACCTCGGCATCGTGCGGCGCTCCGATAGCGCGTGGGCCTCACCACTGCACATCGTGCCAAAGCCGGGGGGTGGATGGCGCCCATGTGGTGACTACCGCCGTCTCAACGACGCTACCACCCCCGACAGGTACCCATTCCCGCATATTCAGGACTTTTCCGCCCGTTTGGCGGGACGGGTCATCTTTTCGAAAATTGACCTGATACGGGGCTACCACCAGGTACCTGTCCGGGCGGCCGACGTCCCGAAGACGGCCGTCATCACGCCGTTCGGCCTGTTCGAATTTTTGCGGATGCCGTTTGGCCTCAAGAACGCGGCCCAGGCGTTCCAGCGCTTGATGGACGGCGTGCTGCGTGACCTGCTGTTTCTTTTCGTCTATCTGGACGATATCCTCATCGCCAGCACGTCCCGCGCCGAGCACCTCCTCCACCTCCAAACACTGTTCGGTCGCCTCAGCGAGCACGGCTTAATTGTCAACCCGGTCAAATGCCACTTCGGCGCGACGACCATTGACTTTTTGGGCCACCGCATCACCAAGACCGGGGCCGTGCCGCTGCCGACCAAGGTTGAGGCCATCACCACGTTCCCGCGTCCCCGTTCCATCAAGGCCCTCCAAGAGTTCCTCGGCAAGGTGAATTTTTATCACCGATTCGTGCCCCGCGCTGCTCAGCTCATGCGGCCCCTTTACGAGGCCCTCCGGGGCAAGCCGGCCAAGCATGACATTGTTTGGTCCGCGGCCATGGACGCGGCCTTCGCCAGCGCCAAACGGGCCCTCGCCGACGCAACGCTGTTGGCTCACCCGGTGCTCAACGCGCCCATTGCCCTCACTACGGACGCCTCCAACTACGCGGTGGGCGCCGTCCATGAGCAATGGGTGGACGGGGTTTGGCAGCCACTCGCTTTTTTCAGCCGGCAACTCCGGCCGAACGAGTTAAACTACAGCACGTTCGACTGCGAGCTGCTCGGGCTATTCCTGGCCATTCGCCATTTCCGACACCTCCTGGAGGGCCGCCCGTTCACGGCTTTCGTCGACCACAAGCCGTTGGTCTACGCAATGGCTAAGGTCACGGAGCCGTGATCGGCCCGCCAGCAGCGCCACCTCTCCGCCGTTTCGGAGTTCACCACGGACATCCGGCACGTCGCCGGCAAAGACAACGCTGTGGCCGACTGTCTTTCTCGGGCCAGCGCGAACGCGGTCCACCTCGGCGTGGACTTCGCGCTCATGGCGGCCGACCAGACCACCGACGCCTCGGTGCAGGCACTCCGTGCGGCGGACACGGGCCTCCGCCTGGCCGACATTCCCTTCGCGGGCACCGTCCTGCTCTGCGACGTCTCCCAGGGCCAGCCTCGCCCCATCGTGCCCGTTTCCTGGCAGCGCCGCATCTTCGCCTCCATCCACGGCCTTTCTCACCCGGGCCGGAAAGCTTCTCAGAAGCTGGTGTCGGCGCGTTTCGTCTGGCACGGCCTTCGACGAAACATCCGCGACTGGGCCAACGCCTGCACGGCCTGCCAGCGGGTCGAGGTCCACCGCTACACCCAGGCCCCGCTGGCACCTTTCGCCGTGCCTGAACGGCGTTTTGACCACGTCCACGTGGACCTGGTGGGTCCCCTGCCCCCCTCGTGGGGGTTCACCCACCTGCTCACCATGGTGGACAGGACCACCAGGTGGCCGGAGGCTGTGCCCCTCGCCTCCACCACCACCGCCGACGTGGCGCAGGCGTTCATCGCCACCTGGGTCGCGCGCTTCGGCGCACCAGCGGACATCTCGTCCGACCGCGGCCCACAGTTAACGTCTGAGCTTTGGCGCGCGGTCGCCCTTTCGTTGGGGGTCACGCTGCACCGCACCACGGCCTACCACCCCCAAGCCAACGGGTTGTGCGAGCGGTTTCACCGCTCCATGAAGGCGGCACTCATGGCCGGCCTTCAGGACGACGGTTGGGCCGACCGGCTGCCGTGGGTCCTTTTGGGCCTTCGCACGGCCCCCAAGGAAGACCTCCAGGCGTCCGCCGCCGAGCTCGTCTACGGCCAGCCGCTCCGCATCCCGGGCGAATTCGTGCCCGACGCTACCAGTCCCTGGTCCGCCGCTCGCCAGCGCTCGGACCTCCAGGAGGCCGCCCGACGATTTGCCCCCGTGCCGACGTCCCGCCATGGTGGCCCCCAGTCCTACGTCCCCCCGGCGCTTCGCACAGCGGAGTACGTCTTTGTGCGTCATGACGCGCACCGGGGGCCACTCCGGCCGCCGTACGACGGGCCCTTCCGGGTCCTGCGACGGGGCGACAAGTCTTTCATCGTCGACTTCGGCGGCCGGCCGGACCGGATTTCTGTGGACCGCCTCAAACCGGCGCACATGGACGTCGACCGACCACCACGGTTGGCCCTTCCTCCGCGGCGAGGCCGCCCCCTGTCCACAGTTCCCCCCGCACGACCACCCACCACCACATCGGACCCCTCCCCACGACCCTCCAGGGGTCGCTTCGGCCGGGTCATCCGGACCCCCCTTAAATTGACCCTGCCGGTGCAGGTCGATTCTGGAGGGGCGTGTGTAGCGGTTACCACTGGATGCACACAATCGCCTTGCACCGGCCAGAACACGGCCAGACGCGCCTCTCCCGGGCATGCCCGGACTCACTGTTCCCGGGCACGCCCGAACCTCCCGGGCACGCCCGGTCTCGTCTTTCCCGGGCATGCCCGCTCTCGCCTTTCCAGGGCTCGCCCAGAGCGTCTGGGCATGCCCGCTATCGCCTTTTCAGGGCTCGCCCAGAGCGTCCGGGCATGCCCGCTATCGCCTTTCCAGGGCTCGCCCAGAGCGTCCGGGCATGCCCGCTATCGCCTTTCCAGGGCTCGCCCAGAGCGTCCGGGCATGCCCGCTATCGCCTTTCCAGGGCTCGCCCAGAGCGCCCGGGCACGCCCAGCCTCGACTTGCCAGGCCGCAGCCAAACACGCCCGGGCAGGTCCAGACTCGCCTTTCCAAGGCTCGCCCTTGACACCCGGGCATGCCCGGTATAGCTTTTGCCGGGCAAACTTCCCGACATAAATGTGTATATATATTGCTGCCCGATAAACGGGCTTGTCAGAATACCTGAGCTGTTTTGTTTCAATAAAGCAACTCGGACGAATTCCGTCTTTGGTCGCGTCAATTCTTTTGACTCGCGTTGGAGGGCAGTTCCTTCAGTACCATCTTTCCCCAATGCTCTCAAAGCAATAAACTCACGATACGCCAAACGTGCGTGGAATGTAACATTCCCCAAAGTCTGTGCACGGATCCCCATGCTGGTTTAAGGTCAAAGTCATGCAGAATGGCAAATCAACAGGCAGGTATCGGCACGGCGATGGACGAGGAGTTACGAGGTGAGAGGTCGACATGGGAATTGAGCCGATATGAAACCCAACGGCGCTCCACACGGTGATGTCGACATGCGAATCCCAATGACAAAACAAGATGCACCAAGTGGACAGCCTCTTTGAGGACAAAATGGCGTATCGGCTTGTAATGGAGGCGCTTGCTTTCCCTCCAACAATAACACACACTTGGTGATAAAACCTGAGACGCAGGTTTAATTACAATCGCAATATGTGATGATGTCACGGGCAATCCCTTTCCTGGGAAGCCTCAACTAATTCGCGACCAATATCAATAACGTCCGCTTGCAGCCTCGATACGATTCACAGCTGTCTCCTCCTCTCCCCACTTCCTGTTTCTTTGCCGTGTTTTCCTTTTTCCTTCACAAACATTAATTTTTATCTTTTACTAAAGTCATCTCCATTTCACACAAAAATCTTAACAACAATAATATCTGAAACTAAAAATCCTACAAGAATATAATAACAACAAAGGCTGAAGTGAAGGCTCCGTAAAAGGGGCTCAAACTCAGAACCCTAAGATCTCAATCCATCCACCTTAACCATTTAGCTAACACTAGGATCAGGGGGACTGTTGAGTTTTTTCTTACCCGCTGGCACCCGTCGTTCACCCCATCATGGCCCCCAGCACAAAAACTTTATTTTGAAGCAAAAGCCACCCTTTATAGTTGTTATAGTGAGGCGCAGTTTTGTCGCATTCTGCGTTCTCAAGCATTGAGAACTTTCTCAATTGATTGAGTTCTCAAGCATCTCCAGTTAGTGCAGGTTGGGGTATCGATGCTGCGTTTACATCAGTGTTCACAACTGATTTTAGGTTTTCAGTGGCAACGTTGTTATAGTTGGCTGGTGTTAGAGTCAATACTTTATCATGGCTGTGGGGGTACCAGAGTGCAGATACAGCTTTTGTTTCAAGAGCGACATGCATGGAGGCTCTTTCAGTCTGTACTACTGCAGCTGCTGCAGGCCCAAAACGTTGCTGAACCTCCGTGAACTCCAGGGAGGGAGCAGGGTGTAACAATCGCGAGCATCCTAACTGCACTTGGATTTCTCATCTCAACCCTGCTGCTCACACTCACAGGTGGTGATGGTGAGGGAACATCAACACCTGTACCTCCATCATCGCCATCGGAGAAGGAGGTTATGAAGAAGTGGAAAAAAATCACTTGCAATCCTTGGGTTGGGCCTTAGCAAAGCTTCCTGGGAAGGATGCAGCCGCCCTACCAGGAATAATCGAGAGTATTGTGTCCTGACTCCTCAGCTTCTTGCCCAAAATGGCTGTCTTTCAGAAAAGTTGTATGCACTTGTTGCTACCATTGGCGGGCTGTGTACATTGCCGCCCACGACTGGTTATGTCGTAAAACATAGAGGTAAGAGGCTCACGGCAACTCCACCAACAATGAGCACTGTCTTTTTATCTTCATGAGAAGTAGCTGTGGTTTTTTCGGCTGGGGTGACAGTTGGCGTTTGTGCAGTCGATACGACAGGTGGTGCAGGTACCACAACGCCTTTGTCTCCAGTTAGTGCAGGTTGGGGTATCGATGCTGCGTTTACATCAGTGTTCACAACTGATTTTAGGTTTTCAGTGGCAATAACAATCTTGTTATTGGAACCATTGAGCCCTATTCCAGGATGTAGAGCTGTATGTCAGAAGGCGCCATGTAGAACCCATGAGAAAAGACGTTCTCTAACTTGTTCCATGTATAACACAGGGCGTTTTGTTAGCGTTCAATCACCGATGGGAGTTTGACAGTAGATGCTATATAGCATCTTTAACCAAGACCAAGAACTGCTCTTGTGCATCAAATGTGGTGCTGATACCCAAGATGCATCTACGTGTCAGAAACTGTGCATTTTGGATTGCCAAGACGGAAGTCCGGGTTGAGTCATTCAGTCGTTTGACACCTGGACGGGTGAATCCCTCTGATTTATCGAAGGATAAACGTAGTCCATGCCTGATAGACCTCAGAACCCTGTGCAATGTGCAATGCAATATAAATCTATCTGCTGGGAGACATTTTATGAGCAAATGATATATTTACACGACCATAACCCATACCATTGTCTCTTATAGGGCCGTCCCACTCTTATCCCAGTGGTAAACAGTCCCCAGGCTCTGATTATATTTTTTCTGCTTCCACCAATCTGTGTTCAGAGTAAAACCAAACTAACTGCAGATGCTTTCATAGGATCTGCAATCATATGGGTTGTCAAATACACTCCATATCTTGGCTTGAGGGCAGGGCACCTTGACCTCTGAAAGGATTCTCCAAACCTGCTGGCATACGTGGAAATTAAATAGAGTGTGAAAGTGGGTGCTTCGGAACTGGACTGTAGTTGTTGACTGACACACCACATCCCTTCGCGGCACAACAGACTGCAAAATTGAGTTGATTGTGCCAAAACTGCATTGAGTGTGAGGTCCATGTTTGTACAAGCTCTTTGCTGCTCATGAGTGGCAGTTTATACTTGGCAAAGATATCTGGGAACTCGACCTTGAACTTTTCTTGTGCTGAATCTGTTACCTTTCATTGTGTGAAATGAACTACAGTGCCTATAGAAAGTCAACACCCCTTTTCAAATTTTTCACCTTTTGTTACCTTGGAGCCTGTAATTAAATTGCATTAAACAGACTTTTTCCACGTTTATTTACACATCGTAACCCATAACTTCCAAGTGAAAAACAAATTCTACAAAATTCAGAAAATTAATAAAAAATACAAAACTGGCTTTTCTTGAAAACGTGCTCTGATGATTCTCTCACTCATAGTAATAGGTTCCCATTATATCATGGTCTGGATGTTCTCTTTCCAAGTGATAAGAGCTCCACCATGGGTGTGTGCATCCTTCAGTCCAGAGTCGAGAATGGTGGTGCCATCGCTAGTCGTTTGGCACCTTGAACCGTCCAACAGCACTCCCTAATACCCAGTATGTCCAGACGGTATCTTTGCGTCTCTCTGATAACTTGAGCTAACTTTGATGTTTCAAATGTGGTGTCGACATTCCATACTCCTCTATGGATATCTCCTTTGGGTCCTTTCGCTCCACTTTGTACTCCTGACTTTCCGAAGGACGTTGATCAGAAGTAGTAATACTGCCAAGTAATTGGCTTCTAAATGTGTTTGTGAACCTTCACATGTGTGTGATCCTTTTAAATGGGCTGAAAACATGCATGTGCATGCAATCCGTCATTCTTTTATATTTTCATTAAATCGCCAATTAACAATGTCATGGACCATGCCATGTTGTTAACCAATGGTAACTGCAACACTTAGACCAATTGAACCACTTTTAGAGGCCATTTTCCCCCGCAGAGCAGGGGTTGGTCTTTTTCGGGCACCGTGGTCCCCTTTTTGAAGCAATCTGTGCACGGATCCCCATGCTGGTTCCCCACCTCACCGTGGTCCCCTTTTTGCAGCAATGTTTTATGGCCGGATGATCTTCCTTCCGCCAACCCTGTTAGTCTCCTCTTGCGACACACAGGGAATTACTAGTGAACTGGTACTCAATTTGCCGACCTCAGAAGGATGACATGCTGAGTGAACCCCTCTGGCGTTAATTCAGAGATCGACCGGGATTCGAACCCAGGATCTTAGGGTCCCAAGCCGGCACCATAACTGCTAAGCCAACACCAGACCAATTCAAGTCAATAACCTAACTTGTGTTACAGACGCACACACGTAGCATTGTTGACTTTTACACAACTTTGCCTGCAGGATGTTATGGACCTGTCGTAAATTATACGTTTCCATGATGGTTTATGGCTTTTTACGAGTTACACCCAATAACCAAGTATTTTATGATTACAACACCACACCTGAATAGACATGAATACTTGGCACAGAAACGACCCCAAAGTCGGTTTACATCTCAAACAAATAACTTTATTTTCTCAATTGTTTCCCTCCGGTATCTGCAGGGAATCTATACATTTTGAAACCCTTCTCCAATCGATTGTTGCGTCCAATGGCACAGCAAACGGAACTATCGTTTTAAAAAGGCCTTCATCAAACCTTTTGCAAAGGCAAACATAAACTAGCCAAAGATTTCTTGCTCCCCCACCTCATTCCACGTCAATGCCGTATGGACACAACACCTTCAGGAAATCTACACCTGGTAGGCCGCTAGCATGGAGGAAAGTTTTTTTTTATAAGGGGTGTAACGTGTTACCTTCCCAAACCCCGATTTCTCGAGAGGCAATGCGACAGAAAGATTTGTTATTTAGAGTGTTCTAATAAACCATGGTAATACCACACCAATGCAATTGTGAAGAACAAAACAAGTAATTGTTTTAATCACTCTCACATACACAATAATAACACTATGAAAGAAAGTACCATGAAAATATCACTTGCATCAATTGAACAATACACATGATGGTACCATCATTCCCCAATGCCCTCAAAGCAATAAACTCACGATACGCCAGACGTGCGTGGAATGTAACATTCCCCAAAGTCTGTGCACGGATCCCCATGCTGGTTTAAGGTCAAAGTCATGCAGAATGGCAAATCAACAGGCAGGTATCGGCACGGCGGTGGACGAGGAGTTACGAGGTGAGCGGTCGACATGGGAATTGAGCCGATATGGAAACCAACAGCGCTCCACACGGTGATGTCGATATGGGAATCCCAATGACAAAACAAGATGCACCAAGTGGACAGCCTCTTTGAGGACAAAATGGCGTATCGGCCTGTAATGGAGGCGCTTGCTTTCCCTCCAACAATAGCTCACACTTGGTGATAAAACCTGAGACGCAGGTTTAATTACAATCGCAATATGTGATGATGTCGCGGGCAATCCCTTTCCTGGGAAGCCTCAACGAATTCGCGACCAATATCAATAACGTCCGCTTGCAGCCTCAATACGATTCACAGCTGTCTCCTCCTCTACCCGCAGATCTCCTCCTCTCTCCACTTCCTGTTTCTTTGCCGTGTTTTTCTTTTTCCTTCACAAACATTTATTTTAATCTTTTACTAAAGTCATCTCCATTTCACACAAAATCTTAACAACAATAATATCTGAAACTAAAAATCCTACAAGAATATAATAACAACAAAGGCGGAAGTGAAGGCGCCGTAAAAGGGGCTCAAACTCAGAACCCTAAGATCTCAATCCATCCACCTTAACCATTTAGCGAGCAACAGGATCAGGGGGACTGTTGAGTTTTTTCTTACCCACTGGCACCCGTCGTTCACCCCATCATGGCCCCCAGCACAAAAACTTTATTTTGAAGCTATAGCCACCCTTTATAGTTGTTATAGTGAGGCGCAGTTTTGTCGCATTCTGCGTTCTCAAGCATTGCAACGTTGTTGTAGTTGGCTGGTGTTGGAGTCAATACTTTGTCATGGCTGTGGGGGTACCAGAGTGCAGATAAAGCTTTTGTTTCAAGAGCGACATGCATGGATGCTCTTTCAGTCTGTACTACTGCAGCTGCTGCAGGCCCAAAACGTTGCTGAACCTCCGTGAACTCCAGGGAGGGAGCAGGGTGTAACAATCGCGAGCATCCTGACTGCACTTGGATTTATCATCTCAACCCTGCTGCTCACACTCACAGGTGGTGATGGTGAGGGAACATCAACACCTGTACCTCCATCATCGCCATCAGAGAAGGAGGTTATGAACAAGTGGAAGAAAATCACTTGCAATCCTTGGGTTGGGCCTTTGCAAAGCTTCCTGGGAAGGATGCAGCCGCCCTACCAGGAATAATCGAGAGTATTGTGTCCTGACTCCTCAGCTTCTTGCCCAAAATGGCTGTCTTTCAGAAAAGTTGTATGCACTTGTTGCTACCATTGGCGGGCCGTGTACATTGCCGCCCACGACTAGTTATGTCCTAAAACATAGAGGTAAGAGGCTCACGGCAACTCCACCAACAATGAGCGCTGTCTTTTTATCTTCATGAGAAGCAGCTGTGATTTTTTGGGCTGGGGTGAGAGTTGGCATTTGTGCAGTCGGGACGACAGGTGGTGTCGGTACCACATCGCTTTTTTCTCCAGTTACTACAGGTAGGGGTATCGATGCTGCATTTACATCAGTGTTCACAACTGATTTTAGGTTTTCAGTGGCAATAACAATCTTGTTATTGGAACCATTGAGCGCTATTCCAGGATGTAGAGCTGTATGTCAGAAGGCGCTCTTGGAGAATTATTAACAATTACTGGTGTTATGTTAGTAAAACTTCAAGAGACTCGGTTTAGCAAAATCAATGGTTTATTCACTTTAGAGAATTTGTTGTATACTAAGCCGAGATCTTTAATGAGTCTGTTCCAGAGTTTGTTGACGCTTGTTTGGTCGGTCTTGGTTGAAGCTCGGTCTGTTGTTGACAATCTCCAGTTGGTTGATCAGTTTCAACTGGTCTTCAGTTTTCACTCCTCTTCAGTTCACTGTCCCAGTCCACTCTCCTCTCTGCTCGCAACTTTCTCCTGGTTTTAAAGCCCCAAACTCCTTTGATGTTGCAGAGCATGCAGGGTGTTCCTTATCCAAAACCTTATTTGGCTCTCTCGGCCAGCAAATACTTATTTCTGTTTCAAGAGGTCAAATACTCTGACCTGCTGAAGGAGAATTTGCAGCGTGTGCGCAGTGCCCTGAACAGAGGCTATTAATGATCGACAGGTGGCGGTCCAAGAGCGTTACACATTCTTGTCTGAAATTAACTCTCCTGACCACATGTTAATGCTAGTTCTATGCTCTTTTGCTCATTCGTAAAGTAAAACATAATTCCACTTTAAACAAGATTACATTGATATATATTCTAACAATATTGTCAATATGAATATTTAATCCCTGACAATCCCCAGTTTTTCTTTTATGTTTATATTAACCATTAATCTAAACATTACCACATTAAATATTCAAACCACTAATCTTGTAATTCAATTTCCTAAGGCATACACCGTCATTCTGGAAGAATTTTGATCACAATACATTTCCTTGTTCATTGACTCTTTCTATGTTGATAATTCAATTCAACTCATTTGCATAAAGATCACAAAACATTTCACCTTCACCAAAACGCAATAATTTCAGTTCATCAAAATAATAATGCATCTGCAACATTTGGCAAAATATTTGCCTTTAATCAAATATTGACTTTCTTTGTTTGAAAAAAGGGGCGGATCACTTGTGTTTGGAATTTCAGCATAAAACATTTTCTCCTGTTGTCTTCATCACACCTTCACTATTTGCATAGGATTTTCTGCTGTTGTGATAGCTGGGCAGAGTCAAAGACTGACCCTGCTCTCCATGCAGCATCCTTGCCACTCTTGCTGTGAGCCATAGTAGATTTGAACAAGGCCTCCATCCAGTTGTAGTCGACTTGCCTCCTCACTAATTGTGAGCATGGAGCAAGTATTGATGTGATGTTGATTTGTCAACAAGATGTGGAGCAGGGATGCCGGATGCATCCGCAATGATGATGTTGGGACCATGGTACTCAGTTGTCCATGGTCCATACCAGGAGCACACAGCAGAATCGTGCACAGCTGTTGTGAAGGAAAAGGCAGTCGTTCGCTTGCAGCTCCATGCTGGCTCCCCGGAAGTTGGTGAAGTAATGACACACGTCACCGTATCCCGTAAACGTTGCAGGTAAAATATCGTCGTCCTGCAATTGCTGATGTGATGACTGTTCGAGGTATTTGAACACAAGTAAGTGATCGCCCTTTTTCCATATGTTGCAGTGTGACCCAGACAAATGGTCACATAATTTTCCCTTGGTGAAGGTAAACATCTTCCAAAGGAGCATTTCTTCATCATTCTTTGAGAAAGAGGGTGTATGCCAAGATTAACTTCATTTTCACAAATTTTCCTTTTTCAAACTTCTTCCCAGATGTCGTTATCACTCCATTTGGGATGTGGTCTTGTCTTTCCTTTACTTAGCCACATTTATATCTGCTCTCCGCACAGATTGAATCAGATGGGGTACATTGTAACATGAAATCACTATATTTTAGAACAACTTCACACGAATAATATTCAACTCAGACATGTGTTTTACACTACTAAAACTAAGAATAGCATCCACAATTGCTTTCAGGTTCATATAATTCAAAAAATTAAACTCATGCAGGTATTGTGACTCAACTCAAAGAAAATAAATGCATTAATAATGATTATATGATTTAAATCACAAACAGGAATATCTAATTCCCAACAATTCTTGCAAACAAGCAAACTATGCCTAATATGTTATTAGCATAGTCCTCCCCGCTTTTTTTTTTTTTCTTTAACAGTGTTACTTGTGGTGATATGAGTTCATTGATCGTGTAAAACGGACATAGTGCACAACAAGTTGTTATGCTCTCATTTATGTCAATGACATTCAACATTATATACCAAACTAACAAACTTCTTAAAATGTGACTAAAGAAAAATCCCTTAATAGGTAACATAAATCTGATTATTTGCCTTATCCTGATGCCCCTATCTCCCGGGGTCCATATTTATTTCTATTGTTATCAACTTCCTATGATCTGTGAATTCGTTCCAAAATACCACAACCATAGGTTTTAACAAAGCTCTACCAAACTATTTCCAATGTGAACTCAAAATACTAGTAAAACAATCAATTCAAAGAATTAACTTCAAAGGGTCAGCAAATTCATTCTATAACCAGATCTAATTTTCCCATCCAATAGTTTGCCTTGACACATGTCATATTATAACATTTTAATAAACCTTCAGAAATGTTGCCCATCGCAACAACTTCCCTTTTACAAATAGCCATGTGTAAATTACGTATTGAACGACAATTTTCTCTCAATGTGTTTGGCCTAAATGGCCGCAAAAGTGGCTGCCAACATGCAGTACCTTTTTTATCTACCAAGTAAGTGCTCATCGACATAAGACCTCTACCAAATGTTGTTTGTAAAAACAAATCTGGGATTTCTAATTACATGGATGCACACTCTCAGGACATTGCAGGCTGCTGTTATCAATCCATTACGATAAAATAATTTCTTTACCCACAATCAAATAAGTAACACAAATTGAGGATATTATCCCTATCACATTCATTTATAGATTCATTTGGTTCTAATTCACTCTTTTCCCACTGCTATAAGGAAGAACAGTAGCTCTTATAAGTCTTTGTAATATCTCATTAAATTTACCCAGCATTGAAGAATTTATTTACTATCCATTTCCCTTCTGTTTACCAGTAACTTTGTTTAAACTGCATAACTTAATTTGATAAATCCCATGTGTACAGCTACCACTGATTGAAACCCCTACTTTTGTAGAAAATATCCAAATACGTGGTTGTATACTCCCTTAAAAGTTGTTCCTCCATTTTTCTATGCAACTTAGTGAAGACTACTGACACCAGTATGCCAATATAGGTGTGGCAGATTAACAAAATATGTTGCAGGTACACGTAACATCGTGTTCTGAGTGTAAAACATAACATAACAAACAAAAAAACATCTGAGTGTAAAAAACATAACAGCGCGTTCACGTCTGCCCCTTGGTTTTAAGATTCACAATGCATTTCGTTGTAAAACTCACAATAGTTCAATTCAACAAAATTGTCTTTACTATCTGCCCATATCATCTATGCCTAAGACACATCCATACATACAGCACAATTTATATGCTGATAAAAGTCAAGTTTATATTTGTCAAAAATCTGTGAGCAGAGTACTCTGGGAAGTCAGTGTATGACCTCTTCCAAATTTGACTAATTTTGTACTCCCTCATTTTTTATGAAGCTCATATCCATAAATAGCTGTTATTTTCATATGAATTCTATCAAAAATGGAATCCCAAGATTACTCACAATTTTACTATTAATTAATGGCTCCTCATAACCCAGCACATCAAATCCGTATATTCCATCGCCCTTGACAAAAGAGATAATGTTCATAATCAAATTATATTCCTATTTTATTTTACGAATTTTCTGACTATCCTTATAAGATTGACACACAAAACAAAAAACATTGACACACAAACATACACAAACCCAAGCATTATGTATATTTGCTTGCATTTGAACCATCATTAACAGATCAAGATGGGTGTCAATTTTCATTTCAATTTCGTAAAATTTATCCTTTAATGTTAGAAACGCTAATACACAAATAGACAAAAAGTTTATTTTTAGAAAACCCCTAATGTCACCTTGAAATTACCCTTTTTGGTCCTACAATAATTTATCCAAATTGTACAAATTTACAAATTTTACAAATTTTACAACACCTCTTCCTTACAGAACTGCAACTTATCTCTCGAGGCCTTGTGGCCTTTGTCTGCCAACGCTGTCAGTAGCACAACAGTGTCCTGCTCACATGCTTCCTTTGAAGTTGAGCATATGAGAAGGTCATCAACATATTGTACCATCACTGAACCCCCAGGAAATTCAACATCGCTGAGGTCTTCATGTAGAGCACGTGAAAACAAAGTTGGGCTCTCCGTGTACCCTTGTGGTAACACAGTCCAGGTAAACTGTAAATTTTCGTACGTGAATGCGAAAAGTTAACGCGAATCCACATGAATGGGTACACTGAAGAACGCTGAACATAAGTCCACCACAGAATAAAACTTCGTGTTGCATGGAATACTTGACAGTACAGTGATCGGGTTAGGGACCACTGGATAGGCTGGGATGACACAATCATTAATTGCTCGAAGATCTTGAACAAATCTCCAAGTAGTCTTGCCCGGCTTCTTCACAGGTAAAATAGGAGTGTTGCACATGCTCACAGTGCGAACTATAACTCCCTGTTCCACCAATGATCGAATCACTGGTGCAATACCAGCTTTTGCCTCTGGTCTCAATGGATATTGGCGCTTTCTAGGCAATGGCTTAGAATCATCTACTGTGATCCTTACAGGTGCAATACTCTTGATTCGTCCCACATCATTTGGATGCGTTGTCCACAAGCATATTGGTATTTGATCGAGTGGGTCCTGGTCACCGTCAGCGTCAGAGCTGAGTAGGTATACCCCAATATCGTCAGTATCATTCGATTCAACAATCATGTTGAAGGTTGTAGAAAGCACCTGCTGTCCGAGCTGCCAACAAAATCCATCTCCATCTAAGTCATAGAGTGGGGCGCTTTGAATTTCTCCCATGTATCCCCTGTTGTTACACTCTTTCAGAGTTGCAATCATTATTCCAACATCTTTTGCTTCGTACCCTTGTGCCACCGCTAAGGTGACGTGTGGGGTTGTTGTTTCGGGTTGATTCCACAGGAGTTGTTGGTCTGGCGTCAAAGACACTGACATCCCAACTCCCTGTCGTCCCACCCACAATGACGTCAGATGTATATCATACTTGGTGTGCAGGTATTTAAAACCCCGCTCTGCATAGGACCCCTCTTCTCCTGTAGCATCATAACATGTTGTACAGTGAAGATCAGTCTGCCGTGTCAGAAAGTCCATCAAAAAATTATCTAACCATTCCTGTACTTCGGGCATTTCATCCTTCAGTGTCATAAAACTAACACACAAAAGTTCCGCCATGATTGTATCATCGATATCCCATCGATGTGTTGTTGGTCTTGTCAGGCCATCTAGTACCTTAGAAATAAAGTCGTGGGAGTGTTCTGGCATTTCTAGATACACTCCGTTTTCATTACAGATGACAGTGCAATTCAATTTACACAATAAATCTCTTCCCATCAAATTTACTGGAACGCCAGATGCCACAAGAAAGGCATGTTGTGCAGTCAATGGACCAAATTGGACACGCAATTCTTCCGTGACTGGCGTGTGTATGGGAACTCCTGACACTCCGACCACCTTTGTATAGTATTTTGACAATGGTATATCGGGAAAATCTGCTTGTCGTAACGTGGAACGCGTAGCTCCCGTATCGACGAGAAAGGGTGCCTTGCGTCCACCTACTGTCAAATTAACACTTGGTTCCTGTGCAGCCGACCCTGAGATTAAAGGAAGCGCTGCCACTTGGTCATTTTGGTCTAGTCAACAGGGTGTGGCAGACCATTTAGTCTGCTGAGGTCCTCCCTGAATTTGGGGCATTCCTCAATAGAACCCTATTTGTTGATGGAGGCGGTGGTAACTGGTAGTATCCCTGTTCTTGGTTGTTCTTCCGAAATTGTCTTTGATATGGGCATCGCCTTATCCAATGTCCCATTTTGCCTGTGTGTGAGTACCTCTTTATACTCACTCAATATAACAAATAACTACAAGGACTACACATCGGACTACACCTGTATCCACTATCAAATGTGTGTACTGCAAAAATCGCAGAAGTTTGTTCCACTTTATACAAAGTAGCGTTGAATGCGTTGTTGTCTAGCTTATTCCGATAAGCTCTACTCTGTGGTCTTCCAGGAAGTATCTCTCCACCTGTCCACTTGATGACTGCAGGTGATTTCCAGAGAGTCCCCCTGCCCTGTGGCTTTTCCCACACCCCAATCTCACTGATCAGCGTTGCAGATGAGTCTGGATCAGTAAGTCCTGTCAAGGGGGGTCAAACAAAAATAACCACATAATATAACAAATAACCACTAGACTCACCACCTCGCTCATCGTCCCAGGTTGTCTGCACATTGATGTTTTGCAAATGTCTCAAAGCTTCTTTCTTGAGACCGCACTTTTTATTCATCCATCAATTGACTTGATTAAATTAAATTTAAATTAAAATCAGATCAGATTAAATTAATCAGATCAAAATCAATCAGATCAATCGGATCAGAATCAGAATCAATTCAAATATGCAATCTCAATCAATTCACCAACATTAATCAATAAAATCCTAATAATAATACATAATAAAATATCATAAATGATAATATCAAAATTCAAATATCAAATCATCATTGAATTTATCATTGAAAATATCAAAATATCAAAATTCACATTTATCAGTCTGATAACTCTATATCTATGCCTGTTCGCAATGTAGGCAAAACAGTTCCGTCCGCTGGCGGAGGTATTTGATCATGTCGGTCGTCACCTCGTACCCATACCTGCCGCCAATTGACAAATAACCGTTCTGCCTCTGGATCATATCTGACATATTTGTTCAATCCTGTGTGGTCATTATATCACAAATTAAAGCTGAACAACCACTGAAGGCAACTCAACCCTTCATTTGTGAGACAATCAGCGAAAATTGATCCAACAGATATGAGCCAGTCCATTGGGCAATGTCGCACATGTCACGTGCCACATGTCACACGTGTCACATGTCACACATCATGTGATGTGTCACCCACCATGTCGCACTTTGAAAGAGACTCAAAGTTCTTGACAATTAAAATGGTGTAATATTCCTGAAATGTGTACCAATGAATGGCAATCAATTTATAATATTTATCAATGGAATCCAATCATACCGAAATTTCGACACTCCAATAAACTTTGTAACTTGTAATACATCATTATCCTGCAGGGCTATAAAGCTATCCTTAAAGTCCATGCAATCGATTTACATCAAAACCCAATGATGACATGCCTGATAATCATAGCAATTTTTTCCCATGATTGTAAAATCATGACCATTGTAAATCATTGTAATTGTAAATTGTAAATATAAATTTACCATAATTGTACAAAATTTGAGAATGAACATCAATAATAATCAGCATATGACAATCATGATGACAATGATGAATCTCATCAACAATGAGAGAAAACAATGAGAATGAGAAACAATGAGAGAAATGAGAAAACAATGAGAACTATGAAAGGTGAAAACAGGTAAAAGAAGAAGCAAAAGAGGAGGAAAGGAGAAGGAAAGGGGGGAGGAAAAGGGTGGGGAAGGGAGGAGGAGAAGTGGCAGAATGCCAAGGGAGGAATGAGGAATTAATACTATGCGAAATACGACACTCATTGTATTTTAACCTAAAGATAGCTGTGTATCATTGGCCGCACTCATGGCTCCCTTACAAGGCTGTGAGATTATATGGTAAATACTGTCTCCCTCTCGAACTTCTGTGCGAGCCATTACACTCATCTGTGTATTATTTAACCATTTAAACTGTGTCGTACCATTTCACAAATTATTGTAGCAGTATTGGGGCCATGGTTGGAGGAGGGGGGGGGGGGAGAGGGGTGCAAAAACACATGCATACCCACACATACATACCCACACCCATACACACAAAAACACAGCAAGCCACATAATGAGGTGATATGCTAAAATCAACATGGGATCCAATGGGATATGGGATCAACAATCCTATAGAATGAAGTTAGGGTTAAGATTGGGTTGGGGTCAACAAATTCATGTACATGTAAATTCATTCATGTATAAACAGATCACAATATATTTCATCATTGGTTTCCCTCCATTTAATTGCCTTGGCAAATGTCATAGGATCTTATATCAATAAATTCCCTTTTTAAAATCTTAAAAGACAGATGAAATATAAAGTGATCAAAGGTACATTGGATGGTTCTATTTTGTAGAGATTACGGATCACAGTAGCCTGGGATTGGCTCACATTAAATTTCATCTTGATTGAAGGATTTTTAGCTGTGGTCCAAGATGGCCGCCGCCATAAAAATCCTAAAAATATATATATATTTTTTCTAATCAGGATGTAAAGAGGTTACATTTAAAAAATCGCTTCTGATTCCATAGATAAGTGGACACAACACCAAACGGTTACCATGGGCAACCTGCCTGCACGCATTCCAGTGGCAGGGTCAGTGTGTGCAAATCTTACGGGACCCAGGACACAACACCAAACGGTTACCATGGGCAACCTGCCTGCACGCATTCCAGTGGCAGGGTCAGTGTGGAAAAGAATGCCTATTTTTGGACTGTCTGTCGACTCGTGCAGACAAATTGGCTAAATGCTAAACAATGCTAAATACTAAACTCACTTTTTGTTACCACACTGGAAATGCATGTTTGAAAATCGAATCCAGCCGATTTTACCATTATTTGGCTTACTGTACAGACGCTGTTATCATTGCTTTAATCGCTTTTTAAAAAATCGCTTGAAAAATCGCTTTCTACAAAAACCGCGAATATGATTATAAAGCAAATAGTGTCCATTCTGCAATCTGCTCGTGCCTGTGGTCACAACCCAAGCAGGATCTCAACCATTATTTTAACGGGAAAATCGACACACTTATAAGTCATTTAATCACGAAAACGAGCAGAGATTTGAATGCAGACCATTGCTGGAAATCATTTTAAAGATATTTACAAAATTGACGTTCTATTTCATGAATTCATGACATTCATGAAATGAGCAAGAAATATACAAAATCCATATTTCAGTTGTACATGACAAGACGAATGCAGCACCTGTTGGCTAACGCCCGGGGTTCGTTAGTGGTTCTTTGCAATCGTCTCATTAAACTCGTAAAATGTACCGAAAAAAAATTCAAATTACAGAAAAAACAAAAAAATAATTGATTATTAATTTTTTAAAATTTTTTTTATCGTCATGACTTCTGAAATTTTAAAACAAATCCTTCATGAAAGCACAGCACCTTTTCTAAAGACACCAAGCTTTAGTGGATATTTGTGACAGTTCATGGCACCATCCCTCAAAAATGCGTATACATAAATTTTGGAAGAAAAAAAATTGGCATGATTTCTGAAACCTGTTAAAGGCCTCGTGTTTTTTCCTTCCACACATCAACAAACGTACACAAAACTCAAACACTGAACTATTTTCACAGATTAACATCAGACTACACAGATAACAAACAAAGCTTACCTGGGCAGTTGAGTCCCTACGGGCCACCACTTCTTGGAGAATTATTAACAATTACTGGTGTTATGTTAGTAAAACTTCAAGAGACTCGGTTTAGCAAAATCAATGGTTTATTCACTTTAGAGAATTTGTTGTATACTAAGCCGAGATCTTTAATGAGTCTGTTCCAGAGTTTGTTGACGCTTGTTTGGTCGGTCTTGGTTGAAGCTCGGTCTGTTGTTGACAATCTCCAGTTGGTTGATCAGTTTCAACTGGTCTTCAGTTTTCACTCCTCTTCAGTTCACTGTCCCAGTCCACTCTCCTCTCTGCTCGCAACTTTCTCCTGGTTTTAAAGCCCCAAACTCCTTTGATGTTGCAGAGCATGCAGGGTGTTCCTTATCCAAAACCTTATTTGGCTCTCTCGGCCAGCAAATACTTATTTCTGTTTCAAGAGGTCAAATACTCTGACCTGCTGAAGGAGAATTTGCAGCGTGTGCGCAGTGCCCTGAACAGAGGCTATTAATGATCGACAGGTGGCGGTCCAAGAGCGTTACACATTCTTGTCTGAAATTAACTCTCCTGACCACATGTTAATGCTAGTTCTATGCTCTTTTGCTCATTCGTAAAGTAAAACATAATTCCACTTTAAACAAGATTACATTGATATATATTCTAACAATATTGTCAATATGAATATTTAATCCCTGACAGCGCCATGTAGAACCCATGAGAAAAGACGTTCTCTAACTTGTTCCGTGTATAACACAGGGCGTTTTGGTAGCGTTCAATCACCGATGGGAGTTGGACAGTAGATGCTATTGTTGCGGATATGGGATTTGGCCTCCATCCATATCCGCTTGTAAATATTCCCCTATTTCCCCAATACTCCCCAACTATCCCCAATCCCCCATTCCCTAGTCCCATTGTCTGTAAACAACACTCTGTAGAACCGACCTTCCCCTTTTTCCCCCATTAAATGTCGTGCCCAGGTTCACCGCATCTCACGTAGACAACTATAGGACATCTTGCTAGTTATTCTTAGTCTATGTCAGTTAAGGTCTCGTTTCCATTAATTCTGACTCTTCGTTGCACCAGAATGTGGTTGTATGGCACCAGTAGTGAGTTTAGGACCTCCCCATACCTCCTCCCATCTTCCTCATGAAACTACAACAACAACAACAACTACAACAACAGCGCGCGGGGAGTGTGCGTCCTCACTCCGGCTTGGTTAGCCGCCATTGCCCATGTGCTCCGACGGGGTTACCACGAAGGGGCTGACTGTCAGCTCCTCGTCAAGGGCGGAGCCCGGTAACCCCCCCGCACCCAATAAGAAGCGGCGGGCCGATTCCATCTGGGGCGGAGCTAACGAGCCGAGGGCGTGTCACTCCCCGCTGGATATACGCAGCCACTTACCGGAGGTGACGTGAGAGATGCGCCCCCAGCTTGAAGAGAAAGAGACGCCACCTCCAGCGTGACGATACCTCCCCGCATATCTGGACCGGACCGTGGGGATCCTGTCCCTGAGCCAAGGTGCACCTTGTGCTGTCCATCGACTACCTGCCCTTCCTTGCCATCAATCCCTGTGTGAGTCAGCCTTGTCCCGTTTATCTGTGGTCTGTCGGGAATAAGATAAGTGTGTTTAAGTGCCCACCTTCCTATGCTGTCCCTCTTGTCCTTGTAATCTAAACGTTCCGCATACAAATATTATAACCTCCTCCGGAGGTCTTGAGAACTGTACCCCTGGTGTCGTGTCATCTAACCCAGCCGTTGTGTCCTTTCCTTAATTGATTTAGCGTAGCGCGACTCGGCCAACGTTCGAGTATAATCGGGTAAACTGTGCAGACGCGGTCATACCAAACCGCTCAGTAAACTAACATCCAAAACCGCGTCTGTAACATTTGGTGTCGAGGAGTTGGATTCGGACCTGGGACTAAATTTGTTAGGTCCAAATTTTGGTACACAAATTGTACTATTAGAGTAACATTTGGTGTCGGGAAGTGGGATTCGATCCGGAGCGCGTTTCACGCGCTCGAAATTATAACGGCGAAATTTGATTGTGTTTTACAAAAAAAAAAAAAAAAACCCGAATTTTGAAAGTCGCGCTATGGCAGACCAAGACGGCTGGGTTCCGGTAGAAGAGAGTGAGGCAGGGTCGATCCAGGACCAAAATGAGGGACATGAGGGGAGCGAAGCAGTGAGGGTGGCAGGTTCGCAAAATAGCGTCGTCGAGCACGAGGTTACGGGCGCGCGAAATGGCGCCTCACACATGGCCACGGCGCCCACGCCCGCGACCGTAGTAGCGCCGCTGGTAGATTTGAACCTTTTTCTTATGCAAATGAAGGCCCTTATGGACAAGAATAATGAAGAAATGAAAAACAGTATGGGGGCAATGAGGGACCAAATGGGGGTAATGGGAAACCAAATGGGGGTAATGGGGAAGTGGATGGATGCTCAGGGTGAGCGATTGGAGGGCCAAATGGGGGTAATGAGGGACGAAGCGAGGGGTACCGGTGAGGGGTTAGACAATAATTTTAAGGGATTAGACAAGAAATTTGGGAAGTTAGACGACAAATTTGAGGGGTTAGACAACGGGATAAAAGAGGTGAAAAATGGGTTAATGGGGGTAGAAAAGAGAATGGCTGCCCAGGAGAATCAGATAGAGGGAGTGAAAAATGGGTTAGAGGGGTTAGAAAACAGGATGGAAGGCAAATTGAGGGACATGAGGGACCAAGCGGAAAGGGAAGTTAACCAAATGGGGCAGCAGATAGATGGGGTCAGAATGGGGGTAGAAACCAAACTGGATGCTCACAGGGAGGAAATGGAGCAGATGAGGGTGGCATCTGGGCAGGAGATGCAAGTGATGGGAGAGGAGATCAGAAGAGGTGTGAGTGAGGAGGTCGGAGGAGTGCGTGAGGAGGTGAGGCACTGTAAGGAGCACATGGAGAAGGAGGTGAGAAAGGGGACTGTAAAATTGCAAGGTGGTATAGAGGAGTTGACGCTGGGAGTAGAACAACTGACAGTGGGACAAAAGGAGTTGGGGGACCAGGTAAAGAAGAACACAGCGGTAATAGAGGGTTTAAAATCGACACAGAAGGAGATGAAAAAGGACGTAGGGGTAATTAAAAAAGAGTGTCAGACGGTACATGAGGACCTGACGAGGAAAATGAACAAAGTGGTAGAGGTGATGGAGGTTAAAGAGCGGGAGGTGCGGGAGCACATAGAAAAAAATAAAGTGGAGTTAGAGGAAGAACTTAAAGGGGCGCACGAGGAGATGAAGGAGGTGAAACAGAAATTAGAAGAAGTGGAAGAAGGGGTGAGCGAAATTAAGAAGCGACGGAGAGAGGAAAAGAAAGAGATAAAAGAGGAGGTAAAAGAATTGGTCCAAAGTCTGTGTTCGGATCGTGATGATGTGCTCATTAACCGGATGAGGGATTCGCAGGTGATGGAGGAGAAGCGAAGAGAAAGAGGACCCGGTGTAAGTGGTGACCAATATGGTCGTGCGTATGATGCGCCAGGTGATTTAATAAGCTTGGGGATCGAGATAGACCCGGATGTTCGTGAGAGGCCAAGAGTGAGGTGTATGGTTGGTCCGGAGGGTATGGAACGAGAGGTGCGAGGTGTGGGTGAGCAAGGTTGTGGTGGTATGGAATGGGTAGCGGGTTGCGGAGGTGTGACCCATGCATCGACACCAACAGGGGTAGTTGTTGGAGGGACCGGGGAGGCACGAGAGCCCCTTGGGGGTAATGTACTGTGGGGGCCCGGCCGGTTCGGCCCCGCGCTGACCCCGCAAGGGGCGACGCACGGGGTCCGGCAGGCGGGCAACGACTCACACACGAGGTGGTCCCACAAGGTCCCACTCGCGCCGTATGACGGTGGGTAAGGGTGGCATCCCTGCCACCCTTCCCATGATATCTATCTATAATTCCACTAATCTCTGTGTGTATGTTTGTTTGTATGTTTGTATGTTTGTCTGTGACCGCTGTTTCTCGACAACTACCGGTCCGATATACTTGAAACTTGCCAGGTATATTGCTGGGGACCCGAGGATGTGCCTTTTCAAGGTTTTAAATTAATCGCAGAAGTAGTTACCGAGCTATGTCCAAAAAACGATTCAACCAATCAGAGAGCAGCGAGCTATCACGTGTGCCGAACGTGGCGAACAGACTCTGCCTCGGATGGCACATTTGAGAGCGTATTCATTTATTTCCCGTCGGCAAACTATGTTGGCGCTATGTTGGCGTTAAACTATGTTTTAAAACTAATTAAAACTAATTTGCGATTCTTTCGCTTTGCGATGCGATTTGCGATTGCGTTAAACTCGCTCGGGCGTTAAACTATGTTTTAAAACTAATTAAAACTAATTTGCGATTCATTCGCTTTCCTGCTCATTTGTGCACGCGATGGCGATTTCTTTACCAAACTCCGCAAGCGCCAAGCCGTTAGCTTTGGACCAAACCATTTCATGTAAATAGAGGGGGGGGGGGGGATTGTCACCGTACTCGCAAGCCGTTCGCTTTGGACCAAACCATTTCATGTAAATAGAGGGGGGGGATTGTCACCGTACTCGCAAGCCGTTCGCTTTGGACCAAACCATTTCATGTAAATAGAGGGGGGGGATTGTCACCGTACTCGCAAGCCGTTCGCTTTGGACCAAACCATTGCATGTAAATAGAGGGGGGGGATATACTTTTAGATATATATATAGTACGGGCATGCCCTAGTGTGGGGCAAATGCGCTATAGCTTATGGGGTGTATGGCAGTGAAAACTAGCCCGGGTGGGTTAGGATATTGATAGGGCCCTAGAAGATGACATTAGGTAACGTTAAGGTTTAGTTAGTGACTGATACCTGTAGTGGGGACGCAGGTAGATTAGAGTGGATGATAATGACGTGGGAGCGCAATAGTTTAAAGGGACGACTGGGAAGCGCAAGTTTCAGAGGGGAGTAGTTAGATGAGATGATGCCGTGTGGTTGAGGATTGAACAGGTGTGATTGCACAGGTGTGCAACTGGACAGGTGTGTGGAGCAGTGTATGAGTAGTGAGTGTTGTGGATCAGCGCGAATGCGCTTGGGGAGAGAAGGGTGCAGGTGGCACCAGGTGTGAGAGCACAGGTGTGTGGAATATATGGAGCAGAGAATGAGTGGTGTGGAGAGAGTTGGAGTAAGTGGTACGGAGTGGTGTGCATGGTGCGAAGGTGTGGATGGGGGAAGAGTGGACCCCTTTCACGAGTACCCGGGGCGGGTAGTGTAAGTGTTAGGTAGAGGGTATAGGTAAATTGTGGTTGGATATTGGCATTTGTGGTGCGGTTGCAGAATGGTATTGTGGATGGGTGCATTAGTGTTGTGGAAATGGCTGGGCGTGTAGCCTGTTAGTGTGTGTAGTTGGTTTGGGCACTCCACCACTGTGAGGATGTCGGCCAGGTCAGGCCGCAGGTGGGCTCTGGGAGCCGGTAGAGTTGTGGATGGGGCCCGAGGATCCGGAGGACGGACCCGGGTAGCCCAGTGCCAGAGAGGGCACCGAGTGGGGAGAGCGCCAGAGGGCCTTCCCCAGGTAGTTAGGTTAGGGTGAGGAGCAGGTAAGCTCGGAGGCAACTGCAGTGGTGGAGGTGTGCAGGTGGGTAGACCCGCTGGGAGAGGTACACGCCACAGCCCAGAAATTGTGCGAGGGCACCGGGAGATGAATCGGGGGAGTGAGACCCCAAATTGAAAAGCACCACAGTTTGGGTCAATGGGAATTGGTTTTTAGAACCCATAGTGTAAGAGGGCCAATGGCTTGGCAGGAGAAAGACCCCGGGTAATGTAAAGTTGTTAAAGTCATTTAGGAAATAGTTAGGATTGATGAACCTGTCGCACCATACGCAGCCACTTACCTGTGGTGATGATGATGACTCCACACCTGTGTTTTCTTTGTTCTCTGTGCAGGAAATGAGAATTGCTGTGTGGATTGGTGAGACGCATCACGACGTGGAGGAGACATTGGGGTGATTCCATCTCTCCCTCCTTAGGAGGGACTGATGATGAATTGGTGATGACAAATTATGATGTTGAGTTGGAGATGGCAAATTTTGATGAAAGTTGAAAATGGCAAATTTGATTGGTTAGGAGGGAGAGAAGATGAATTTGGTTTATGGGAGGAACGGGGAAGACAGTAGGGACGTTTGTTGATTTGTAAAGTAGATGTTTATGGGTAGTGTTGTGTTTTGTGGATACAGTAAGGGGTAAGGGAGGGGCAATGTAGGTTACCTGGTGGGGGGGGGGGGCGTACGGTAGGAACGTACCTGTCTCACCTGGTTCCCATGTGCCCCTAGTGTGCATTACCTTGTATTGCGTGCACTTTTGCGCCCTTACCACCTTACTCACTTGTCTGCTTCTTTTGTCTCCCACCTCCGAGGATCTGGCTTTGGGGCAGAGAGAGAGGAGAGAGAGGTGCTGGCTCCGCAGTTGTGGGCCTGCACTTTCGCTGCTTGCTGCCGGGATCGATACACCATATGGACCGCAATTTTTGTGGCCACCCACAATGGACCGCAGTTCTTTTGCGGGCAAGCACCACCCATGATGGACCTATGGGTCAACGTGGCACCTATGCCATACAGGTGAACCACTAATAGTTGGCCCCCTGATGGCCACAATAAAGAAATGGACGCGGTTGGCGCCTTTCTTTATTTTTGAAAGAAGCCAGAAGGCCAAGTGCACCACATGAAGGCAAGACCAGCGGCAGAACATCGGCCGGCTGCGACACCACCGGTGACTATCGAACACTTTATTGGTGCACCGGATGGTGCTGACTGTGTTATGGGGTGGTGCTTTTGGTGCTTGGATGGGGTGCTCTGCACATTATTAAAGGCCGTAAGGCCACAGAGCACTCGTGGGTTGGTGTATCGATGCTGGCATGCGTGCTCTCTCTATGCATAACATCTGCATGTGTTCCTCCAAAAACAGGTCCTGGATCGTAGTGTAAATATCAGCGTAGTCTTGTGTAAATAATGCTCCCTACCGGCTGTATGTTTAGTTTGAGAATTCTTTCCGCGATTCGGTTATCCTGTGGGTGTGTTTCTGTGAGGAGAAGGGTGCAACGTCGCAGGGGAACATATTTACTCATTTGTGAACATCTGTAAAACAGTCGCACTCAGGGTAGAGTTAATAGTAGAGGGAACTACATCTGAGTGCCACACTAAAGTAGGTAAAAATTTATCGGGTCGGGACGCCCCGAGGGTAGAGAAGGGTGCAATGTTGCGGATATGGGATTTGGCCTCCATCCATATCCGCTTGTAAATATTCCCCTATTTCCCCAATACTCCCCAACTATCCCCAATCCCCCATTCCCTAGTCCCATTGTCTGTAAACAACACTCTGTAGAACCGACCTTCCCCTTTTTCCCCCATTAAATGTCGTGCCCAGGTTCACCGCATCTCACGTAGACAACTATAGGACATCTTGCTAGTTATTCTTAGTCTATGTCAGTTAAGGACTCGTTTCCATTAATTCTGACTCTTCGTTGCACCAGAATGTGGTTGTATGGCACCAGTAGTGAGTTTAGGACCTCCCCATACCTCCTCCCATCTTCCTCATGAAACTACAACAACAACAACAACTACAACAACAGCGCGGGGGAGTGTGCGTCCTCACTCCGGCTTGGTTAGCCGCCATTGCCCATGTGCTCCGACGGGGTTACTACGAAGGGGCTGACTGTCAGCTCCTCGTCAAGGGCGGAGCCCGGTAACCCCCCCGCACCCAATAAGAAGCGGCGGGCCGATTCCATCTGGGGCGGAGCTAACGAGCCGAGGGCGTGTCACTCCCCGCTGGATATACGCAGCCATTTACCGGAGGTGACGTGAGAGATGCGCCCCCAGCTTGAAGAGAAAGAGACGCCACCTCCAGCGCGACGATACCTCCCCGCATATCTGGACCGGACCGTGGGGATCCTGTCCCTGAGCCAAGGTGCACCTTGTGCTGTCCATCGGCTACCTGCCCTTCCTTGCCATCAATCCCTGTGTGAGTCAGCCTTGTCCCGTTTATCTGTGGTCTGTCGGGAATAAGATAAGTGTGTTTAAGTGCCCACCTTCCTATGCTGTCCCTCTTGTCCTTGTAATCTAAACGTTCCGCATACAAATATTATAACCTCCTCCGGAGGTCTTGAGAACTGTACCCCTGGTGTCGTGTCATCTAACCCAGCCGTTGTGTCCTTTCCTTAATTGATTTAGCGTAGCGCGACTCGGCCAACGTTCGAGTATAATCGGGTAAACTGTGCAGACGCGGTCATACCAAACCGCTCGGTAAACTAACATCCAAAACCGCGTCTGTAACACTATATAGCATCTTTAACCAAGACCAAGAACTGCTCCTGTGCGTGAAATGTGGTGCTGATACCCAAGATGCATCTACGTGTCAGAAACTGTGCATTTTGGATTGCCAAGACGTAAGTCCGGGTTGAGTCATTCAGTCGCTTGACACCTGGACGGGTGAATCCCTCTGATTTATCGAAGGATAAACGTAGTCCATGCCTGATAGACCTCAGAACCCTGTGCGATGAATGCAATATAAATTTATCTGCTGGGAGACATTTTATGAGCAAATGAAATATTTCCACGACCATAACCCATACCATTGTCTCTTATAGGGCCGTGCCCACTCTTATCCCAGTGTTAAACAGTCCCCAGGCTTTGATTATATTTTTTCTGCTTCCACCAATCTGTGTTCAGAGTAACACCAAACTAACTGCAGATGCTTTCATAGGATCTGCAATCATACGGGTTGTCAAATACACTCCATATCTTGGCTTGAGGGAGTGGCACCTTGACCTCTGAAAGGATTCTCCAAACCTGCTGGCATACGTGGAAATTAAATAGAGTGTGAAAGTGGGTGCTTCGGAACTGGACTGTAGTTGTTGACTGACACACCACATCCCTTCGCGGCACAACAGACTGCAAAATTGAGTTGATTGTGCCAAAACTGCATTGAGTGTAAGTTCCATGTTTGTACAAGCTCTTTGCTGCTCATGAGTGGCAGTTTATACTTGGCAAAGATATCTGGGAACTCTACCTTGAACTTTTCTTGTGCTGAATCTGTTACCTTTCATTGTGTGAAATGAACTACAGTGCTGATAGAAAGTCTACACCCCTTTTCAAATTTTTCACCTTTTGTTACCTTATAGCCTGTAATTGAATTGCATTAAACAGACTTTTTCCACGTTTATTTACACATCGTAACCCATACCTTCCAAGTGAAAAACAAATTCTACAAAATTCAGAAAATTAATAAAAAATACAAAACTGGCTTTTCTTGAAAACGTGCTCTGATGATTCTCTCACTCATAGTAATAGGTTCCCATTATATCATGGTCTGGATCTTCTCTTTCCAAATGATGAGCTCCACCATGGGTGTGTGCATCCTTCAGTCCAGAGTCGAGAATGGTGGTGCCATCGCCAGTCGTTTGGCACCTTGAACCGTCCAACAGCACTCCCTAATACCAAGTATGTCCAGATGGTATCTTTGCGTCTCTCTGATAACTTGAGCTAACTTTGATGTTTCAAATGTGGTGTTGAAGGAGCTGGGGCTCCCACGTCGATCAGAAGAATGGACGCGACAAAAAGCTGGAATTCATCTGAGTTGCTTTATTGAAATCAAACACTCAGGCACTCTGAAAACCCGTTTATCGGTCAGCAATATATATCTATTAACCCAGGGGGTTTGCCCAGGCCCGGCGCCAGGGGGCGTGGCCCAGCGTCCTGGCAAGTTGAGGGCGAGCCTGCCCGGGCGTCCTGGACGAGCCCGGCATGGTGATCGCTCCGCGTCCTTGATAGGTGCAAGGCGATTGTGAAACCCCAGCGGCAGCCGCTACACACGTCCCCCCAGAATCGACTTGCACCGGCAGGGTCAACTTGAGGGGGGTCCTGATGACCCGGCCGAAGCGACCCCTGGCGGGTCGTGGGAGGGGGTCCGGTGAGGTGGTGGGCGGTCGAGTGGGGGGCCCCGTGGACGGGGGGCGGCCTCGCCGCGGCGGAAGGGCCACCCGTGGTGGGTGGTCGACGTCCACGTGCGCCGGCTTGAGGCGGTCCACTGCAATCCGGTCCGACCTGCCGCCGATGTCGATGACGAACGACTTGTCGTCCCGTCGCAGCACCCGGAAGGGCCCGTCGTACGGCGGCTGGAGTGGCCACCGATGTGCGTCGTGACGCACAAAAACATACTCCGCTGTGCGGAGTGCTGGGGGGACGTAGGACCGGGGGTCACCGTGGTGGGATGTCGGCACGGGGGCAAACCGTCGGGCGGCCTCCTGGAGGTCCGAGCGCTGGTGAGCTGCGGACCAGGGACTGGTAGCGTCGGGCACGAATTCGCCCGGGACGCGTAGCACCTGGCCATAGACCAGCTCGGCGGTGGATGCCTGGAGGTCCTCCTTGGGGGCCGTGCGAAGGCCCAAAAGGACCCACGGCAGCCGGTCGGCCCAACCGCCGTCTTGAAGGCCGGCCATGAGCGCGGCCTTCATGGAGCGGTGGAATCGCTCGCACAACCCGTTTGCTTGGGGGTGGTAGGCCGTAGTACGGTGGAGCTTGACCCCCAGGTTGCGGGCGACCGCGCCCCACAGCTCGGAGGTGAACTGTGGTCCGCGGTCTGACGAGATGTCCGCCGGTGCGCCGAAGCGGGCGACCCAGGTGGCGATGAAAGCCTGCGCCACGTCGGCGGTGGTGGTGGAGACGAGGGGAACGGCCTCCGGCCACCTGGTGGTCCTGTCCACCATGGTGAGCAGGTGTGTGAACCCCCGTGACGGGGGGAGGGGGCCCACCAGATCCATGTTGACGTGGTCGAAACGTCGTTCGGGCACGGTGAAAGGTGCCAGCGGGGCCTGGGTGTGTCGGTGGACCTTGGCCCGTTGGCAGGCCGTGCAGGCGCTGGTCCAATCGCGGACGTCCCGACGAAGGCCGTGCCAGACGAAACGCGCCGACACCAGCTTCTGGGAAGCTTTCCGGCCCGGGTGGGAAAGGCCGTGGAGGGAGGCGAAGATGCGGCGTTGCCAGGTGACGGGCACGATGGGGCGAGGCTAGCCTTGGGAGACGTCGCAGAGCAGGACAGTGTCCGCGCAGGGGATGTCGGCCAGGCGGAGGCCCGTGTCCACCGCCCGGAGGGCTTGCACCGTGGTGTCGGTGGTTTGGTCCGCCGCCATAAGCGCAAAATCCACGCCCAGGTGGACCGCGTTCGCGCTGGCCAGGGACAGACAGTCGGCCACGGCGTTGTTTTTGCCGGCGATGTGCCGGATGTCCGTGGTAAACTCCGACACGGCGGAGAGGTGGCGCTGTTGGCGGGCCGACCATGGCTCCGTGACCTTGGCCATGGCGTAAATCAACGGCTTGTGGTCGACGAACGCCGTGAAAGGTCGGCCCTCCAGGAGGTGGCGGAAATGGCGGACGGCCAGGTGTAGACCGAGGAGCTCCCGGTCAAACGTGCTGTATTTGAGCTCGTTCGGCCGGAGCTGCCGGCTGAAAAAAGCGAGTGGCTGCCAAACCCCGTTCACCCATTGCTCATGGACGGCGCCCACCGCGTAGTCGGAGGCATCCGTGGTGAGGGCGATGGGAGCGTTGAGCACCGGGTGAGCGAGCAGTGTTGCGTCGGCGAGGGCCCGCTTTGAGCTTTGGAAGGCCGCATCCATTGCTGCAGACCAGACGATGTCGTGCTTGGCCGGCTTGCCCCGGAGGGCTTCGTAGAGGGGCCGCATGAGGTGAGCAGCGCGGGGCACGAAGCGGTGATAAAAATTCACCATTCCCAGGAATTCCTGCAGGGCCTTTATGGTGCGGGGATGCGGGAACGTGGTGATGGCCTCGACCTTGGTTGGCAGCAGCACGGCCCCGTTCTTGGTGATGTGGTGGCCCAAAAAATCAACGGCCGTCGTGCCGAAGTGGCATTTGGCCGGGTTGACGATGAGGCCGTGCTCGCTGAGGCGCTCGAACAGTGTTCGGAGGTGGAGGAGGTGCTCGGCCCGGGACGTGCTGGCGACGAGGATGTCGTCCAGGTAAACGAACAGGAACGGCAGGTCACGCAGCACGCCGTCCATCAAGCGCTGGAACGCCTGAGCCGCGTTCTTGAGACCAAACGGCATCCGCAAGAATTCGAATAAGCCGAACGGCGTGATGACTGCCGTTTTAGGGACGTCGGCCGCCCTGACAGGTACCTGGTGATATCCCCGTATGAGATCAATTTTCGAAAAAATGACCCGTCCCGCCAGACGGGCGGAGAAGTCTTGGATATGCGGGATCGGGTACCTGTCGGGGGTGGTAGCGTCATTCAGACGGCGGTAGTCGCCACACGGGCGCCATCCACCCCCCGGCTTTGGCACGATGTGCAGTGGCGAGGCCCACGCGCTATCGGAGCGCCGCACGATGCCGAGGTGCTCCAACGCGTCGAATTCGGCCTTCGCTACGGCGAGCTTGGCTGGGTCGAGGCGGCGGGCCCTGGCGTAGACCGGCGGGCCCGTGGTTGGTATGTGGTGCTCGATCCCATGCCGTACTGCGACGGCCGAAAACGTCGGCCGCGTGAGGGCCGGGAACTCCGTGAGCAGGCGAGCAAACTCGTTCGCCGCCGGGACGGTGCATGCCAGCTCGGTCGGCGCGGAGCTGCTCAATGTGCATACCAGGGAGCTGAAGGTTTCAGCGTTGATTATACGACGCCGTTGGACGTCCACCAGCAGTCCGTGTGCGCAGAGGAAGTCGGCGCCTAGCAGAGCCACGGGCACGTTGGCGGTTACAAACGTCCAAGCAAAGCGTTGGCCGCCGAAGCAGAGGGTGACGTTGCGCGGGCCGAAGGTGCGGATAGTCGATCCGTTGGCCGCAACTAAGGAGGGGCCGCAAACCGCGGATTGCCTGTCCTGGTCAGAGGCGGGTATGACGCTCAGTTGGGCGCCGGTGTCGCACAGGAAGCGCCGTCCGGACGCTGTATCCGTGATGAACAGTAAGTTGCCCGTATGGCCGGCGCTCATGGCTGGTAATGAACGCCGGCCCGGCCGTTTCCCGGCCTGCCGAAGGTGCACGGGGGTCGGCATGTCCGGGCCTTTTGTCCGAACCTGGCATGATAGTAACACCACGCTTGGTCGGGTGGAGGTGGTCGGCACGGTAGAGCGGCCGCCAATTGCGTCGGCAGTTCGGCCGTCGACCGTGCCGGGTGCTCGGGCGCCATGGTTGTTGCGTCGGACGGCGGTGGGTCCCATGTCGCCGCTGCGATGCGCCGTCCTGCAGCGGAGATCTTGTCGGCTTCTCTGGCAAGGGCCCGGGGATCTGTGATCGTCGTGCTTGCCAGGGCGAGGCGTACCGGGTTAGGCAGCTGACGGAGGAACAGCTCCCGGAACAGGAATGCCGGAGAGTGCTCGCCGAGCAGTGAAAGCATGTAGTCCATTCGCTCGGAAGGGCGCGTGTCGCCGAGCTCAGGCAGTTCGAGCAGGCGCCGTGCGCGTTCCGCCGATGGGAGGGCGAAAGCATCGAGGAGAAGCTGCTTAATCGCGCCGTATTTGTCAGCGGCTGGCGGGCTTTCGAGGAGGCTCAGGGCGCGGGCTGCGGTAGCCGACCCGAGCGCAGCTACCACATGGTGGAAGCGGGTGTCGTCGGCCGTGATGCCTCGCAGGGCGAACAGGGACTCCGCCTGTGCGAACCAAACCGCAGCGTGAGCCTCCCAGAAGGTAGGCAGTTTAAGGGCGACTGCCGTGTCCATGTCGATAGGTCACCAATGAAGGAGCTGGGGCTCCCACGTCGATCAGAAGAATGGACGCGACAAAAAGCTGGAATTCATCTGAGTTGCTTTATTGAAATCAAACACTCAGGCACTCTGAAAACCCGTTTATCGGTCAGCAATATATATCTATTAACCCAGGGGGTTTGCCCAGGCCCGGCGCCAGGGGGCGTGGCCCAGCGTCCTGGCTGCGGCCTGGCAAGTTGAGGGCGAGCCTGCCCGGGCGTCCCGACCGAGGCCTGGCAAGTTGAGCGCGGGCCTGCCCGGGCGTCCTGGACGAGCCCGGCATGGTGATCGCTCCGCGTCCTTGATAGGTGCAAGGCGATTGTGAAACCCCAGCGGCAGCCGCTACAGTGTCGACATTCCATACTCCTCTATGGATATCTCCTTTGGGTCCTTTCGCTCCACTTCGTACTCCTGACTTTCCTAAGGACTTTGATCAGAAGTACTCATACTGCCAAGTAATTGGCTTTTAAATGTGTTTGTGAACCTTCACATGTGTGTGGTCCTTTTAAATGCGCTGAAAACATGCATGTGCATGCAATCCTTCATTCTTTTATGTATTCATTAAATCGCCCATTAACAATGTCATGGACCATGCCATGTTGTTAACCAATGGTAACTGCAACACTTAGACCAATTGAACCACTTTTAGAGGCCATTTTTCCCCACACAGCAGGGGTTGGTCTTTTTCTGCCACCGTGGTCCCCTTTTTGAAGCAATTCGGGCACCGTGGTCCCCTTTTTGCAGCAATGTTTTATGGCCAGATGCTCTTCCTTCCGCCAACCCTGTTACTCTCCTCTTGCGACACACAGGGAATTACCAGTGAACTGGTACTCAATTTGCCGACCTCAGAAGGATGACATGCTGAGTCAACCCCTCTGGCGTTAATTCAGAGATCGACTGGGATTACGAACCCAGGATCTTAAGGTCCCAAGCTGGCACCCTAACTGCTGAGCCAACACCAGACCAATTCAAGTCAATGAACTAACTTGTGTTACAGGCGCACACACGTAGCATTGTTAACTTTTACACAACTTTGCCTGCAGGATGTTATTGACCTGTCGTAAATTATACGTTTCCATGATGGTTTATGGCTTTTTACGAGTTACAACCAATAACCAAGTATTTTATGATTACAACACCACACATGAATAGACATGAATACTTGGCACAGAAACGACCCCGAAGTCGGTTTACATCTCAAACAAATAACTTTATTTTCTCAATTGTTTCCCTCCGGTATCTGCAGGGAATCTATACATTTTGAAACCCTTCTCCAATCGATTGGTGCATCCAATGGCACAGCAAATGGAACTATCGTTTTAAAAAGGACTTCATCAAACGTTTTGCCAAGGCAAACAAAAACTAGCCAAAGATTTCTTGCTCCCCCACCTCATTCCACATCAATGTCGTATGGACACAACACCCTCAGGAAATCGACACCTGGCAGGCTGGTAGCATGGAGGAAAGTTTTTTATTACAAGGGGTGTTATGTGTTACCTCCCCAAACCCCGGTTACCTCAGATTCTCGAGAGGCAATGCGGCAGAAAGATTTGTTATTTTGAGTGTTCTAATAAACCATGGTAATACCACACCAATGCAATTGTGAAGAACAAAACAAGTAATTGTTTTCATCACTCTCACATACACAACAATAACACTATGAAAGAAAGTACCATGAAAATATCACTTGCATCAATTGAACAATACATATGATGGTACTGTAGCGGTTACCGCTGGATGCACACAATCGCCTTGCACCGGCCAGAACACGGCCAGACGCGCCTCTCCCGGGCATGCCCGGACTCACTGTTCCCGGGCACGCCCGAACCTCCCGGGCACGCCCGGTCTCGTCTTTCCCAGGCATGCCCGCTCTCGCCTTTCCAGGGCTCGCCCAGAGCGTCCGGGCATGCCCGCTATCGCCTTTTCAGGGCTCGCCCAGAGCGTCCGGGCATGCCCGCTATCGCCTTTCCAGGGCTCGCCCAGAGCGTCCGGGCATGCCCGCTATCGCCTTTCCAGGGCTCGCCCAGAGCGTCCGGGCATGCCCGCTTTCGCCTTTCCAGGGCTCGCCCAGAGCGCCCGGGCACGCCCAGCCTCGACTTGCCAGGCCGCAGCCAAACACGCCCGGGCAGGTCCAGACTCGCCTTTCCAAGGCTCGCCCTTGACAACCGGGCATGCCCGGTATAGCTTTTGCCGGGCAAACTTCCCGACATAAATGTGTATATATATTGCTGCCCGATAAACGGGCTTGTCAGAATACCTGAGCTGTTTTGTTTCAATAAAGCAACTCGGACGAATTCCGTCTTTGGTCGCATCAATTCTTTCGACTCGCGTTGGAGCGCAGTTCCTTCATTGGTGACCTACCGACATGGATACGGCAGTGACGCTTAAACTGCCTACCTTCTGGGAGGCTCACGCCGCTGTTTGGTTCGCTCAGGCGGACTCTCAGTTCGCCCTGCGAGGCATCACCGCGGACGACACCCGCTTCCACCATGTTGTGGCGGCGCTCGGTTCCGCCACCGCGGCCCGCGCCTTGAGCCTCCTCGAGCACCCGCCGGCTGCTGACAAATACGACGCGCTGAAGACACTCCTCCTCGATGCTTTCGCCCTCTCACCGGCAGCACGCGCACGGCGCCTGCTCGCTCTGCCCGAGCTCGGCGACACGCGCCCGTCAGAGCGCATGGACTATATGCTCTCGTTGCTCGGTGAGCACTCTCTGGATTTTCTGTTCCACGAGCTGTTCCTTCGCCAGCTGCCTCACCCGGTACGCCTCGCCCTGGCTGGCACGTTGATCACGGATTCCCGCGCCCTCGCCAGGGAAGCCGATAAGATCTCCTCGGCGGGCCAGCACATCGGCGCGGTTACCTGGAGCCCGCCGCCGTCCGAGGCGACGCCCACGACGCCCGAGCGCCCTGCGCGGTTGGAGGCCGAACTGCCGGTGCAACTGGCGGCCGCCACGCCGCACCGCCCGCTTCCGACACGACGGCCGGGGCCTCCACCTGACCGTGCGTGGTGTTATTACCACGCCAGGTTCGGACACAAGGCTCGGACGTGCCGGCCCCCGTGCACTTTCGGCAGGTCGGGAAACGGCCGGGCCGGCGTTCATTCCCAGCCATGAGCGCCGGCCACTTGGGCAACTTGCTGTTTATTCGGGACAAAGCGTCTGGGCGGCGTTTCCTGTGTGACACCGGCGCCCAACTGAGCGTCATACCCGCCTCCGAGCTGGACAGGCGGGACGCCGTTTGCGGCCCCTCTTTGGTCGCTGCTAATGGCTCGGCCATACGCACTTTCGGCCCATGCGTCGTCACCCTCTGCTTCGGCAGCCAGCGTTTTCAATGGACTTTTGTGACCGCCTGCGTCCCCATGGCTTTGCTGGGCGCCGACTTCCTCTGCGCGCACGGGCTGCTGGTCGACGTCAAACGTCGTCGCCTTGTCAACGCCGAGACCTTCAGCTCCCTGGCGTGCACGATGAGCAGCTCCGCGCCGACCGAACTGGCGTGCGCCCTCCCGGCAGCGAACGAGTTCGCTCGCCTGCTCGCGGAATTCCCGGCCCTCACGCGGCCGACGTTTTCGGCCGTCGTGGTGCGGCACGGGATCGAGCACCACATACCCACTACGGGCCCGCCGGTCTACGCCAGGGCCCGCCACCTCGACCCGGCCAAGCTCGCCGTGGCGAAGGCCGAGTTCGACGCGTTGGAGCACCTCGGCATCGTGCGGCGCTCCGATAGCGCGTGGGCCTCGCCACTGCACATCGTGCCAAAGCCGGGGGGTGGATGGCGCCCGTGTGGTGACTACCGCCGTCTCAACGACGCTACCACCCCCGACAGGTACCCAATCCCGCATATTCAGGACTTTTCCGCCCGTTTGGCGGGACGGGTCATCTTTTCGAAAATTGACCTGATACGGGGCTACCACCAGGTACCTGTCCGGGCGGCCGACGTCCCGAAGACGGCCGTCATCACGCCGTTCGGCCTGTTCGAATTTTTGCGGATGCCGTTTGGCCTCAAGAACGCGGCCCAGGCGTTCCAGCACTTGATGGACGGCGTGCTGCGCGACCTGCCGTTTCTTTTCGTCTATCTGGACGATATCCTCGTCGCCAGCACGTCCCGCGCCGAGCACCTCCTCCACCTCCGAACACTGTTCGGTCGCCTCAGCGAGCACGGCTTAATTGTCAACCCGGTCAAATGCCACTTCGGCGCGACGACCGTTGACTTTTTGGGCCACCGCATCACCAAGACCGGGGCCGTGCCGCTGCCGACCAAGGTTGAGGCCATCACCACGTTCCCGCGTCCCCGTTCCATCAAGGCCCTCCAAGAGTTCCTCGGCATGGTGAATTTTTATCACCGATTCGTGCCCCGCGCTGCTCAGCTCATGCGGCCCCTTTACGAGGCCCTCCGGGGCAAGCCGGCCAAGCATGACATTGTTTGGTCCGCGGCCATGGATGCGGCCTTCGCCAGCGCCAAACGGGCCCTCGCCGACGCAACGCTGCTGGCTCACCCGGTGCTCAACGCGCCCATTGCCCTCACTACGGACGCCTCCAACTACGCGGTGTGCGCCGTCCATGAGCAATGGGTGGACGGGGTTTGGCAGCCACTCGCTTTTTTCAGCCGGCAACTCCGGCCGAACGAGTTAAACTACAGCACGTTCGACCGCGAGCTGCTCGGGCTATTCCTGGCCGTTCGCCATTTCCGACACCTCCTGGAGGGCCGCCCGTTCACGGCTTTCGTCGACCACAAGCCATTGGTCTACGCAATGGCTAAGGTCACGGAGCCGTGGTCGGCCCGCCAGCAGCGCCACTTCTCCGCCGTGTCGGAGTTCACCACGGACATCCGGCACGTCGCCGGCAAAGACAACGCCGTGGCCAACTGTCTTTCTCGGGCCAGCGCGAACGCGGTCCACCTCGGCGTGGACTTCGCGCTCATGGCGGCCGACCAGACCACCGACGCCTCGGTGCAGGCACTCCGTGCGGCGGACACGGGCCTCCGCCTGGCCGACATTCCCTTCGCGGGCACCGTCCTGCTCTGCGACGTCTCCCAGGGCCAGCCTCGCCCCATCGTGCCCGTTTCCTGGCAGCGCCGCATCTTCGCCTCCATCCATGGCCTTTCTCACCCGGGCCGGAAAGCTTCTCAGAAGCTGGTGTCGGCGCGTTTCGTCTGGCACGGCCTTCGACGAAACATCCGCGACTGGGCCAACGCCTGCACGGCCTGCCAGCGGGTCAAGGTCCACCGCCACACCCAGGCCCCGCTGGCACCTTTCGCCATGCCTGAACGGCGTTTTGACCACGTCCACGTGGACCTGGTGGGTCCCCTGCCCCCCTCGTTGGGGTTCACCCACCTGCTCACCATGGTGGACAGGACCACCAGGTGGCCGGAGGCTGTGCCCCTCGCCTCCACCACCACCGCCGACGTGGCGCAGGCGTTCATCGCCACCTGGGTCGCGCGCTTCGGCGCACCAGCGGACATCTCGTCCGACCGCGGCCCACAGTTCACGTCTGAGCTTTGGGGCGCGGTCGCCCTTTCGTTGGGGGTCACGCTGCACTGCACCACGGCCTACCACCCCCAAGCCAATGGGTTGTGCGAGCGGTTTCACCGCTCCATGAAGGCGGCACTCATGGCCGGCCTTCAGGACGACGGTTGGGCCGACCGGCTGCCGTGGGTCCTTTTGGGCCTTCGCACGGCCCCCAAGGAAGACCTCCAGGCGTCCGCCGCCGAGCTCGTCTACGGCCAGCCGCTCCGCGTCCCGGGCGAATTCGTGCCCGACGCTACCAGTCCCTGGTCCTCCGCTCGCCAGCGCTCGGACCTCCAGGTGGCCGCCCGACGATTTGCCCCCGTGCCGACGTCCCGCCACGGTGGCCCCCAGTCCTACGTCCCCCCCGGCGCTTCGCACAGCGGAGTACGTCTTTGTGCGTCATGACGCGCACCGGGGGCCACCCCGGCCGCCGTACGACGGGCCCTTCCGGGTCCTGCGACGGGGCGACAAGTCTTTCATCGTCGACTTTGGCGGCCGGCCGGACCGGATTTCTGTGGACCGCCTCAAACCGGCGCACATGGACGTCGACCGACCACCACGGTTGGCCCTTCCTCCGCGGCGAGGCCGCCCCCCGTCCACAGTTCCCCCGCTCGACCACCCACCACCACATCGGACCCCTCCCCACGACCCTCCAGGGGTCGCTTCGGCCGGGTCATCCGGACCCCCCTTAAATTGACCCTGCCGGTGCAGGTCGATTCTGGAGGGGCGTGTGTAGCGGTTACCGCTGGATGCACACAATCGCCTTGCACCGGCCAGAACACGGCCAGACGCGCCTCTCCCGGGCATGCCCGGACTCACTGTTCCCGGGCACGCCCGAACCTCCCGGGCACGCCCGGTCTCGTCTTTCCCGGGCATGCCCGCTCTCGCCTTTCCAGGGCTCGCCCAGAGCGTCCGGGCATGCCCGCTATCGCCTTTCCAGGGCTCGCCCAGAGCGCCCGGGCACGCCCAGCCTCGACTTGCCAGGCCGCAGCCAAACACGCCCGGGCAGGTCCAGACTCGCCTTTCCAAGGCTCGCCCTTGACACCCGGGCATGCCCGGTATAGCTTTTGCCGGGCAAACTTCCCGACATAAATGTGTATATATATTGCTGCCCGATAAACGGGCTTGTCAGAATACCTGAGCTGTTTTGTTTCAATAAAGCAACTCGGACGAATTCCGTCTTTGGTCGCGTCAATTCTTTCGACTCGCGTTGGAGCGCAGTTCCTTCAGTACCATCATTCCCCAATGCTCTCAAAGCAATAAACTCACGATACGCCAAACGTGCGTGGAATGTAACATTCCCCAAAGTCTGTGCACGGATCCCCATGCTGGTTTAAGGTCAAAGTCATGCAGAATGGCAAATCAACAGGCAGGTATCGGCACGGCGGTGGACGAGGAGTTATGAGGTGAGAGGTCGACATGGGAATTGAGCCGATATGAAACCCAACGGCGCTCCACACGGTGATGTCGATATGGGAATCCCAATGACAAAACAAGATGCACCAAGTGGACAGCCTCTTTGAGGACAAAATGGCGTATCGGCTTGTAATGGAGGCGCTTGCTTTCCCTCCAACAATAACACACACTTGGTGATAAAACCTGAGACGCAGGTTTAATTACAATCGCAATATGTGATGATGTCACGGGCAATCCCTTTCCTGGGAAGCCTCAACTAATTCGCGACCAATATCAATAACGTCCGCTTGCAGCCTCGATACGATTCACAGCTGTCTCCTCCTCTCTCCACTTCCTGTTTCTTTGCCGTGTTTTCCTTTTTCCTTCACAAACATTAATTTTTATCTTTTACTAAAGTCATCTCCATTTCACACAAAAATCTTAACAACAATAATATCTGAAACTAAAAATCCTACAAGAATATAATAACAACAAAAGCTGAAGTGAAGGCTCCGTAAAAGGGGCTCAAACTCAGAACCCTAAGATCTCAATCCATCCACCTTAACCATTTAGCTAACACTAGGATCAGGGGGACTGTTGAGTTTTTTCTTACCCGCTGGCACCCGTCGTTCACCCCATCATGGCCCCCAGCACAAAAACTTTATTTTGAAGCAAAAGCCACCCTTTATAGTTGTTATAGTGAGGCGCAGTTTTGTCGCATTCTGCGTTCTCAAGCATTGCAACGTTGTTATAGTTGGCTGGTGTTAGAGTCAATACTTTATCATGGCTGTGGGGGTACCAGAGTGCAGATAAAGCTTTTGTTTCAAAAGCGACATGCATGGAGGCTCTTTCAGTCTGTACTACTGCAGCTGCTGCAGGCCCAAAACGTTGCTGAACCTCCGTGAACTCCAGGGAGGGAGCAGGGTGTAACAATCGCGAGCATCCTGACTGCACTTGGATTTATCATCTCAACCCTGCTGCTCACACTCACAGGTGGTGATGGTGAGGGAACATCAACACCTGTACCTCCATCATCGCCATCGGAGAAGGAGGTTATGAAGAAGTGGAAGAAAATCACTTGCAATCCTTGGGTTGGGCCTTAGCAAAGCTTCCTGGGAAGGATGCAGCCGCCCTACCAGGAATAATCGAGAGTATTGTGTCCTGACTCCTCAGCTTCTTGCCCAAAATGGCTGTCTTTCAGAAAAGTTGTATGCACTTGTTGCTACCATTGCCGGCCGTGTACATTGCTGCCCACGACTGGTTATGTCGTAAAACATAGAGGTAAGAGGCTCACGGCAACTCCACCAACAATGAGCACTGTCTTTTTATCTTCATGAGAAGCAGCTGTGGTTTTTTCGGCTGGGGTGACAGTTGGCGTTTGTGCAGTCGGGACGACAGGTGGTGCAGGTACCACAACGCCTTTGTCTCCAGTTAGTGCAGGTTGGGGTATCGATGCTGCGTTTACATCAGTGTTCACAACTGATTTTAGGTTTTCAGTGGCAATAACAATCTTGTTATTGGAACCATTGAGCGCTGTTCCAGGACGTAGAGTTGTTTGTCAGAAGGCGCCATGTAGAACCCATGAGAAAAGACGTTCTCTAACTTGTTCCATGTATAACACAGGGCGTTTTGTTAGCGTTCAATCACCGATGGGAGTTTGACAGTAGATGCTATATAGCATCTTTAACCAAGACCAAGAACTGCTCTTGTGCATCAAATGTGGTGCTGATACCCAAGATGCATCTACGTGTCAGAAACTGTGCATTTTGGATTGCCAAGACGGAAGTCCGGGATGAGTCATTCAGTCGTTTGACACCTGGACGGGTGAATCCCTCTGATTTATCGAAGGATAAACGTAGTCCATGCCTGATAGACCTCAGAACCCTGTGCAATGTGCAATGCAATATAAATCTATCTGCTGGGAGACATTTTATGAGCAAATGATATATTTACACGACCATAACCCATACTATTGTCTCTTATAGGGCCGTGCCCACTCTTATTCCAGTGGTAAACAGTCCCCAGGCTCTGATTATATTTTTTCTGCTTCCACCAATCTGTGTTCAGAGTAACACCAAACTAATTGCAGATGCTTTCATAGGATCTGCAATCATATGGGTTGTCAAATACACTCCATATCTTGGCTTGAGGGCAGGGCACCTTGAGCACTGAAAGGATTCTCCGAACCTGCTGGCATACGTGGAAATTAAATAGAGTGTGAAAGTGGGTGCTTCGGAACTGGACTGTAGTTGTTGACTGACACACCACATCCCTTCGCGGCACAACAGACTGCAAAATTGAGTTGATTGTGCCAAAACTGCATTGAGTGTGAGGTCCATGTTTGTACAAGCTCTTTGCTGCTCATGAGTGGCAGTTTATACTTGGCAAAGATATCTGGGAACTCGACCTTGAACTTTTCTTGTGCTGAATCTGTTACCTTTCATTGTGTGAAATGAACTACAGTGCCTATAGAAAGTCGACACCCCTTTTCAAATTTTCCACCTTTTGTTACCTTGTAGCCTGTAATTAAATTGCATTAAACAGACTTTTTCCACGTTTATTTACACATCGTAACCCATAACTTCCAAGTGAAAAACAAATTCTACAAAATTCAGAAAATTAATCAAAAATACAAAACTGGCTTTTCTTGAAAACGTGCTCTGATGATTCTCTCACTCATAGTAATAGGTTCCCAATATATCATGGTCTGGATCTTCTCTTTCCAAGTGATGAGAGCTCCACCATGGGTGTGTGCATCCTTCAGTCCAGAGTCGAGAATGGTGGTGCCATCGCTAGTCGTTTGGCACCTTGAACCGTCCAACAGCACTCCCTAATACCCAGTATGTCCAGACGGTATCTTTGCGTCTCTCTGATAACTTGAGCTAACTTTGATGTTTCAAATGTGGTGTCGACATTCCATACTCCTTTATGGATATCTCCTTTGGGTCCTTTCGCTCCACTTCGTACTCCTGACTTTCAGAAGGACGTTGATCAGAAGTAGTAATACTGCCAAGTAATTGGCTTCTAAATGTGTTTGTGAACCTTCACATGTGTGTGATCCTTTTAAATGGGCTGAAAACATGCATGTGCATGCAATCCGTCATTCTTTTATATTTTCATTAAATCGCCAATTAACAATGTCATGGACCATGACATGTTGTTAACCAATGGTAACTGCAATACTTAGACCAATTGAACCACTTTTAGAGGCCATTTTCCCCCGCAGAGCAGGGGTTGGTCTTTTTCGGGCACCGTGGTCCCCTTTTTGAAGCAATCTGTGCACGGATCCCCATGCTGGGTCCCCACCTCACCGTGGTCCCCTTTTTGAAGCAATCTGTGCACGGATCCCCATGCTGGGTCCCCACTTCATCGTGGTCCCCTTTTTGCAGCAATGTTTTATGGCCGGATGCTCTTCCTTCCGCCAACCCTGTTAGTCTCCTCTTGCGACACACAGGGAATTACTAGTGAACTGGTACTCAATTTGCCGACCTCAGAAGGATGACCAGAGTGAACCCCTCTGGCGTTAATTCAGAGATCGACCGGGATTCGAACCCAGGATCTTAGGGTCCCAAGCTGGCACCATAACTGCTAAGCCAACACCAGACCAATTCAAGTCAATAACCTAACTTGTGTTACAGACGCACACACGTAGCATTGTTGACTTTTACACAACTTTGCCTGCAGGATGTTATGGACCTGTCGTAAATTATACGTTTCCATGATGGTTTATGGCTTTTTACGAGTTACACCCAATAACCAAGTATTTTATGATTGCAACACCACACATGAATACACATGAATACTTGGCACAGAAACGACCCCGAAGTCGGTTTACATCTCAAACAAATAACTTTATTTTCTCAATTGTTTCCCTCCGGTATCTGCAGGGAATCTATACATTTTGAAACCCTTCTCCAATCGATTGGTGCGTCCAATGGCACAGCAAATGGAACTATCGTTTTAAAAAGGCCTTCATCAAACCTTTTGCCAAGGCAAACAAAAACTAGCCAAAGATTTCTTGCTCCCCCACCTCATTCCACATCAATGCCGTATGGACACAACACCTTCAGGAAATCTACACCTGGTAGGCCGCTAGCATGGAGGAAAGTTTTTTTTAATAAGGGGTGTTACGTGTTACCTTCCCAAACCCCGATTTCTCGAGAGGCAATGCGACAGAAAGATTTGTTATTTTGAGTGTTCTAATAAACCATGGTAATACCACACCAATGCAATTGTGAAGAACAAAACAAGTAATTGTTTTAATCACTCTCACATACACAATAGTAACACTATGAAAGAAAGTACCATGAAAATATCACTTGCATCAATTGAACAATACACATGATGGTACCATCATTCCCCAATGCTCTCAAAGCAATAAACTCACGATACGCCAAACGTGCGTGGAATGTAACATTCCCCAAAGTCTGTGCACGGATCCCCATGCTGGTTTAAGGTCAAAGTCATGCAGAATGGCAAATCAACAGGCAGGTATCGGCACGGCGGCGGACGAGGAGTTACGAGGTGAGCGGTCGACATGGGAATTGAGCCGATATGGAAACCAACGGCGCTCCACACGGTGATGTCGATATGGGAATCCCAATGACAAAACAAGATGCACCAAGTGGACAGCCTCTTTGAGGACAAAATGGCGTATCGGCCTGTAATGGAGGCGCTTGCTTTCCCTCCAACAATAGCTCACACTTGGTGATAAAACCTGAGACGCAGGTTTAATTACAATCGCAATATGTGATGATGTCGCGGGCAATCCCTTTCCTAGGAAGCCTCAACTAATTCGCGACCAATATCAATAAAGTCCGCTTGCAGCCTCAATATGATTCACAGCTGTCTCCTCCTCTCTCCACTTCCTGTTTCTTTGCCGTGTTTTCCTTTTTCCTTCACAAACATTAATTTTTATCTTTTACTAAAGTCATCTCCATTTCACACAAAAATCTTGACAACAATAATATCTGAAACTAAAAATCCTACAAGAATATAATAACAACAAAGGCGTAAGTGAAGGCGCCGTAAAAGGGGCTCAAACTCAGAACCCTAAGATCTCAATCCATCCACCTTAACCATTTAGCGAGCACCAGGATCAGGGGGACTGTTGAGTTTTTTCTTACCCGCTGGCACCCGTCGTTCACCCCATCATGGCCCCCAGCACAAAAACTTTATTTTGAAGCTATAGCCACCCTTTATAGTTGTTATAGTGAGGCGCAGTTTTGTCGCATTCTGCGTTCTCAAGCATTGCAACGTTGTTATAGTTGGCTGGTGTTGGAGTCAATACTTTGTCATGGCTGTGGAGGTACTAGAGTGCAGATAAAGCTTTTGTTTCAAGAGCGACATGCATGGATGCTCTTTAAGTCTGTACTACTGCAGCTGCTGCAGGCCCAAAACGTTGCTGAACCTCCGTGAACTCCAGGGAGGGAGCAGGGTGTAACAATCGCGAGCATCCTGACTGCACTTGGATTTATCATCTCAACCCTGCTGCTCACACTCACAGGTGGTGATGGTGAGGGAACATCAACACCTGTACCTCCATCATCGCCATCGGAGAAGGAGGTTATGAAGAAGTGGAAGAAAATCACTTGCAATCCTTGGGTTGGGCCTTAGCAAAGCTTCCTGGGAAGGATGCAGCCGCCCTACCAGGAATAATCGAGAGTATTGTGTCCTGACTCCTCAGCTTCTTGCCCAAAATGGCTGTCTTTCAGAAAAGTTGTATGCACTTGTTGCTACCATTGGCGGGCCGTGTACATTGCCGCCCACGACGAGTTATGTCCTAAAACATAGAGGTAAGAGGCTCACGGCAACTCCACCAACAATGAGCGCTGTCTTTTTATCTTCATGAGAAGCAGCTGTGATTTTTTGGGCTGGGGTGAGAGTTGGCGTTTGTGCAGTCGGGACGACAGGTGGTGTCGGTACCACATCGCTTTTTTCTCCAGTTACTACAGGTAGGGGTATCGATGCTGCGTTTACATCAGTGTTCACAACTGATTTTAGGTTTTCAGTGGCAATAACAATCTTGTTATTGGAACCATTGAGCGCTATTCCAGGATGTAGAGCTGTATGTCAGAAGGCGCCATGTAGAACCCATGAGAAAAGACGTTCTCTAACTTGTTCCGTGTATAACACAGAGCGTTTTGGTAGCGTTCAATCACCGATGGGAGTTTGACAGTAGATGCTATATAGCATCTTTAACCAAGACCAAGAACTGCTCTTGTGCATCAAATGTGGTGCTGATACCCAAGATGCATCTACGTGTCAGAAACTGTGCATTTTGGATTGCCAAGACGGAAGTCCGGGTTGAGTCATTCAGTCGCTTGACACCTGGACGGGTGAATCCCTCTGATTTATCGAAGGATAAACGTAGTCCATGCCTGATAGACCTCAGAACCCTGTGCGATGAATGCAATATAAATTTATCTGCTGGGAGACATTTTATGAGCAAATGATATATTTCCACGACCATAACCCATACCATTGTCTCTTATAGGGCCGTCCCACTCTTATCCCAGTGGTAAACAGTCCCCAGGCTCTGATTATATTTTTTCTGCTTCCACCAATCTGTGTTCAGAGTAACACCAAACTAACTGCAGATGCTTTCATAGGATCTGCAATCATACGGGTTGTCAAATACACTCCATATCTTGGCTTGAGGGAGTGGCACCTTGAGCACTGAAAGGATTCTCCGAACCTGCTGGCATACGTGGAAATTAAATAGAGTGTGAAAGTGGGTGCTTCGGAACTGGACTGTTGTTGTTGACTGACACACCACATCCCTTCGCGGCACAACAGACTGCAAAATTGAGTTGATTGTGCCAAAACTGCATTGAGTGTAAGTTCCATGTTTGTACAAGCTCTTTGCTGCTCATGAGTGGCAGTTTATACTTGGCAAAAATATCTGGGAACTCTACCTTGAACTTTTCTTGTGCTGAATCTGTCACCTTTCATTGTGTGAAATGAACTTCAGTGCTGATAGAAAGTCTACACCCCTTTTCAAATTTTTCACCTTTTGTTACCTTATAGCCTGTAATTGAATTGCATTAAACAGACTTTTTCCACGTTTATTTACACATCGTAACCCATACCTTCCAAGTGAAAAACAAATTCTACAAAATTCAGAAAATTAATAAAAAATACAAAACTGGCTTTTCTTGAAAACGTGCTCTGATGATTCTCTCACTCATAGTAATAGGTTCCCATTATATCATGGTCTGGATCTTCTCTTTCCAAATGATAAGAGCTCCACCATGGGTGTGTGCATCCTTCAGTCCAGAGTCGAGAATGGTGGTGCCATCGCCAGTGGTTTGGCACCTTGAACCGTCCAACAGCACTCCCTAATACCAAGTATGTCCAGATGGTATCTTTGCGTCTCTCTGATAACTTGAGCTAACTTTGATGTTTCAAATGTGGTGTCGACATTCCATACTCCTCTATGGATATCTCCTTTGGGTCCTTTCGCTCCACTTCGTACTCCTGACTTTCCTAAGGACTTTGATCAGAAGTACTCATACTGCCAAGTAATTGGCTTTTAAATGTGTTTGTGAACCTTCACATGTGTGTGGTCCTTTTAAATGCGCTGAAAACATGCATGTGCATGCAATCCTTCATTCTTTTATATTTTCATTAAATCGCCCATTAACAATGTCATGGACCATGCCATGTTGTTAACCAATGGTAACTGCAACACTTAGACCAATTGAACCACTTTTAGAGGCCATTTTTCCCCACACAGCAGGGGTTGGTCTTTTTCTGCCACCGTGGTCCCCTTTTTGAAGCAATTCGGGCACCGTGGTCCCCTTTTTGCAGCAATGTTTTATGGCCAGATGCTCTTCCTTCCGCCAACCCTGTTACTCTCCTCTTGTGACACACAGGGAATTACCAGTGAACTGGTACTCAATTTGCCGACCTCAGAAGGATGACATGCTGAGTCAACCTCTCTGGCGTTAATTCAGAGATCGACTGGGATTACGAACCCAGGATCTTAGGGTCCCAAGCTGGCACCCTAACTGCTGAGCCAACACCAGCCCAATTCAAGTCAATGAACTAACTTGTGTTACAGGCGCACACACGTAGCATTGTTAACTTTTACACAACTTTTCCTGCAGGATGTTATTGACCTGTCGTAAATTATACGTTTCCAGGATGGTTTATGGCTTTTTACGAGTTACAACCAATAACCAAGTATTTTATGATTACAACACCACACATGAATAGGCATGAATACTTGGCACAGAAACGACCCCGAAGTCGGTTTACATCTCAAACAAATAACTTTATTTTCTCAATTGTTTCCCTCCGGTATCTGCAGGGAATCTATACATTTTGAAACCCTTCTCCAATCGATTGGTGCGTCCAATGGCACAGCAAACGGAACTATCGTTTTAAAAAGGACTTCATCAAACCTTTTGACAAGGCAAACAAAAACTAGCCAAAGATTTCTTGCTCCCCCACCTCATTCCACATCAATGTCGTATGGACACAACACCCTCAGGAAATCGACACCTGGCAGGCTGGTAGCATGGAGGAAAGTTTTTTATTACAAGGGGTGTTATGTGTTACCTCCCCAAACCCCGGTTACCTCAGAGTCTCGAGAGGCAATGCGGCAGAAAGATTTGTTATTTTGAGTGTTCTAATAAACCATGGTAATACCACACCAATGCAATTGTGAAGAACAAAACAAGTAATTGTTTTCATCACTCTCACATACACAACAATAACACTATGAAAGAAAGTACCATGAAAATATCACTTGCATCAATTGAACAATACATATGATGGTACAATCATTCCCCAATGCTCTCAAAGCAATAAACTCACGATACGCCAAACGTGCGTGGAATGTAACATTCCCCAAAGTCTGTGCACGGATCCCCATGCTGGTTTAAGGTCAAAGTCATGCAGAATGGCAAATCAACAGGCAGGTATCGGCACGGCGGTGGACGAGGAGTTACGAGGTGAGAGGTCGACATGGGAATTGAGCCGATATGAAACCCAACGGCGCTCCACACGGTGATGTCGATATGGGAATCCCAATGACAAAACAAGATGCACCAAGTGGACAGCCTCTTTGAGGACAAAATGGCGTATCGGCTTGTAATGGAGGCGCTTGCTTTCCCTCCAACAATAACACACACTTGGTGATAAAACCTGAGACGCAGGTTTAATTACAATCGCAATATGTGATGATGTCACGGGCAATCCCTTTCCTGGGAAGCCTCAACTAATTCGCGACCAATATCAATAACGTCCGCTTGCAGCCTCGATACGATTCACAGCTGTCTCCTCCTCTCTCCACTTCCTGTTTCTTTGCCGTGTTTTCCTTTTTCCTTCACAAACATTAATTTTTATCTTTTACTAAAGTCATCTCCATTTCACACAAAAATCTTAACAACAATAATATCTGAAACTAAAAATCCTACAAGAATATAATAACAACAAAGGCTGAAGTGAAGGCTCCGTAAAAGGGGCTCAAACTCAGAACCCTAAGATCTCAATCCATCCACCTTAACCATTTAGCTAACACTAGGATCAGGGGGACTGTTGAGTTTTTTCTTACCCACTGGCACCCGTTGTTCACCCCATCATGGCCCCCAGCACAAAAACTTTATTTTGAAACAAAAGCCACCCTTTATAGTTGTTATAGTGAGGCGCAGTTTTGTCGCATTCTGCGTTCTCAAGCATTGCAACGTTGTTATAGTTGGCTGGTGTTAGAGTCAATACTTTATCATGGCTGTGGGGGTACCAGAGTGCAGATACAGCTTTTGTTTCAAGAGCGACATGCATGGAGGCTCTTTCAGTCTGTACTACTGCAGCTGCTGCAGGCCCAAAACGTTGCTGAACCTCCGTGAACTCCAGGGAGGGAGCAGGGTGTAACAATCGCGAGCATCCTGACTGCACTTGGATTTATCATCTCAACCCTGCTGCTCACACTCACAGGTGGTGATGGTGAGGGAACATCAACACCTGTACCTCCATCATCGCCATCGGAGAAGGAGGTTATGAAGAAGTGGAAGAAAATCACTTGCAATCCTTGGGTTGGGCCTTAGCAAAGCTTCCTGGGAAGGATGCAGCCGCCCTACCAGGAATAATCGAGAGTATTGTGTCCTGACTCCTCAGCTTCTTGCCCAAAATGGCTGTCTTTCAGAAAAGTTGCATGCACTTGTTGCTACCATTGGCGGGCTGTGTACATTGCCGCCCACGACTGGTTATGTCGTAAAACATAGAGGTAAGAGGCTCACGGCAACTCCACCAACAATGAGCACTGTCTTTTTATCTTCATGAGAAGCAGCTGTGGTTCTTTCGGCTGGGGTGACAGTTGGCGTTTGTGCAGTCGGGACGACAGGTGGTGCAGGTACCACAACGCCTTTGTCTCCAGTTAGTGCAGGTTGGGGTATCGATGCTGCGTTTACATCAGTGTTCACAACTGATTTTAGGTTTTCAGTGGCAATAACAATCTTGTTATTGGAACCATTGAGCGCTGTTCCAGGACGTAGAGCTGTTTGTCAGAAGGCGCCATGTAGAACCCATGAGAAAAGACGTTCTCTAACTTGTTCCATGTATAACACAGGGCGTTTTGTTAGCGTTCAATCACCGATGGGAGTTTGACAGTAGATGCTATATAGCATCTTTAACCAAGACCAAGAACTGCTCTTGTGCATCAAATGTGGTGCTGATACCCAAGATGCATCTACGTGTCAGAAACTGTGCATTTTGGATTGCCAAGACGGAAGTCCGGGTTGAGTCATTCAGTCGTTTGACACCTGGACGGGTGAATCCCTCTGATTTATCGAAGGATAAACGTAGTCCATGCCTGATAGACCTCAGAACCCTGTGCAATGTGCAATGCAATTTAAATCTATCTGCTGGGAGACATTTTATGAGCAAATGATATAATTACACGACCATAACCCATACCATTGTCTCTTATAGGGCCGTGCCCACTCTTATTCCAGTGGTAAACAGTCCCCAGGCTCTGATTATATTTTTTCTGCTTCCACCAATTTGTGTTCAGAGTAACACCAAACTAATTGCAGATGTTTTCATAGGATCTGCAATCATATGGGTTGTCAAATACACTCCATATCTTGGCTTGAGGGCAGGGCACCTTGAGCACTGAAAGGATTCTCCGAACCTGCTGGCATACGTGGAAATTAAATAGAGTGTGAAAGTGGGTGCTTCGGAACTGGACTGTAGTTGTTGACTGACACACCACATCCCTTCGCGGCACAACAGACTGCAAAATTGAGTTGATTGTGCCAAAACTGCATTGAGTGTGAGGTCCATGTTTGTACAAGCTCTTTGCTGCTCATGAGTGGCAGTTTATACTTGGCAAAGATATCTGGGAACTCTACCTTGAACTTTTCTTGTGCTGAATCTGTTACGTTTCATTGTGTGAAATGAACTACAGTGCCTATAGAAAGTCAACACCCCTTTTCAAATTTTTCACCTTTTGTTACCTTGGAGCCTGTAATTAAATTGCATTAAACAGACTTTTTCCACGTTTATTTACACATCGTAACCCATAACTTCCAAGTGAAAAACAAATTCTACAAAATTCAGAAAATTAATCAAAAATACAAAACTGGCTTTTCTTGAAAACGTGCTCTGATGATTCTCTCACTCATAGTAATAGGTTCCCATTATATCATGGTCTGGATCTTCTCTTTCCAAGTGATAAGAGCTCCACCATGGGTGTGTGCATCCTTCAGTACAGAGTCGAGAATGGTGGTGCCATCGCTAGTCGTTTGGCACCTTGAACCGTCCAACAGCACTCCCTAATACCCAGTATGTCCAGACGGTATCTTTGCGTCTCTCTGATAACTTGAGCTAACTTTGATGTTTCAAATGTGGTGTCGACATTCCATACTCCTTTATGGATATCTCCTTTGGGTCCTTTCGCTCCACTTTGTACTCCTGACTTTCCGAAGGACGTTGATCAGAAGTAGTCATACTGCCAAGTAATTGGCTTCTAAATGTGTTTGTGAACCTTCACATGTGTGTGATCCTTTTAAATGGGCTGAAAACATGCATGTGCATGCAATCCATCATTCTTTTATATTTTCATTAAATCGCCAATTAACAATGTCATGGACCATGCCATGTTGTTAACCAATGGTAACTGCAACACTTAGACCAATTGAACCACTTTTAGAGGCCATTTTTCCCCGCAGAGCAGGGGTTGGTCTTTTTCGGGCACCGTGGTCCCCTTTTTGAAGCAATCTGTGCACGGATCCCCATGCTGGGTCCCACCTCACCGTGGTCCCCTTTTTGCAGCAATGTTTTATGGCCGGATGATCTTCCTTCCGCCAACCCTGTTAGTCTCCTCTTGCGACACACAGGGAATTACTAGTGAACTGGTACTCAATTTGCCGACCTCAGAAGGATGACATGCTGAGTGAACCCCTCTGGCGTTAATTCAGAGATCGACCGGGATTCGAACCCAGGATCTTAGGGTCCCAAGCCGGCACCATAACTGCTAAGCCAACACCAGACCAATTCAAGTCAATAACCTAACTTGTGTTACAGACGCACACACGTAGCATTGTTGACTTTTACACAACTTTGCCTGCAGGATGTTATGGACCTGTCGTAAATTATACGTTTCCATGATGGTTTATGGCTTTTTACGAGTTACAACCAATAACCAAGTATTTTATGATTACAACACCACACATGAATAGACATGAATACTTGGCACAGAAACGACCCCAAAGTCGGTTTACATCTCAAACAAATAACTTTATTTTCTCAATTGTTTCCCTCCGGTATCTGCAGGGAATCTATACATTTTGAAACCCTTCTCCAATCGATTGGTGCGTCCAATGGCACAGCAAACGGAACTATCGTTTTAAAAAGGCCTTCATCAAACCTTTTGCAAAGGCAAACAAAAACTAGCCAAAGATTTCTTGCTCCCCCACCTCATTCCACATCAATGCCGTATGGACACAACACCTTCAGGAAATCTACACCTGGTAGGCCGCTAGCATGGAGGAAAATTTTTTTTTATAAGGGGTGTAACGTGTTACCTTCCCAAACCCCGATTTCTCGAGAGGCAATGCGACAGAAAGATTTGTTATTTTGAGTGTTCTAATAAACCATGGTAATACCACACCAATGCAATTGTGAAGAACAAAACAAGTAATTGTTTTAATCACTCTCACATACACAATAATAACACTATGAAAGAAAGTACCATGAAAATATCACTTGCATCAATTGAACAATACACATGATGGTACCATCATTCCCCAATGCTCTCAAAGCAATAAACTCACGATACGCCAGACGTGCGTGGAATGTAACATTCCCCAAAGTCTGTGCACAGATCCCCATGCTGGTTTAAGGTCAAAGTCATGCAGAATGGCAAATCAACAGGCAGGTATCGGCACGGCGGTGGACGAGGAGTTACGAGGTGAGCGGTCAACATGGGAATTGAGCCGATATGGAAACCAACGGCGCTCCACACGGTGATGTCGATATGGGAATCCCAATGACAAAACAAGATGCACCAAGTGGACAGCCTCTTTGAGGACAAAATGGCGTATCGGCCTGTAATGGAGGCGCTTGCTTTCCCTCCAACAATAGCTCACACTTGGTGATAAAACCTGAGACGCAGGTTTAATTACAATCGCAATATGTGATGATGTCGCGGGCAATCCCTTTCCTGGGAAGCCTCAACGAATTCGCGACCAATATCAATAAAGTCCGCTTGCAGCCTCAATACGATTCACAGCTGTCTCCTCCTCTACCCGCAGATCTCCTCCTCTCTCCACTTCCTGTTTCTTTGCCGTGTTTTTCTTTTTCCTTCACAAACATTTATTTTAATCTTTTTCTAAAGTCATCTCCATTTCACACAAAATCTTAACAACAATAATATCTGAAACTAAAAATCCTACAAGAATATAATAACAACAAAGGCGGAAGTGAAGGCGCCGTAAAAGGGGCTCAAACTCAGAACCCTAAGATCTCAATCCATCCACCTTAACCATTTAGCGAGCAACAGGATCAGGGGGACTGTTGAGTTTTTTCTTACCCGCTGGCACCCGTCGTTCACCCCATCATGGCCCCCAGCACAAAAACTTTATTTTGAAGCTAGAGCCACCCTTTATAGTTGTTATAGTGAGGCGCAGTTTTGTCGCATTCTGCGTTCTCAAGCATTGCAACGTTGTTATAGTTGGCTGGTGTTGGAGTCAATACTTTGTCATGGCTGTGGGGGTACCAGAGTGCAGATAAAGCTTTTGTTTCAAGAGCGACATGCATGGATGCTCTTTCAGTCTGTACTACTGCAGCTGCTGCAGGCCCAAAACGTTGCTGAACCTCCGTGAACTCCAGGGAGGGAGCAGGGTGTAACAATCGCGAGCATCCTGACTGCACTTGGATTTATCATCTCAACCCTGCTGCTCACACTCACAGGTGGTGATGGTGAGGGAACATCAACACCTGTACCTCCATCATCGCCATCAGAGAAGGAGGTTATGAAGAAGTGGAAGAAAATCACTTGCAATCCTTGGGTTGGGCCTTTGCAAAGCTTCCTGGGAAGGATGCAGCCGCCCTACCAGGAATAATCGAGAGTATTGTGTCCTGACTCCTCAGCTTCTTGCCCAAAATGGCTGTCTTTCAGAAAAGTTGTATGCACTTGTTGCTACCATTGGCGGGCCGTGTACATTGCCGCCCACGACTAGTTATGTCCTAAAACATAGAGGTAAGAGGCTCACGGCAACTCCACCAACAATGACCGCTGTCTTTTTATCTTCATGAGAAGCAGCTGTGGTTTTTTGGGCTGGGGTGACAGTTGGCGTTTGTGCAGTCGGGACGACAGGTGGTGTCGGTACCACATCGCTTTTTTCTCCAGTTACTACAGGTAGGGGTATCGATGCTGCGTTTACATCAGTGTTCACAACTGATTTTAGGTTTTCAGTGGCAATAACAATCTTGTTATTGGAACCATTGAGCGCTATTCCAGGATGTAGAGCTGTATGTCAGAAGGCGCCATGTAGAACCCATGAGAAAAGACGTTCTCTAACTTGTTCCGTGTATAACACAGGGCGTTTTGGTAGCGTTCAATCACCGATGGGAGTTTGACAGTAGATGCTATATAGCATCTTTAACCAAGACCAAGAACTGCTCCTGTGCGTGAAATGTGGTGCTGATACCCAAGATGCATCTACGTGTCAGAAACTGTGCATTTTGGATTGCCAAGACGTAAGTCCGGGTTGAGTCATTCAGTCGCTTGACACCTGGACGGGTGAATCCCTCTGATTTATCGAAGGATAAACGTAGTCCATGCCTGATAGACCTCAGAACCCTGTGCGATGAATGCAATATAAATTTATCTGCTGGGAGACATTTTATGAGCAAATTAAATATTTCCACGACCATAACCCATACCATTGTCTCTTATAGGGCCGTGCCCACTCTTATCCCAGTGTTAAACAGTCCCCAGGCTTTGATTATATTTTTTCTGCTTCCACCAATCTGTGTTCAGAGTAACACCAAACTAACTGCAGATGCTTTCATAGGATCTGCAATCATACGGGTTGTCAAATACACTCCATATCTTGGCTTGAGGGAGTGGCACCTTGACCTCTGAAAGGATTCTCCAAACCTGCTGGCATACGTGGAAATTAAATAGAGTGTGAAAGTGGGTGCTTCGGAACTGGACTGTTGTTGTTGACTGACACACCACATCCCTTCGCGGCACAACAGACTGCAAAATTGAGTTGATTGTGCCAAAACTGCATTGAGTGTAAGTTCCATGTTTGTACAAGCTCTTTGCTGCTCATGAGTGGCAGTTTATACTTGGCAAAGATATCTGGGAACTCTACCTTGAACTTTTCTTGTGCTGAATCTGTCACCTTTCATTGTGTGAAATGAACTACAGTGCCTATAGAAAGTCTACACCCCTTTTCAAATTTTTCACCTTTTGTTACCTTATAGCCTGTAATTGAATTGCATTAAACAGACTTTTTCCACGTTTATTTACACATCGTAACCCATACCTTCCAAGTGAAAAACAAATTCTACAAAATTCAGAAAATTAATGAAAAAATACAAAACTGGCTTTTCTTGAAAACGTGCTCTGATGATTCTCTCACTCATAGTAATAGGTTCCCATTATATCATGGTCTGGATCTTCTCTTTCCAAATGATAAGAGCTCCAGCATGGGTGTGTGCATCCTTCAGTCCAGAGTCGAGAATGGCGGTGCCATCGCCAGTCGTTTGGCACCTTGAACCGTCCAACAGCACTCCCTAATACCAAGTATGTCCAGATGGTATCTTTGCGTCTCTCTGATAACTTGAGCTAACTTTGATGTTTCAAATGTGGTGTCGACATTCCATACTCCTCTATGGATATCTCCTTTGGGTCCTTTCGCTCCACTTCGTACTCCTGACTTTCCTAAGGACTTTGATCAGAAGTACTCATACTGCCAAGTAATTGGCTTTTAAATGTGTTTGTGAACCTTCACATGTGTGTGGTCCTTTAAAATGTGCTGAAAACATGCATGTGCATGCAATCCTTCATTCTTTTATATCTATCTATAATTCCAGTAATCTCTGTGTGTGTGTGTGTATGTGTGTGTGTATGTGTGTGTGTATGTGTGTGTGTCTGTGTGTTTGTCTGTGACCGCTGTTTCTCGACAACCACGGGTCCGATATACTTGAAACTTGCCAGGTATATTGCTGGGGACCTGAGGATGTGCCTTTTCAAGGTTTCATATTAATCGGAGAAGTAGTTACCGAGCTATGTCCAAAAAACGATTCAACCAATCAGAGAGCAGCGAGCTATCACGTGTGCCGAATGTGGCGAACAGACTCTGCCTCGGACGGCACATTTGAGAGCGTATTCATTTATTTCACGTTGGCAAACTATGTTGGCGCTATGTTGGCGTTAAACTATGTTTTAAAACTAATTAAAACTAATTTGCGATTCATCGTAACTGCGATATGCGACCTTCCGGACAGTCAAATGAGGACGTCACTTCCGGACTTACGGATAGTCATAGTGACGACGTACTGATGCTGAACGTGGCGAGCAGACGCTGTAAGGTACGATCGATTGTAGTACACGTTTATAATAACTCTGCCGATACAGGCCCGATTAACTGCAGCGCCATCCGAGCTGCGGCGTCGGGACGATACATTCATTGTACGGTCACATCACGCACTTACGGGCACGCCCATGGGCACGCCCATGCATGCATGGGCGAAGACATTTTTTTTTTTTTTTTTGGCAAGGAACGGGCACCCACGTACGGGCACGTCCTAGTTTTCATTAAATCGCCCATTAACAATGTCATGGACCATGCCATGTTGTTAACCAATGGTAACTGCAACACTTAGACCAATTGAACCACTTTTAGAGGCCATTTTTTAAACCACACAGCAGGGGTTGGTCTTTTTCTGCCACCGTGGTCCCCTTTTTGAAGCAATTCGGGCACCGTGGTCCCCTTTTTGCAGCAATGTTTTATGGCCAGATGCTCTTCCTTCCGCCAACCCTGTTACTCTCCTCTTGCGACACACAGGGAATTACCAGTGAACTGGTACTCAATTTGCCGACCTCAGAAGGATGACATGCTGAGTCAACCTCTCTGGCGTTAATTCAGAGATCGACTGGGATTACGAACCCAGGATCTTAGGGTCCCAAGCTGGCACCCTAACTGCTGAGCCAACACCAGACCAATTCAAGTCAATGAACTAACTTGTGTTACAGGCGCACACACGTAGCATTGTTAACTTTTACACAACTTTGCCTGCAGGATGTTATTGACCTGTCGTAAATTATACGTTTCCAGGATGGTTTATGGCTTTTTACGAGTTACAACCAATAACCAAGTATTTTATGATTACAACACCACACATGAATAGACATGAATACTTGGCACAGAAACGACCCCGAAGTCGGTTTACATCTCAAACAAATAACTTTATTTTCTCAATTGTTTCCCTCCGGTATCTGCAGGGAATCTATACATTTTGAAACCCTTCTCCAATCGATTGGTGCATCCAATGGCACAGCAAATGGAACTATCGTTTTAAAAAGGACTTCATCAAACCTTTTGCCAAGGCAAACAAAAACTAGCCAAAGATTTCTTGCTCCCCCACCTCATTCCACATCAATGTCGTATGGACACAACACCCTCAGGAAATCGACACCTGGCAGGCTGGTAGCATGGAGGAAAGTTTTTTATTACAAGGGGTGTTATGTGTTACCTCCCCAAACCCCGGTTACCTCAGAGTCTCGAGAGGCAATGCGGCAGAAAGATTTGTTATTTTGAGTGTTCTAATAAACCATGGTAATACCACACCAATGCAATTGTGAAGAACAAAACAAGTAATTGTTTTCATCACTCTCACATACACAACAATAACACTATGAAAGAAAGTACCATGAAAATATCACTTGCATCAATTGAACAATACATATGATGGTACCATCATTCCCCAATGCTCTCAAAGCAATAAACTCACGATACGCCAAACGTGCGTGGAATGTAACATTCCCCAAAGTCTGTGCACGGATCCCCATGCTTGTTTAAGGTCAAAGTCATGCAGAATGGCAAATCAACAGGCAGGTATCGGCACGGCGGTGGACGAGGAGTTACGAGGTGAGAGGTCGACATGGGAATTGAGCCGATATGAAATCCAACGGCGCTCCACACGGTGATGTCGATATGGGAATCCCAATGACAAAACAAGATGCACCAAGTGGACAGCCTCTTTGAGGACAAAATGGCGTATCGGCTTGTAATGGAGGCGCTTGCTTTCCCTCCAACAATAACACACACTTGGTGATAAAACCTGAGACGCAGGTTTAATTACAATCGCAATATGTGATGATGTCACGGGCAATCCCTTTCCTGGGAAGCCTCAACTAATTCGCGACCAATATCAATAACGTCCGCTTGCAGCCTCGATACGATTCACAGCTGTCTCCTCCTCTCTCCACTTCCTGTTTCTTTGCCGTGTTTTCCTTTTTCCTTCACAAACATTAATTTTTATCTTTTACTAAAGTCATCTCCATTTCACACAAAAATCTTAACAACAATAATATCTGAAACTAAAAATCCTACAAGAATATAATAACAACAAAGGCTGAAGTGAAGGCTCCGTAAAAGGGGCTCAAACTCAGAACCCTAAGATCTCAATCCATCCACCTTAACCATTTAGCTAACACTAGGATCAGGGGGACTGTTGAGTTTTTTCTTACCCGCTGGCACCCGTCGTTCACCCCATCATGGCCCCCAGCACAAAAACTTTATTTTGAAGCAAAAGCCACCCTTTATAGTTGTTATAGTGAGGCGCAGTTTTGTCGCATTCTGCGTTCTCAAGCCTTGCAACGTTGTTATAGTTGGCTGGTGTTAGAGTCAATACTTTATCATGGCTGTGGGGGTACCAGAGTGCAGATACAGCTTTTGTTTCAAGAGCGACATGCATGGAGGCTCTTTCAGTCTGTACTACTGCAGCTGCTGCAGTCCCAAAACGTTGCTGAACCTCCGTGAACTCCAGGGAGGGAGCAGGGTGTAACAATCGCGAGCATCCTGACTGCACTTGGATTTATCATCTCAACCCTGCTGCTCACACTCACAGGTGGTGATGGTGAGGGAACATCAACACCTGTACCTCCATCATCGGCGGAGAAGGAGGTTATGAAGAAGTGGAAGAAAATCACTTGCAATCCTTGGGTTGGGCCTTAGCAAAGCTTCCTGGGAAGGATGCAGCCGCCCTACCAGGAATAATCGAGAGTATTGTGACCTGACTCCTCAGCTTCTTGCCCAAAATGGCTGTCTTTCAGAAAAGTTGTATGCACTTGTTGCTACCATTGGCGGGCTGTGTACATTGCCGCCCACGACTGGTTATGTCGTAAAACATAGAGGTAAGAGGCTCACGGCAACTCCACCAACAATGAGCACTGTCTTTTTATCTTCATGAGAAGCAGCTGTGGTTTTTTCGGCTGGGGTGACAGTTGGCGTTTGTGCAGTCGGGACGACAGGTGGTGCAGGTACCACATCGCCTTTGTCTCCAGTTAGTGCAGGTTGGGGTATCGATGCTGCGTTTACATCAGTGTTCACAACTGATTTTAGGTTTTCAGTGGCAATAACAATCTTGTTATTGGAACCATTGAGCGCTGTTCCAGGACGTAGAGTTGTTTGTCAGAAGGCGCCATGTAGAACCCATGAGAAAAGACGTTCTCTAACTTGTTCCATGTATAACACAGGGCGTTTTGTTAGCGTTCAATCACCGATGGGAGTTTGACAGTAGATGCTATATAGCATCTTTAACCAAGACCAAGAACTGCTCTTGTGCATCAAATGTGGTGCTGATACCCAAGATGCATCTACGTGTCAGAAACTGTGCATTTTGGATTGCCAAGACGGAAGTCCGGGTTGAGTCATTCAGTCGTTTGACACCTGGACGGGTGAATCCCTCTGATTTATCGAAGGATAAACGTAGTCCATGCCTGATAGACCTCAGAACCCTGTGCAATGTGCAATGCAATATAAATCTATCTGCTGGGAGACATTTTATGAGCAAATTATATATTTACACGACCATAACCCATACCATTGTCTCTTATAGTGCCATGCCCTCTCTTATTCCAGTGGTAAACAGTCCCCAGGCTCTGATTATATTTTTTCTGCTTCCACCAATCTGTGTTCAGAGTAAAACCAAACTAATTGCAGATGTTTTCATAGGATCTGCAATCATATGGGTTGTCAAATACACTCCATATCTTGGCTTGAGGGCAGGGCACCTTGAGCACTGAAAGGATTCTCCGAACCTGCTGGCATACGTGGAAATTAAATAGAGTGTGAAAGTGGGTGCTTCGGAACTGGACTGTAGTTGTTGACTGACACACCACATCCCTTCGCGGCACAACAGACTGCAAAATTGAGTTGATTGTGCTAAAACTGCATTGAGTGTGAGGTCCATGTTTGTACAAGCTCTTTGCTGCTCATGAGTGGCAGTTTATACTTGGCAAAGATATCTGGGAACTCGACCTTGAACTTTTCTTGTGCTGAATCTGTTACCTTTCATTGTCTGAAATGAACTACAGTGCCTATAGAAAGTCGACACCCCTTTTCAAAATTTTCACCTTTTGTTACCTTGGAGCCTGTAATTAAATTGCATTAAACAGACTTTTTCCACGTTTATTTACACATCGTAACCCATAACTTCCAAGTGAAAAACAAATTCTACAAAATTCAGAAAATTAATCAAAAATACAAAACTGGCTTTTCTTGAAAACGTGCTCTGATGATTCTCTCACTCATAGTAATAGGTTCCCAATATATCATGGTCTGGATCTTCTCTTTCCAAGTGATAAGAGCTCCACCATGGGTGTGTGCATCCTTCAGTCCAGAGTCGAGAATGGTGGTGCCATCGCTAGTCGTTTGGCACCTTGAACCGTCCAACAGCACTCCCTAATACCCAGTATGTCCAGACGGTATCTTTGCGTCTCTCTGATAACTTGAGCTAACTTTGATGTCTCAAATGTGGTGTCGACATTCCATACTCCTTTATGGATATCTCCTTTGGGTCCTTTCGCTCCACTTTGTACTCCTGACTTTCCGAAGGACGTTGATCGGAAGTAGTCATACTGCCAAGTAATTGGCTTCTAAATGTGTTTGTGAACCTTCACATGTGTGTGATCCTTTTAAATGGGCTGAAAACATGCATGTGCATGCAATCCGTCATTCTTTTATATTTTCATTAAATCGCCAATTAACAATGTCATGGACCATGCCATGTTGTTAACCAATGGTAATTGCAACACTTAGACCAATTGAACCACTTTTAGAGGCCATTTTTCCCCGCAGAGCAGGGGTTGGTCTTTTTCGGGCACCGTGGTCCCCTTTTTGAAGCAATCTGTGCACGGATCCCCATGCTGGGTACCCACCTCACCGTGGTCCCCTTTTTGCAGCAATGTTTTATGGCCGGATGATCTTCCTTCCGCCAACCCTGTTAGTCTCCTCTTGCGACACACAGGGAATTACTAGTGAACTGGTACTCAATTTGCCGACCTCAGAAGGATGACATGCTGAGTGAACCCCTCTGGCGTTAATTCAGAGATCGACCGGGATTCGAACCCAGGATCTTAGGGTCCCAAGCCGGCACCATAACTGCTAAACCAACACCAGACCAATTCAAGTCAATAACCTAACTTGTGTTACAGACGCACACACGTAGCATTGTTGACTTTTACACAACTTTGCCTGCAGGATGTTATGGACCTGTCGTAAATTATACGTTTCCATGATGGTTTATGGCTTTTTACGAGTTACAACCAATAACCAAGTATTTTATGATTACAACACCACACATGAATAGACATGAATACTTGGCACAGAAACGACCCCGAAGTCGGTTTACATCTCAAACAAATAACTTTATTTTCTCAATTGTTTCCCTCCGGTATCTGCAGGGAATCTATACATTTTGAAACCCTTCTCCAATCGATTGGTGCATCCAATGGCACAGCAAATGGAACTATCGTTTTAAAAAGGACTTCATCAAACCTTTTGCCAAGGCAAACAAAAACTAGCCAAAGATTTCTTGCTCCCCCACCTCATTCCACATCAATGTCGTATGGACACAACACCCTCAGGAAATCGACACCTGGCAGGCTGGTAGCATGGAGGAAAGTTTTTTATTACAAGGGGTGTTATGTGTTACCTCCCCAAACCCCGGTTACCTCAGAGTCTCGAGAGGCAATGCGGCAGAAAGATTTGTTATTTTGAGTGTTCTAATAAACCATGGTAATACCACACCAATGCAATTGTGAAGAACAAAACAAGTAATTGTTTTCATCACTCTCACATACACAACAATAACACTATGAAAGAAAGTACCATGAAAATATCACTTGCATCAATTGAACAATACATATGATGGTACCATCATTCCCCAATGCTCTCAAAGCAATAAACTCACGATACGCCAAACGTGCGTGGAATGTAACATTCCCCAAAGTCTGTGCACGGATCCCCATGCTTGTTTAAGGTCAAAGTCATGCAGAATGGCAAATCAACAGGCAGGTATCGGCACGGCGGTGGACGAGGAGTTACGAGGTGAGAGGTCGACATGGGAATTGAGCCGATATGAAATCCAACGGCGCTCCACACGGTGATGTCGATATGGGAATCCCAATGACAAAACAAGATGCACCAAGTGGACAGCCTCTTTGAGGACAAAATGGCGTATCGGCTTGTAATGGAGGCGCTTGCTTTCCCTCCAACAATAACACACACTTGGTGATAAAACCTGAGACGCAGGTTTAATTACAATCGCAATATGTGATGATGTCACGGGCAATCCCTTTCCTGGGAAGCCTCAACTAATTCGCGACCAATATCAATAACGTCCGCTTGCAGCCTCGATACGATTCACAGCTGTCTCCTCCTCTCTCCACTTCCTGTTTCTTTGCCGTGTTTTCCTTTTTCCTTCACAAACATTAATTTTTATCTTTTACTAAAGTCATCTCCATTTCACACAAAAATCTTAACAACAATAATATCTGAAACTAAAAATCCTACAAGAATATAATAACAACAAAGGCTGAAGTGAAGGCTCCGTAAAAGGGGCTCAAACTCAGAACCCTAAGATCTCAATCCATCCACCTTAACCATTTAGCTAACACTAGGATCAGGGGGACTGTTGAGTTTTTTCTTACCCGCTGGCACCCGTCGTTCACCCCATCATGGCCCCCAGCACAAAAACTTTATTTTGAAGCAAAAGCCACCCTTTATAGTTGTTATAGTGAGGCGCAGTTTTGTCGCATTCTGCGTTCTCAAGCCTTGCAACGTTGTTATAGTTGGCTGGTGTTAGAGTCAATACTTTATCATGGCTGTGGGGGTACCAGAGTGCAGATACAGCTTTTGTTTCAAGAGCGACATGCATGGAGGCTCTTTCAGTCTGTACTACTGCAGCTGCTGCAGTCCCAAAACGTTGCTGAACCTCCGTGAACTCCAGGGAGGGAGCAGGGTGTAACAATCGCGAGCATCCTGACTGCACTTGGATTTATCATCTCAACCCTGCTGCTCACACTCACAGGTGGTGATGGTGAGGGAACATCAACACCTGTACCTCCATCATCGCCATCGGAGAAGGAGGTTATGAAGAAGTGGAAGAAAATCACTTGCAATCCTTGGGTTGGGCCTTAGCAAAGCTTCCTGGGAAGGATGCAGCCGCCCTACCAGGAATAATCGAGAGTATTGTGACCTGACTCCTCAGCTTCTTGCCCAAAATGGCTGTCTTTCAGAAAAGTTGTATGCACTTGTTGCTACCATTGGCGGGCTGTGTACATTGCCGCCCACGACTGGTTATGTCGTAAAACATAGAGGTAAGAGGCTCACGGCAACTCCACCAACAATGAGCACTGTCTTTTTATCTTCATGAGAAGCAGCTGTGGTTTTTTCGGCTGGGGTGACAGTTGGCGTTTGTGCAGTCGGGACGACAGGTGGTGCAGGTACCACATCGCCTTTGTCTCCAGTTAGTGCAGGTTGGGGTATCGATGCTGCGTTTACATCAGTGTTCACAACTGATTTTAGGTTTTCAGTGGCAATAACAATCTTGTTATTGGAACCATTGAGCGCTGTTCCAGGACGTAGAGTTGTTTGTCAGAAGGCGCCATGTAGAACCCATGAGAAAAGACGTTCTCTAACTTGTTCCATGTATAACACAGGGCGTTTTGTTAGCGTTCAATCACCGATGGGAGTTTGACAGTAGATGCTATATAGCATCTTTAACCAAGACCAAGAACTGCTCTTGTGCATCAAATGTGGTGCTGATACCCAAGATGCATCTACGTGTCAGAAACTGTGCATTTTGGATTGCCAAGACGGAAGTCCGGGTTGAGTCATTCAGTCGTTTGACACCTGGACGGGTGAATCCCTCTGATTTATCGAAGGATAAACGTAGTCCATGCCTGATAGACCTCAGAACCCTGTGCAATGTGCAATGCAATATAAATCTATCTGCTGGGAGACATTTTATGAGCAAATGATATATTTACACGACCATAACCCATACCATTGTCTCTTATAGTGCCATGCCCTCTCTTATTCCAGTGGTAAACAGTCCCCAGGCTCTGATTATATTTTTTCTGCTTCCACCAATCTGTGTTCAGAGTAAAACCAAACTAATTGCAGATGTTTTCATAGGATCTGCAATCATATGGGTTGTCAAATACACTCCATATCTTGGCTTGAGGGCAGGGCACCTTGAGCACTGAAAGGATTCTCCGAACCTGCTGGCATACGTGGAAATTAAATAGAGTGTGAAAGTGGGTGCTTCGGAACTGGACTGTAGTTGTTGACTGACACACCACATCCCTTCGCGGCACAACAGACTGCAAAATTGAGTTGATTGTGCTAAAACTGCATTGAGTGTGAGGTCCATGTTTGTACAAGCTCTTTGCTGCTCATGAGTGGCAGTTTATACTTGGCAAAGATATCTGGGAACTCGACCTTGAACTTTTCTTGTGCTGAATCTGTTACCTTTCATTGTCTGAAATGAACTACAGTGCCTATAGAAAGTCGACACCCCTTTTCAAAATTTTCACCTTTTGTTACCTTGGAGCCTGTAATTAAATTGCATTAAACAGACTTTTTCCACGTTTATTTACACATCGTAACCCATAACTTCCAAGTGAAAAACAAATTCTACAAAATTCAGAAAATTAATCAAAAATACAAAACTGGCTTTTCTTGAAAACGTGCTCTGATGATTCTCTCACTCATAGTAATAGGTTCCCAATATATCATGGTCTGGATCTTCTCTTTCCAAGTGATAAGAGCTCCACCATGGGTGTGTGCATCCTTCAGTCCAGAGTCGAGAATGGTGGTGCCATCGCTAGTCGTTTGGCACCTTGAACCGTCCAACAGCACTCCCTAATACCCAGTATGTCCAGACGGTATCTTTGCGTCTCTCTGATAACTTGAGCTAACTTTGATGTCTCAAATGTGGTGTCGACATTCCATACTCCTTTATGGATATCTCCTTTGGGTCCTTTCGCTCCACTTTGTACTCCTGACTTTCCGAAGGACGTTGATCGGAAGTAGTCATACTGCCAAGTAATTGGCTTCTAAATGTGTTTGTGAACCTTCACATGTGTGTGATCCTTTTAAATGGGCTGAAAACATGCATGTGCATGCAATCCGTCATTCTTTTATATTTTCATTAAATCGCCAATTAACAATGTCATGGACCATGCCATGTTGTTAACCAATGGTAATTGCAACACTTAGACCAATTGAACCACTTTTAGAGGCCATTTTTCCCCGCAGAGCAGGGGTTGGTCTTTTTCGGGCACCGTGGTCCCCTTTTTGAAGCAATCTGTGCACGGATCCCCATGCTGGGTCCCCACCTCACCGTGGTCCCCTTTTTGCAGCAATGTTTTATGGCCGGATGATCTTCCTTCCGCCAACCCTGTTAGTCTCCTCTTGCGACACACAGGGAATTACTAGTGAACTGGTACTCAATTTGCCGACCTCAGAAGGATGACATGCTGAGTGAACCCCTCTGGCGTTAATTCAGAGATCGACCGGGATTCGAACCCAGGATCTTAGGGTCCCAAGCCGGCACCATAACTGCTAAACCAACACCAGACCAATTCAAGTCAATAACCTAACTTGTGTTACAGACGCACACACGTAGCATTGTTGACTTTTACACAACTTTGCCTGCAGGATGTTATGGACCTGTCGTAAATTATACGTTTCCATGATGGTTTATGGCTTTTTACGAGTTACAACCAATAACCAAGTATTTTATGATTACAACACCACACCTGAATAGACATGAATACTTGGCACAGAAACGACCCCAAAGTCGGTTTACATCTCAAACAAATAACTTTATTTTCTCAATTGTTTCCCTCCGGTATCTGCAGGGAATCTATACATTTTGAAACCCTTCTCCAATCGATTGGTGCATCCAATGGCACAGCAAACGGAACTATCGTTTTAAAAAGGCCTTCATCAAACCTTTTGCAAAGGCAAACAAAAACTAGCCAAAGATTTCTTGCTCCCCCACCTCATTCCACATCAATGCCGTATGGACACAACACCTTCAGGAAATCTACACCTGGTAGGCCGCTAGCATGGAGGAAAATTTTTTTTTATAAGGGGTGTTACGTGTTACCTTCCCAAACCCCGATTTCTCGAGAGGCAATGCGAGAGAAAGATTTGTTATTTTGAGTGTTCTAATAAACCATGGTAATACCACACCAATGCAATTGTGAAGAACAAAACAAGTAATTGTTTTAATCACTCTCACATACACAATAATAACACTATGAAAGAAAGTACCATGAAAATATCACTTGCATCAATTGAACAATACACATGATGGTACCATCATTCCCCAATGCTCTCAAAGCAATAAACTCACGATACGCCAGACGTGCGTGGAATGTAACATTCCCCAAAGTCTGTGCACGGATCCCCATGCTGGTTTAAGGTCAAAGTCATGCAGAATGGCAAATCAACAGGCAGGTATCGGCACAGCGGTGGACGAGGAGTTACGAGGTGAGCGGTCGACATGGGAATTGAGCCGATATGGAAACCAACGGCGCTCCACACGGTGATGTCGATACGGGAATCCCAATGACAAAACAAGATGCACCAACTGGACAGCCTCTTTGAGGACAAAATGGCGTATCGGCCTGTAATGGAGGCGCTTGCTTTCCCTCCAACAATAACTCACACTTGGTGATAAAACCTGAGACGCAGGTTTAATTACAATCGCAATATGTGATGATGTCGCGGGCAATCCCTTTCCTGGGAAGCCTCAACGAATTCGCGACCAATATCAATAAAGTCCGCTTGCAGCCTCAATACGATTCACAGCTGTCTCCTCCTCTACCCGCAGATCTCCTCCTCTCTCCACTTCCTGTTTCTTTGCCGTGTTTTTCTTTTTCCTTCACAAACATTTATTTTAATCTTTTACTAAAGTCATCTCCATTTCACACAAAATCTTAACAACAATAATATCTGAAACTAAAAATCCTACAAGAATATAATAACAACAAAGGCGGAAGTGAAGGCGCCGTAAAAGGGGCTCAAACTCAGAACCCTAAGATCTCAATCCATCCACCTTCACCATTTAGCGAGCAACAGGATCAGGGGGACTGTTGAGTTTTTTCTTACCCGCTGGCACCCGTCGTTCACCCCATCATGGCCCCCAGCACAAAAACTTTATTTTGAAGCTATAGCCACCCTTTATAGTTGTTATAGTGAGGCGCAGTTTTGTCGCATTCTGCGTTCTCAAGCATTGCAACGTTGTTATAGTTGGCTGGTGTTGGAGTCAATACTTTGTCATGGCTGTGGGGGTACCAGAGTGCAGATAAAGCTTTTGTTTCAAGAGCGACATGCATGGATGCTCTTTCAGTCTGTACTACTGCAGCTGCTGCAGGCCCAAAACGTTGCTGAATCTCCGTGAACTCCAGGGAGGGAGCAGGGTGTAACAATCGCGAGCATCCTGACTGCACTTGGATTTATCATCTCAACCCTGCTGCTCACACTCACAGGTGGTGATGGTGAGGGAACATCAACACCTGTACCTCCATCATCGCCATCAGAGAAGGAGGTTATGAAGAAGTGGAAGAAAATCACTTGCAATCCTTGGGTTGGGCCTTTGCAAAGCTTCCTGGGAAGGATGCAGCCGCCCTACCAGGAATAATCGAGAGTATTGTGTCCTGACTCCTCAGCTTCTTGCCCAAAATGGCTGTCTTTCAGAAAAGTTGTATGCACTTGTTGCTACCATTGGCGGGCCGTGTACATTGCCGCCCACGACTAGTTATGTCCTAAAACATAGAGGTAAGAGGCTCACGGCAACTCCACCAACAATGAGCGCTGTCTTTTTATCTTCATGAGAAGCAGCTGTGATTTTTTGGGCTGGGGTGAGAGTTGGCATTTGTGCAGTCGGGACGACAGGTGGTGTCGGTACCACATCGCTTTTTTCTCCAGTTACTACAGGTAGGGGTATCGATGCTGCGTTTACATCAGTGTTCACAACTGATTTTAGGTTTTCAGTGGCAATAACAATCTTGTTATTGGAACCATTGAGCGCTATTCCAGGATGTAGAGCTGTATGTCAGAAGGCGCCATGTAGAACCCATGAGAAAAGACGTTCTCTAACTTGTTCCGTGTATAACACAGGGCGTTTTGGTAGCGTTCAATCACCGATGGGAGTTTGACAGTAGATGCTATATAGCATCTTTAACCAAGACCAAGAACTGCTCCTGTGCGTGAAATGTGGTGCTGATACCCAAGATGCATCTACGTGTCAGAAACTGTGCATTTTGGATTGCCAAGACGTAAGTCCGGGTTGAGTCATTCAGTCGCTTGACACCTGGACGGGTGAATCCCTCTGATTTATCGAAGGATAAACGTAGTCCATGCCTGATAGACCTCAGAACCCTGTGCGATGAATGCAATATAAATTTATCTGCTGGGAGACATTTTATGAGCAAATGAAATATTTCCACGACCATAACCCATACCATTGTCTCTTATAGGGCCGTGCCCACTCTTATCCCAGTGTTAAACAGTCCCCAGGCTTTGATTATATTTTTTCTGCTTCCACCAATCTGTGTTCAGAGTAACACCAAACTAACTGCAGATGCTTTCATAGGATCTGCAATCATACGGGTTGTCAAATACACTCCATATCTTGGCTTGAGGGAGTGGCACCTTGACCTCTGAAAGGATTCTCCAAACCTGCTGGCATACGTGGAAATTAAATAGAGTGTGAAAGTGGGTGCTTCGGAACTGGACTGTTGTTGTTGACTGACACACCACATCCCTTCGCGGCACAACAGACTGCAAAATTGAGTTGATTGTGCCAAAACTGCATTGAGTGTAAGTTCCATGTTTGTACAAGCTCTTTGCTGCTCATGAGTGGCAGTTTATACTTGGCAAAGATATCTGGGAACTCTACCTTGAACTTTTCTTGTGCTGAATCTGTTACCTTTCATTGTGTGAAATGAACTACAGTGCCAAGAGAAAGTCTACACCCCTTTTCAATTTTTTCACCTTTTGTTACCTTATAGCCTGTAATTGAATTGCATTAAACAGACTTTTTCCACGTTTATTTACACATCGTAACCCATACCTTCCAAGTGAAAAACAAATTCTACAAAATTCAGAAAATTAATAAAAAATACAAAACTGGCTTTTCTTGAAAACGTGCTCTGATGATTCTCTCACTCATAGTAATAGGTTCCCATTATATCATGGTCTGGATCTTCTCTTTCCAAATGATAAGAGCTCCACCATGGGTGTGTGCATCCTTCAGTCCAGAGTCGAGAATGGTGGTGCCATCGCCAGTGGTTTGGCACCTTGAACCGTCCAACAGCACTCCCTAATACCAAGTATGTCCAGATGGTATCTTTGCGTCTCTCTGATAACTTGAGCTAACTTTGATGTTTCAAATGTGGTGTCGACATTCCATACTCCTCTATGGATATCTCCTTTGGGTCCTTTCGCTCCACTTCGTACTCCTGACTTTCCTAAGGACTTTGATCAGAAGTACTCATACTGCCAAGTAATTGGCTTTAAATGTGTTTGTGAACCTTCACATGTGTGTGGTCCTTTTAAATGCGCTGAAAACATGCATGTGCATGCAATCCTTCATTCTTTTATATTTTCATTAAATCGCCCATTAACAATGTCATGGACCATGCCATGTTGTTAACCAATGGTAACTGCAACACTTAGACCAATTGAACCACTTTTAGAGGCCATTTTTCCCCACACAGCAGGGGATGGTCTTTTTCTGCCACCGTGGTCCCCTTTTTGAAGCAATTCGGGCACCGTGGTCCCCTTTTTGCAGCAATGTTTTATGGCCAGATGCTCTTCCTTCCGCCAACCCTGTTACTCTCCTCTTGCGACACACAGGGAATTACCAGTGAACTGGTACTCAATTTGCCGACCTCAGAAGGATGACATGCTGAGTCAACCCCTCTGGCGTTAATTCAGAGATCGACTGGGATTACGAACCCAGGATCTTAGGGTCCCAAGCTGGCACCCTAACTGCTGAGCCAACACCAGACCAATTCAAGTCAATGAACTAACTTGTGTTACAGGCGCACACACGTAGCATTGTTAACTTTTACACAACTTTGCCTGCAGGATGTTATTGACCTGTCGTAAATTATACGTTTCCATGATGGTTTATGGCTTTTTACGAGTTACAACCAATAACCAAGTATTTTATGATTACAACACCACACATGAATAGACATGAATACTTGGCACAGAAACGACCCCGAAGTCGGTTTACATCTCAAACAAATAACTTTATTTTCTCAATTGTTTCCCTCATATAACATATATCTGCAGGGAATCTATACATTTTGAAACCCTTCTCCAATCGATTGGTGCATCCAATGGCACAGCAAATGGAACTATCGTTTTAAAAAGGACTTCATCAAACCTTTTGCCAAGGCAAACAAAAACTAGCCAAAGATTTCTTGCTCCCCCACCTCATTCCACATCAATGTCGTATGGACACAACACCCTCAGGAAATCGACACCTGGCAGGCTGGTAGCATGGAGGAAAGTTTTTTATTACAAGGGGTGTTATGTGTTACCTCCCCAAACCCCGGTTACCTCAGAGTCTCGAGAGGCAATGCGGCAGAAAGATTTGTTATTTTGAGTGTTCTAATAAACCATGGTAATACCACACCAATGCAATTGTGAAGAACAAAACAAGTAATTGTTTTCATCACTCTCACATACACAACAATAACACTATGAAAGAAAGTACCATGAAAATATCACTTGCATCAATTGAACAATACATATGATGGTACCATCATTCCCCAATGCTCTCAAAGCAATAAACTCACGATACGCCAAACGTGCGTGGAATGTAACATTCCCCAAAGTCTGTGCACGGATCCCCATGCTGGTTTAAGGTCAAAGTCATGCAGAATGGCAAATCAACAGGCAGGTATCGGCACGGCGGTGGACGAGGAGTTACGAGGTGAGAGGTCGACATGGGAATTGAGCCGATATGAAACCCAACGGCGCTCCACACGGTGATGTCGATATGGGAATCCCAATGACAAAACAAGATGCACCAAGTGGACAGCCTCTTTGAGGACAAAATGGCGTATCGGCTTGTCATGGAGGCGCTTGCTTTCCCTCCAACAATAACACACACTTGGTGATAAAACCTGAGACGCAGGTTTAATTACAATCGCAATATGTGATGATGTCACGGGCAATCCCTTTCCTGGGAAGCCTCAACTAATTCGCGACCAATATCAATAACGTCCGCTTGCAGCCTCGATACGATTCACAGCTGTCTCCTCCTCTCTCCACTTCCTGTTTCTTTGCCGTGTTTTCCTTTTTCCTTCACAAACATTAATTTTTATCTTTTACTAAAGTCATCTCCATTTCACACAAAAATCTTAACAACAATAATATCTGAAACTAAAAATCCTACAAGAATATAATAACAACAAAGGCTGAAGTGAAGGCTCCGTAAAAGGGGCTCAAACTCAGAACCCTAAGATCTCAATCCATCCACCTTAACCATTTATAGTGGGGGGGCCAATGTTTTCCCATTGAATTCAAATGTTAATTTGTGGACACTGGTTGGGTTGTCTTTAGGGATGATAGAAGTTGTAGAAAAAATATGTCTCCATTTTTTTCAAGTTCTTTATAGCGGCCATTTTGGATTATCAAAATGGCGTTTGTTGAAAACCGAAATTGTCATTATCTTGGCTTCTAAATGACCTAGAGTGTTAATTTTGGTGTCCAAATGTACATATTTGCGGATACTTAATCCAATAAACACACATTTATACACCTACATATGATCAAAAGGGTTCTTATGGCAGCCATCTTGGATTTTCACGCACTTATGCCAACACATATATTATTTTTTTTACACATACATATACATATATATACACATATATATATATGCACTTATGCCCAGACTGTGGTTGATAGGTCGTGGTGCTCCTTGCGTGTAGCTGATTGTGAGCCAGCCATCTGACGGGCTTCTTCAGCAAGCCTACTCAGCTCTGGTGCTGTCAGAAAGAACCTTTCGCGGGCACTGGCATTCTGGGTAATGCCCACAATACCCCCTGTCACCTTCATGATCCTGTTGATGTGCTCCAGTGCATGGTCCACACCTACAGCACAGAAGGGGATTTCATTCTTATGGACACTGAAGTTCCCATCCATGAACTCTTGGTAGATCCCTGGATCTGTCATCTTCAGGGCCTTCATCTCTGCAAGGTACCGGGGAGTCAGCCTGGCATATTTCTGTTTGTCATGTGCAAAGAAGTATATGCACATCTCATCCAGTGAAGACAGGTGAAGCTCAAATTGTCCATCACGGGTGGCACGGATGAATGTGTATATCAGCATTATCATCCGCATGTAGCGTCGCACAAACTTGAACAGTGGACTCTTGGCTTCTTTCCTCTCATCAAACTTTGCCATGGCCTCCAGGACTTCGTTTGACTCGAGGACAGCTAGCATGTTGTTCTGCGCGCTTGTCATCTCCTCTCGGTTGTGTAGATGACAGCTCTGGGCAACCTGTTGTGCTGACTGGGTACATGGGCCCCTCAGATGGGGATGCTCTTGGAAGAATTCGTCCACATAGAGGTCGAAGAGGGCTTGGACAGTGGTGATGTGGGCCTCCAAAGCCCTCTTCATGTGCTTGGCTTCCAGTATTTGTCTGGTCGTTGTTGGGCCATAGATATCAGCCTCAGACCAAGCCTCGTCAAGACCACTGTCCTCTATGGCATTCCCAGCAGCCCTCAGTGCAGCCATCACAGTGTGCATCTCCCCTAGTCGCAGTATCCACTTGCCTTTGCAGTCATCTCTGGTCATCTCCAGCTGTTTGGCTCGCTCATACAGGGCCATGTCTAAGGTGATCACTGTCTTCCTATCGGGACCCATGACCATGCAGTTGATTTGCTGTGTCTGTTTCAAGACTGTTATCAGTGTTTGCCATTCATGGGCTGGTGCTGCTACCAATGGCAGGGCGTTGACCTCTGTCAGAGGCTTCGAAGAGGAGAGCAGTGAGTTGTAGGCTGTCCAAGTTGGGATATCGTGATGCTTGATCCTACTGCCAGGTGGTTGTTTTGGATCGTGGACGAGTGACCCAACAGGGTCAGCATGCTGGGGTTCTGCAGCTTGCAGCTGGTCATCTGGTGGGATGATGTCGTCTTGTACGTCCTCAGCTTCAGCTGTTCGCATGATTGTGCGTGAAAGTAGCCACACTGTGTCCGTCGCAGAGTACGGCTTGGTGACATCTGGGTTTGACCGTGTCTTGAAGCTATATGTGGTACCTGTGGCAGATTGTTTGTTTGGTGCTTGGCAAGGAACAAAGTCTGGAGCAGTCAGAACCTTGAGTGAGCGGTGTCTGGCCTTTCGGTCATGTAGTGTCAGTGTTCTATGTTCATCTGTGGAGGGTGCATGTTCCCGTCGTTGGTAGAGTGCCCAGGCTGTAGCATGGAGTGTCCGCTTCCCATCAGGTGTGTCTTCATTGAAGTCACTGTTGTCCACTGCAAAGAAGACAAACGTCCCTATGCGCATGGTTCTTGGAAAGTATACACCCTGTTCTGTCGTAGACTCTATGACTGAGTTGGCCAGCTGTGTCTCCAACCGCAAGATCCGACTATAATCAACAGACAGACCGAACCCATGCAGGAAATCCAGAAGCTTCTTGTTTCTGGTGGACTGATGGACTACAATGGCAACGGCAAGCTGCTGTGGCCATTCTAAGCGATGGCGGAATGGTGCATCTGGCTCTTTGGGCTTGTACGTGACTTGGCGTTTTGACTTGTAGCCGTACATGATGTTCTGACTGATGGTTATAACATCTCGATGAATAGTGGCTGAGCGCATAGTCTCTGGCTCAATGCTCGTGGCTGGTCCTTCCAGTAGCCAGCGGAGGAAAGCATAGAGTACTTTGGGTACATGCTTTTCAGCATCATCAGTGTTCATTTCTCCTTCAAATTGCCATGGGTGCTTGTTCTGACAAGCAATGGCACTGCGGAGAACAGAGGCACTCTCAAACAGTTGTTCGATGTTTTTTTCATTTGTCTTCGTCATTGCATCTTCGACAGCTGCATCACGCACGGCAGTGGAGAATACACAGTCTGACTCGTTTCGACGTTTTGGTTTCATGAAGTGAACGTCATCAATGTGAGAGTTTATTTTCTCCTTCATGCCTTGGGTAGTAGGTGATGGGACATTGTGCACACCATTATTGTCAAGAATCCTGGAGTAAACCGACTTCAGGTCAGACATGTTGAGAATTTCACCAGCTTGGAGTAGAGAGCGAACAAGGCTGACAAACTCAATGTCTGCGGCTATTTTGATAACATTAGTTTCTTGCAGTATGTGTTCTTTGTCATCACTTGATGTCCCACTCTTGGGAGCACGTTGGACATTCTGCACCCAGCATGGGAGATGATACTTGACGTCGATCGCATGAGCATCATGTGCACTGATGGCAGCACTCAGCTGAACTTTCCACTTGTGGTTGCTGCCTTCTTCAACAGCTTTCTTCAGCTGTTTACCTGCGTTGAACGTGCATACAACATGTACACTTTCCTTAGTGACCTCTTGACAGAAGAAACAAAGGTCTCTGTTGAATGGAGTTGATGATGAACGTGTGAAGCGAAGAGTCTCGTCTTGCGTAGAACCTGAGGTACTTGCAGCGGCAGGTGCAGAAGAAGGACGTCCACACCTCTTATGAAGATGCTGGGTGTCGCCATGTTCGCAGGCTTTCTGGTGGCGAACTCTAGCACGCTCCAGGTGAGCAGTGTTGCATGTAGATCCATAACATGCCCGGTGCCACTTTGCTTTATTGTTCCTCAAGTCAGTGGCAGTGAAACAGCTTAATCGTTCGCTGATCTGTTTGAAGTCGGCATCACCATATCGTGCCCTCTCCTGGATGAACTGGAGAAACTTTGCATATGAGCCCAGTGCTGGCTCAGTCACTAGTGCACCTTGGGGATCCTGGCACTGAATGCAAAGTGTGAAATCAGTTTCTTTCTTGGTTTTCTTGCTTTTTGGCTCCATCATAGCTCAGGGTCACGAATCTGGAACATACAAATAACAAATAACAATTAAGATAGATGTGCATTAAGTTAGATTTTGGACACTGGTTCGGCTGTGCCATAAAAACCTATTTTTATCCCTTGTAGGTTATTAAAGAAGGTTTCATTCAATTCTCTATCCCCAAAAATGTACAACTGGACACCAGAATCGAAACTCTAGGTCATTTAGAAGCCAAGATAATGGAATTTTACGTTTTCGACATCCGCCATTTTGAAAATCCAAAATGGCCGCCATAAAGAACTTGAAACAATTGGAGACATATTTTTTCTAGAACTTATATCATCCCTAAAGACAGCCCAACCAGTGTCCAAAAATTAACAAGCAATTTCACCGGGCATTTCAATCTGCTACATTGGCCCCCCCACTATTAGCTAACACTAGGATCAGGGGGACTGTTGAGTTTTTTCTTACCCGCTGGCACCCGTCGTTCACCCCATCATGGCCCCCAGCACAAAAACTTTATTTTGAAGCAAAAGCCACCCTTTATAGTTGTTATAGTGAGGCGCAGTTTTGTCGCATTCTGCGTTCTCAAGCATTGCAACGTTGTTATAGTTGGCTGGTGTTAGAGTCAATACTTTATCATGGCTGTGGGGGTACCAGAGTGCAGATACAGCTTTTGTTTCAAGAGCGACATGCATGGAGGCTCTTTCAGTCTGTACTACTGCAGCTGCTGCAGGCCCAAAACGTTGCTGAACCTCCGTGAACTCCAGGGAGGGAGCAGGGTGTAACAATCGCGAGCATCCTGACTGCACTTGGATTTATCATCTCAACCCTGCTGCTCACACTCACAGGTGGTGATGGTGAGGGAACATCAACACCTGTACCTCCATCATCGCCATCAGAGAAGGAGGTTATGAAGACGTGGAAGAAAATCACTTGCAATCCTTGGGTTGGGCCTTAGCAAAGCTTCCTGGGAAGGATGCAGCCGCCCTACCAGGAATAATCGAGAGTATTGTGTCCTGACTCCTCAGCTTCTTGCCCAAAATGGCTGTCTTTCAGAAAAGTTGTATGCACTTGTTGCTACCATTGGCGGGCCGTGTACATTGCCGCCCACGACTAGTTATGTCCTAAAACATAGAGGTAAGAGGCTCACGGCAACTCCACCAACAATGAGCGCTGTCTTTTTATCTTCATGAGAAGCAGCTGTGATTTTTTGGGCTGGGGTGAGAGTTGGCGTTTGTGCAGTCGGGACGACAGGTGGTGTCGGTACCACATCGCTTTTTTCTCCAGTTACTACAGGTAGGGGTATCGATGCTGCGTTTACATCAGTGTTCACAACTGATTTTAGGTTTTCAGTGGCAATAACAATCTTGTTATTGGAACCATTGAGCGCTATTCCAGGATGTAGAGCTGTATGTCAGAAGGCGCCATGTAGAACCCTTGAGAAAAGACGTTCTCTAACTTGTTCCGTGTATAACACAGGGCGTTTTGGTAGCGTTCAATCACCGATGGGAGTTTGACAGTAGATGCTATATAGCATCTTTAACCAAGACCAAGAACTGCTCCTGTGCGTGAAATGTGGTGCTGATACCCAAGATGCATCTACGTGTCAGAAACTGTGCATTTTGGATTGCCAAGACGTAAGTCCGGGTTGAGTCATTCAGTCGCTTGACACCTGGACGGGTGAATCCCTCTGATTTATCGAAGGATAAACGTAGTCCATGCCTGATAGACCTCAGAACCCTGTGCGATGAATGCAATATAAATTTATCTGCTGGGAGACATTTTATGAGCAAATGAAATATTTCCACGACCATAACCCATACCATTGTCTCTTATAGGGCCGTGCCCACTCTTATCCCAGTGTTAAACAGTCCCCAGGCTTTGATTATATTTTTTCTGCTTCCACCAATCTGTGTTCAGAGTAACACCAAACTAACTGCAGATGCTTTCATAGGATCTGCAATCATACGGGTTGTCAAATACACTCCATATCTTGGCTTGAGGGAGTGGCACCTTGACCTCTGAAAGGATTCTCCAAACCTGCTGGCATACGTGGAAATTAAATAGAGTGTGAAAGTGGGTGCTTCGGAACTGGACTGTTGTTGTTGACTGACACACCACATCCCTTCGCGGCACAACAGACTGCAAAATTGAGTTGATTGTGCCAAAACTGCATTGAGTGTAAGTTCCATGTTTGTACAAGCTCTTTGCTGCTCATGAGTGGCAGTTTATACTTGGCAAAGATATCTGGGAACTCTACCTTGAACTTTTCTTGTGCTGAATCTGTTACCTTTCATTGTGTGAAATGAACTACAGTGCCTATAGAAAGTCTACACCCCTTTTCAAATTTTTCACCTTTTGTTACCTTATAGCCTGTAATTGAATTGCATTAAACAGACTTTTCCACGTTTATTTACACATCGTAACCCATACCTTCCAAGTGAAAAACAAATTCTACAAAATTCAGAAAATTAATAAAAAATACAAAACTGGCTTTTCTTGAAAACGTGCTCTGATGATTCTCTCACTCATAGTAATAGGTTCCCATTATATCATGGTCTGGATCTTCTCTTTCCAAATGATAAGAGCTCCACCATGGGTGTGTGCATCCTTCAGTCCAGAGTCGAGAATGGTGGTGCCATCGCCAGTCGTTTGGCACCTTGAACCGTCCAACAGCACTCCCTAATACCAAGTATGTCCAGATGGTATCTTTGCGTCTCTCTGATAACTTGAGCTAACTTTGATGTTTCAAATGTGGTGTCGACATTCCATACTCCTCTATGGATATCTCCTTTGGGTCCTTTCGCTCCACTTCGTACTCCTGACTTTCCTAAGGACTTTGATCAGAAGTACTCATACTGCCAAGTAATTGGCTTTTAAATGTGTTTGTGAACCTTCACATGTGTGTGGTCCTTTTAAATGCGCTGAAAACATGCATGTGCATGCAATCCTTCATTCTTTTATATTTTCATTAAATCGCCCATTAACAATGTCATGGACCATGCCATGTTGTTAACCAATGGTAACTGCAACACTTAGACCAATTGAACCACTTTTAGAGGCCATTTTTCCCCACACAGCAGGGGTTGGTCTTTTTCTGCCACCGTGGGCCCCTTTTTGAAGCAATTCGGGCACCGTGGTCCCCTTTTTGCAGCAATGTGTTATGGCCAGATGCTCTTCCTTCCGCCAACCCTGTTACTCTCCTCTTGCGACACACAGGGAATTACCAGTGAACTGGTACTCAATTTGCCGACCTCAGAAGGATGACATGCTGAGTCAACCCCTCTGGCGTTAATTCAGAGATCGACTGGGATTACGAACCCAGGATCTTAGAGTCCCAAGCTGGCACCCTAACTGCTGAGCCAACACCAGACCAATTCAAGTCAATGAACTAACTTGTGTTACAGGCGCACACACGTAGCATTATTAACTTTTACACAACTTTGCCTGCAGAATGTTATTGACCTGTCGTAAATTATACGTTTCCATGATGGTTTATGGCTTTTTACGAGTTACAACCAATAACCAAGTATTTTATGATTACTACACCACACATGAATAAACATGAATACTTGGCACAGAAACGACCCCGAAGTCGGTTTACATCTCAAACAAATAACTTTATTTTCTCAATTGTTTCCCTCCGGTATCTGCAGGGAATCTATACATTTTGAAACCCTTCTCCAATCGATTGGTGCATCCAATGGCACAGCAAATGGAACTATCGTTTTAAAAAGGACTTCATCAAACCTTTTGCCAAGGCAAACAAAAACTAGCCAAAGATTTCTTGCTCCCCCACCTCATTCCACATCAATGTCGTATGGACACAACACCCTCAGGAAATCGACACCTGGCAGGCTGGTAGCATGGAGGAAAGTTTTTTATTACAAAGGGTGTTATGTGTTACCTCCCCAAACCCCGGTAACCTCAGAGTCTCGAGAGGCAATGCGGCAGAAAGATTTGTTATTTTGAGTGTTCTAATAAACCATGGTAATACCACACCAATGCAATTGTGAAGAACAAAACAAGTAATTGTTTTCATCACTCTCACATACACAACAATAACACTATGAAAGAAAGTACCATGAAAATATCACTTGCATCAATTGAACAATACATATGATGGTACCATCATTCCCCAATGCTCTCAAAGCAATAAACTCACGATACGCCAAACGTGCGTGGAATGTAACATTCCCCAAAGTCTGTGCACGGATCCCCATGCTGGTTTAAGGTCAAAGTCATGCAGAATGGCAAATCAACAGGCAGGTATCGGCACGGCGGTGGACGAGGAGTTACGAGGTGAGAGGTCGACATGGGAATTGAGCCGATATGAAACCCAACGGCGCTCCACACGGTGATGTCGATATGGGAATCCCAATGACAAAACAAGATGCACCAAGTGGACAGCCTCTTTGAGGACAAAATGGCGTATCGGCTTGTAATGGAGGAGCTTGCTTTCCCTCCAACAATAGCACACACTTGGTGATAAAACCTGAGACGCAGGTTTAATTACAATCGCAATATGTGATGATGTCACGGGCAATCCCTTTCCTGGGAAGCCTCAACTAATTCGCGACCAATATCAATAACGTCCGCTTGCAGCCTCGATACGATTCACAGCTGTCTCCTCCTCTCTCCACTTCCTGTTTCTTTGCCGTGTTTTCCTTTTTCCTTCACAAACATTAATTTTTATCTTTTACTAAAGTCATCTCCATTTCACACAAAAATCTTAACAACAATAATATCTGAAACTAAAAATCCTACAAGAATATAATAACAACAAAGGCTGAAGTGAAGGCTCCGTAAAAGGGGCTCAAACTCAGAACCCTAAGATCTCAATCCATCCACCTTAACCATTTAGCTAACACTAGGATCAGGGGGACTGTTGAGCTTTTTCTTACCCGCTGGCACCCGTCGTTCACCCCATCATGGCCCCCAGCACAAAAACTTTATTTTGAAGCAAAAGCCGCCCTTTATAGTTGTTATAGTGAGGCGCAGTTTTGTCGCATTCTGCGTTCTCAAGCATTGCAACGTTGTTATAGTTGGCTGGTGTTAGAGTCAATACTTTATCATGGCTGTGGGGGTACCAGAGTGCAGATACAGCTTTTGTTTCAAGAGCGACATGCATGGAGGCTCTTTCAGTCTGTACTACTGCAGCTGCTGCAGGCCCAAAACGTTGCTGAACCTCCGTGAACTCCAGGGAGGGAGCAGGGTGTAACAATCGCGAGCATCCTGACTGCACTTGGATTTATCATCTCAACCCTGCTGCTCACACTCACAGGTGGTGATGGTGAGGGAACATCAACACCTGTACCTCCATCATCGCCATCAGAGAAGGAGGTTATGAAGACGTGGAAGAAAATCACTTGCAATCCTTGGGTTGGGCCTTAGCAAAGCTTCCTGGGAAGGATGCAGCCGCCCTACCAGGAATAATCGAGAGTATTGTGTCCTGACTCCTCAGCTTCTTGCCCAAAATGGCTGTCTTTCAGAAAAGTTGTATGCACTTGTTGCTACCATTGGCGGGCCGTGTACATTGCCGCCCACGACTAGTTATGTCCTAAAACATAGAGGTAAGAGGCTCACGGCAACTCCACCAACAATGAGCGCTGTCTTTTTATCTTCATGAGAAGCAGCTGTGATTTTTTGGGCTGGGGTGAGAGTTGGCGTTTGTGCAGTCGGGACGACAGGTGGTGTCGGTACCACATCGCTTTTTTCTCCAGTTACTACAGGTAGGGGTATCGATGCTGCGTTTACATCAGTGTTCACAACTGATTTTAGGTTTTCAGTGGCAATAACAATCTTGTTATTGGAACCATTGAGCGCTGTTCCAGGATGTAGAGCTGTATGTCAGAAGGCGCCATGTAGAACCCATGAGAAAAGACGTTCTCTAACTTGTTCCGTGTATAACACAGGGCGTTTTGGTAGCGTTCAATCACCGATGGGAGTTTGACAGTAGATGCTATATAGCATCTTTAACCAAGACCAAGAACTGCTCCTGTGCGTGAAATGTGGTGCTGATACCCAAGATGCATCTACGTGTCAGAAACTGTGCATTTTGGATTGCCAAGACGTAAGTCCGGGTTGAGTCATTCAGTCGCTTGACACCTGGACGGGTGAATCCCTCTGATTTATCGAAGGATAAACGTAGTCCATGCCTGATAGACCTCAGAACCCTGTGCGATGAATGCAATATAAATTTATCTGCTGGGAGACATTTTATGAGCAAATAATATATTTCCACGACCATAACCCATACCATTGTCTCTTATAGGGCCGTCCCACTCTTATCCCAGTGGTAAACAGTCCCCAGGCTCTGATTATATTTTTTCTGCTTCCACCAATCTGTGTTCAGAGTAACACCAAACTAACTGCAGATGCTTTCATAGGATCTGCAATCATACGGGTTGTCAAATACACTCCATATCTTGGCTTGAGGGCAGGGCACCTTGAGCACTGAAAGGATTCTCCAAACCTGCTGGCATACGTGGAAATTAAATAGAGTGTGAAAGTGGGTGCTTCGGAACTGGACTGTTGTTGTTGACTGACACACCACATCCCTTCGCGGCACAACAGACTGCAAAATTGAGTTGATTGTGCCAAAACTGCATTGAGTGTAAGTTCCATGTTTGTACAAGCTCTTTGCTGCTCATGAGTGGTAGTTTATACTTGGCAAAGATATCTGGGAACTCTACCTTGAACTTTTCTTGTGCTGAATCTGTTACCTTTCATTGTGTGAAATGAACTACAGTGCTGATAGAAAGTCTACACCCCTTTTCAAAATTTTCACCTTTTGTTACCTTATAGCCTGTAATTGAATTGCATTAAACAGACTTTTTCCACGTTTATTTACACATCGTAACCCATACCTTCCAAGTGAAAAACAAATTCTACAAAATTCAGAAAATTAATAAAAAATACAAAACTGGCTTTTCTTGAAAACGTGCTCTGATGATTCTCTCACTCATAGTAATAGGTTCCCATTATATAATGGTCTGGATCTTCCCTTTCCAAATGATAAGAGCTCCACCATGGGTGTGTGCATCTTTCAGTCCAGAGTCGAGAATGGTGGTGCCATAATAATAATAATAATAATTCATTTATTTTGTATAGCGCTTTTCCAGAAGCCCAAAGGCGCTTTGACAGAGTGGAAAACATAATGCATAACAATACATGAAAACAACAATTGCAAAAAGACAAGAATCAATAGGGAAATATTTAAAGCAAAAGGAGGGAGAAGGAGAAGAGATAGTCAGGGGTTAAATGCTGTGGGTTGAATGTTGAATGCAGTGCTGAACAGGTGGGTCTTTAGTGATGTTTTGAATGTGGTGAGTGAGGAGGAGTCTCTGATGGTGTGAGGTAGTGAGTTCCAGAGGGTGGGAGCAGCGATGGAGAAGGCCCTGTCCCCCCAGGATCTGAATTTGGTCCGGATGGAGGGGGTCAGGAGGTTGGTACCAGCAGAGCGGAGGTTGCGGGTGGGAGTGTGTCTGGAGAGGAGGTCAGCCAGGTAGGATGGGGCCAGGTTATGGAGGGCTTTGTATGTCAAGAGGAGCTTGACATCCATCGCTTGAACGCAGCTTGACAAGCCATCGCTTGTCGTTTGGCACCTTGAACCGTCCAACAGCACTCCCTAATACCAAGTATGTCCAGATGGTATCTTTGCGTCTCTCTGATAACTTGAGCTAACTTTGATGTTTCAAATGTGGTGTCGACATTCCATACTCCTCTATGGATATCTCCTTTGGGTCCTTTCGCTCCACTTCGTACTCCTGACTTTCCGAAGGACGTTGATCAGAAGTAGTCATACTGCCAAGTAATTGGCTTTTAAATGTGTTTGTGAACCTTCACATGTGTGTGATCCTTTTAAATGGGCTGAAAACATGCATGTGCATGCAATCCTTCATTATTTTATATTTTCATGAAATCGCCCATTAACAATATCATGGACCATGCCATGTCGTTAACCAATGGTAACTGCAACACTTACACCAATTGAACCACTTTTAGAGGCCATTTTTCCCGGCAGGGCAGGGGTTGGGCTTTTTCGGGCACCGTGGTCCCCTTTTTGAAGCAATTCAGGTACCGTGGTCCCCTTTTTGCAGCAATGTTTTATGGCCGGATGCATCTTCCTTCCGCCAACCCTGTTAGTCTCCTCTTGCGACACACAGGGAATTACTAGTGAACTGGTACTCAATTTGCCGACCTCAGAAGGATGACATGCTCAGTGAACCACTCTGGCGTTAATTCAGAGATCAACCGGGATTCGAACCCAGGATCCTCGGGTTCAAAGCTGGCACCCTAACTGCGAAGCCAATACCAGACCTATTCAAGTCAATAAACTAACTTGTGTTACAGGCGCACACACGTAGCATTGTTAACTTTTACACAACTTTGCCTGCAGGATGTTCTTGACCTGTCGTAAATTATACGTTTCCATGATGGTTTATGGCTTTTTACGAGTTACACCCAACAACCAAGTATTTTATGATTGCAACACCACACATGAATAGACATGAATACTTGGCACAGAAACGACCCCGAAGTCGGTTTACATCTCAAACAAATAACTTTATTTTCTCAATTGTTTCCCTCCGGTATCTGCAGGGAATCTATACATTTTGAAACCCTTCTCCAATCGATTGGTGCGTCCAATGGCACAGCAAACGGAACTATCGTTTTAAAAAGGACTTCATCAAACCTTTTGCAAAGTCAATCAAAAACTAGCTAAAGATTTCTTGCTCCCCCACCTCATTCCACATCAATGCCGTATTAGTGGGGCGGCTTAGCCCAAATATTCAAAAGAATTGTGCATTTTGTGATACAAGCACCAAATTTGGCACAAATGTACATTAATATGTTGCGAACATTTTCAGATATTGGGCCACTTGAAATTCCGTAATTTTTTTTTTCAAATTTTTTCAAATTTCGTAATTTCAAATTTTTCGGGTGACACCGTCACAATTTCGGTCTTCGAGGCCGGCCGATAGGCAAAGTGTGACCGGAAGGGACGAGGTTCTCCTGACCACGTGGCCCTCGATCTGGGAAGCGAGAGGCGTTTCATTAGTGGACGCGCCCCTCATGCCCGACTTTTGGGCGGCCCCGGCAGGCCGTTTGTTTTGACGTTCCGTGACAGGCCCCGCACCCCCACCTCCGGGCCGACCGGAAGCTTGTGCTGAGTACATCATACCTGAACAACTGAGTGAGGCAGAACACAGCAGTGCACACCAGGGTGACCCCTTCAGTGCATAAACCAATTAACCTGTCCACTGCAGGGCATATAGAAATGAAGTTATTTTCTGCATATAATAATAATATAAGTTCAGTTCTATATAACAATTTCTGTTATCACCACTACCACTACAACTACCACTACTACAAGCTTTGTCTGGAATTTTGTGGACTAACAGACAAACAGACATACAGACAAGCTGGGATCAAAACATTACCTCCTTCCACCATTGAGTGTAGAGGTAAACATCATGGAAATTATATCATGCCCTAGATTTAATTCATGCTTACCCGTGTATTTGCTTCACTGGTTCACAAGGTCTTTTGCATACATGTAATTCAGACTCTCGTCTTCATTGCTGACCACACAATGTTCGCAACATATTAATGTACATTTGTGCCAAATTTGGTGCTTGTATCACAAAATGCACAATTCTTTTGAATATTTGGGCTAAGCCGCCCCACTATATCGGCCGGCCTCGAAGACCGAAATTGTGACGGTGTCACCCGAAAAATTTGAAATTACGAAATTTGAAAAAATTTGAAAAAAAAAATTACGGAATTTCAAGTGGCCCAATATCTGAAAATGTTCGCAACATATTAATGTACATTTGTGCCAAATTTGGTGCTTGTATCACAAAATGCACAACAGGTTTGCTATGCTGCTACACTATATGGACACAACACCTTCAGGAAATCTACACCTGGTAGGCCGCTAGCATGGAGGAAAGTTTTTTTTTATAAGGGGTGTTACATGTTACCTTCCCAAACCCCGATTTCTCGAGAGGCAATGCGACAGAAAGATTTGCTATTTTGAGTGTTCTAATAAACCATGGTAATACCACACCAATGCAATTGTGAAGAACAAAACAAGTAATTGTTTTAATCACTCTCACATACACAATAATAACACTATGAAAGAAAGTACCATGAAAATATCACTTGCATCAATTGAACAATACATATGATGGCACTGAAGTGCGGTGCTACGCGCACAACCTGTTTGCCAATAAAGGTAAGCCACAACGCGTAGGATCAAAACCAAAAGAGTCTTTATTGTAAAGCTCAAACTGTAGCACTGACTTGCTCAGGGCTGCGAGCCGAGTGTATATCCCGAGGCCACGCCTACCCCTCGGGCGTGGCCGACACCCCATTGGTGTGCGGAATGATGTCACCGCGCCAGCAAGCCATCGTGTCTGCCACACGTGCCCCCCCAGAATTCCCGCGCACCTGAAGGGTCAGTTTGCGGGACAAACGGATGACCTGGCCGAAGCGCCCTCTGGCGGCTGGCGGCGTTTGGGATGCCGGGATGCCATCTGGGATGCCTCTGGCGGCATCTGGGATAGGTGCAGGACAGGGGGGTGGCATGCCGGCGGGGCTGGGCGGTGCCGGGGGTCTGCCCGCCGGGGGGTGGCCCCAATGCGGGGACCGAGCCGCTTGCGGGGGTGGTCCACGTCGAGATGGGCCGGCTTGAGGCGGTCCACGGAAACGCGGTCAGGAGTACCGCCGATGTCCAGGGTGAAATGCTTCGCCCCGGTCTCCAGCACGCGGAAGGGCCCATCGGACGGGGGTCGCAGCAGTGTCCGGTGGGCGTCGTGGCGGATGAAAACGTACTCCGCCGTATGAAGCTCCGGGGCGATGTGCGTTGGCGGGCACCCGTGGTGCGCCGTCGGCACCGGGGCGAACGTCTGGGCGGTCTCCTGCAGTGTGGAGCGCTGCTGCGCCGCGGACCATGGTGCCGTGGAGTCGGGGAGGAACTCGCCCGGCACCCGCAGCAGTTGTCCGAAGACCAACTCCACCGCGGATGCGCGCAGGTCGTCCTTGGGCGCCGTCCTGAGGCCCAGCAGGACCCAGGGGAGCCTGTCGACCCAGCCGCCATTGCGGAGGGTGGCCCGGAGCGCGGCCTTCAAGAAGTGATGGAAGCGCTCGCACAGGCCGTTGGCCTGGGGGTGGTAGGCCGTGGTGTGGTGCAGCTGGATGCCGAGCCCCCGCGTTACCGCCCCCCAGACCTCCGAGGTGAACTGTGGGCCGCGGTCGGATGAGATGTCCGGGGGGGGGGGGGGCGCCGAACCGGGCAACCCAGGTGGCGCGGAACGCCTGCGCGATGTCCGCCGCCATCGTCGCCGCCAAAGGCACGGCCTCCGGCCACCGGGTGGTGCGATCCACCATGGTGAGGACGTGGGTGAAACCCCGCGAGGGGGGCAGAGGTCCCACCAAGTCCACGTGAACGTGGTCGAACCGACGTTCGGACACAGTAAACAGGGCCAACGGGGCCTGGGTGTGGCGGTGCACCTTCGCACGCTGGCATGCGAGGCACGTCCTGGCCCAATCACGGACGGCCTTCCGGAGGCCATGCCAGACGAACTTGTTGGCGACCAGCCTCTGGGAGGCCTTCGTGCCCGGGTGGGACAGGCCGTGGATGGCGTCAAAAACCCGGCGCTGCCAGCCCGCCGGCACGATGGGGCGAGGCCGGCCGAGGGAGACGTTGCACAAGAGGGCCGTGCCCGCGCAGTCGAACGGCACCTCGGTGACGCGGAGGCCTGTGACGGCGGTCCGCAAGGCCTGGACGTCGGGGTCGGCGTTCTGGTCCGCCGCCATTCGGGCATAGTCAATCCCAAGGTGGACCGCATGGGCGACAGACCGGGAAAGGCAATCCGCCACCGGGTTGTCCTTCCCCACGACGTGCCGGATGTCCGTCGTGTACTCGGACACGGCTGCGAGGTGACGCTGCTGCCGGGCCGACCACGGCTCGGCGACCTTGGCCATCGCGAAGACCAGGGGCTTGTGGTCGACAAAGGCCGTGAACGAACGGCCCTCGAGCAGATGGCAGAAATGCTGGACCGCCAGGTGAAGCCCGAGGAGCTCGCGGTTGAAGGTACTGTACCGCCGTTCGTGCGGGCGGAGCTGCCGGCTAAAAAACGCCAGCGGCTGCCAAGGTCCCTTCACTCATTGCTCGTGCACCATGCCCACCGCGTAGTCCGACGCGTCGGTGGTGAGTGCGATCGGTGCATCGGGCGCCGGGTGCGCGAGCATGGTGGCGTTAGCCAAGGCGAGCTTCGCGCCTGCGAACGCTGCATCCATCGGCTCGGTCGAAGCAACGTCACCTTTGCCTGGCTTCCCCCGGAGGGCCTCGTGCAGGGGTCGCAGGAGCTGGGCGACGCGGGGCAGGAAACGGTGGTAAAAGTTCACCATGCCCAGGAACTCCTGGAGCCTCTTGATCGTGCGGGGGTGCGGAAACCCCCTGACCGCCTCCACCTTGGCCGGTAAGGGGATGGCCCCGTGCCTGGTGATGCGGTGCCCCAAAAAGTCGATTTCGGCGATGCCGAACCGGCACTTGGCGGGATTGATGATCAGGCCATGCCGGCCCAGGCGTTCGAAGAGCATGCGGAGATGGCGGAGGTGCTCCTCACGGGACGCGCTTGCGACGAGGATGTCGTCCAGGTAGACATAAACGAAGTCCAAGTCGCGCAAGACGCTGTCCATCAGCCGTTGGAATGCCTGAGCCGCATTCTTCAACCCGAAGGGCATCCGCAGAAACTCGAAGAGGCCGAATGGTGTGATGACGGCCGTCTTCGGTATGTCCTCCGGCCTGACGGGGACCTGGTGGTATCCGCGGATGAGGTCCACCTTGGAGAAGAGGGACATTTTCGCCAACCGGGCGGAAGAGTCTTGGATGTGAGGGACCGGGTAGCGGTCGGGGGTGGTAGCATCGTTGAGGCGGCGGTAGTCTCCGCACGGCCGCCATCCCCCGCCGGGCTTCGGCACGATGTGCAGCGGCGATGCCCAAGCGCTCTTGGAGCGCCGTACGATGCCCAGCCGCTTCAGCTTAGCAAACTCCACTTTCGCCACCACGAGCTTCGTCGGCTTCAGGCGGCGTGCCCGGGTGTAGACTGGTGGCCCGACGGTGGGGATATGATGCTCCACCCCGTGCTTGACGGCCACCGCTGAGAAGGTGGGCCACGTGAGGGCCGGGAAACTGGCGAGGAGGCGTGTAAAGTCATCCGCTGCCGGAAGCGTACAAACGAAACTCGCCGGGACGGAACCGTTTAGCAAGCCGCTTGGTGAGCCGCTCGGTGAGCCGCTCATTGAGCCGCTCAATGAGCTGCTCAGCGAACAAGCGAGCGAGCTAAAGGTTTCGGCCTGGACGAGCCGTCTGTGCTTCACGTCCACCAACAACCCATTTACACATAGGAAGTCCGCACCGAGCCATGCCATGGGCACGCTGGCGGTTACGAACGACCATTGAAAGCGCTGCCCTCCGAACCGCAGGGAGAGGCAGCACTTCCCGAATGTGCGTATGGGTGTACCGTTGGCTGCAAGCAATGCGGGGCCCCGGCCCGCGGTTCGCTTGTCGGACGTGTGGGCTGGGATGATGCTTACCTGCGCTCCTGTATCGCAGAGGAAACGGCACCCGGACAAGGTGTCCGTGATGAATAAGAGGCTGCCGGAATTTCCAATGCTCAGGGCCACTACCGAGCGCCGGCTCGGTCGTTTCCCGACTTGCCAAACAAGCACGGCGGGCAACACTTCTTAGCCTTGTGGCCGAACCTGGCGTGGAAACGGCACCAGGCTTGCAGCGGGAGCGGCGGAGGCCGCGGCTTTCGCAGCTGCGGTGGTGGTGGGCGGGGTGTGGTGGCGACCACGAGGTGTGCATCCGCATCAGCCTCGGGATCCACGAGGTGTGCAGCCGCATCAGCCTCGGGATCCACGACGGCCGCACCGAAGCTCGCCCGCGTGTCACAAGCCGCGAAAAACTTGTCGGCCTCGACGGCCAGAGCGTGGGGTTCCCCTATTTTGGAACCGGCCAACGTGAGGCGTACTTGTGCCGGTATCTGGCGTAGAAAAAGCGCCCGGAATAAAAAATCCGGGGCTTTTTCACCCAGCAACGACAGCATGTAATCCATCCACACTGATGGTCATGTGTCGCCGAGTTCGGGAAGGTCCAGGAGGCGGTCTGCCAGTTCGAACTCTGTGAGGCCGAACGTGGCGATGAGGAGACGTTTGAGCGCCTTGTACTTGTGCTCTGCCGGTGGGTGCCGCAGGATGGACACGACTCAGGCGGCTGTGCCGGGCCCGAGGGCGGCGATCACGTGGTAGTAACACGTCTCGTCCGCCGTTATTCCTCGAAGCTGGAACTGTGCTTCGGCCTGCACGAACCATACCTCGGCCTGTGCTTCCCAAAACTCAGGGAGCTTTACCGCGACCGCATTGCTGGCCATGGCACGTTCTGTGGTCAGCGACGGCTGAACCAATCGAGGTCACCAGTGAAGTGCGGTGCTACGCGCACAACTTGTTTGCCAATAAAGGTAAGCCACAATGCGTAGGATCAAAACCAAAAGTCTTTATTGTAAAGCTCAAACTGTAGCACTGACCTGCTCGGGGCTGCGAGCCGAGTGTATATCCCGAGGCCACGCCTACCCCTCAGGCGTGGCCGACACCCTATTGGTGTGCGGAATGATGTCACTGCGCCAGCGAGCCATCGTGTCCGCCACAGTACCATCATTCCCCAATGCTCTCAAAGCAATAAACTCACAATACGCCAAACGTGCGTGGAATGTAACATTCCCCAAAGTCTGTGCACGGATCCCCATGCTGGTTTAAGGTCAAAGTCATGCAGAATGGCAAATCATCAGGCAGGTATCGGCACGGCGGCGGCCGAGGAGTTACGAGGTGAGAGGTCCACATGGGAATTGAGCCGATATGGAAACCAACGGCACTCCACACGGTGATGTCGATATGGGAATCCCAATGACAAAACAAGATGCACCAAGTGGACAGCCTCTTTGAGGACAAAATGGTGTATCGGCCTGTAATGGAGGCGCTTGCTTTCCCTCCAACAATAGCTCACACTTGGTGATAAAACCTGAGACGCAGGTTTAATTACAATCGCAATATGTGACGATGTCACGGGCAATCCCTTTCCTGGGAAGCCTCAACTAATTCGCGACCAATATCAATAAAGTCCGCTTGCAGCCTCGATACGATTTACAGCTGTCTCCTCCTCTCCCCGCCGATCTCCTCCTCTCTCCACTTCCTTTTTCCTTTTCCAATTTATTTTTACCTTTTACTAAAGTCATCTCCATTTCACACAAAAATCTTAACAACAATAATATCTGAAACTAAAAATCCTACAAGAATATAATAACAACAAAGGCGGAAGTGAAGTCTCCGTAAAAGGGACTCAAACTCAGAACCCTAAGAACTCGAGATCTCGCGAGATCATGGCGAGGTTACGTCTTTTCGAAGCTGTTCCATGCGCTCACGCTTTCGAAGCTAAGTGATCTTTCACAATTGTGTTTTTGTCGAGACTGTATCTATCTTTTCGGTGTGTGTACCTATAGCGTATCTTTTGGAAAATTTTAGGTGCTAAATTTTTGTACATGTATACACAATCGTCGGTTAATGCGTATCGAGTATTCTGAGGCCTAGTACTCGTAGGCTTGGCTACCGTACCGTCTCCGACCTTGTGGTTTTGTTTTTCTCTCAGCGATTCGTCGAATGCGCTGCAATTATTTTCGTTCTCTGTTTCGTCCCAGTCGTTCACCCCATACCTCCTTGTTTAATATCTCTACTCAAAAAAAAACAACCCAAAAAAACATTTCCTTCTCAGGGCTTATTCGTTTATTTGTTGTTCTTATTTGTTCATTCGTTCTTCGTTCACGTTGTTCGCGATCATGCGATCACGTGGTTAGAAATGTATAATCTCTCCCCTGAACAACTATTTTCTCTCATATATTATAACACCCATTTCTTCTTCTCCTACAAAAGGATGCTTTCATCTTGCTCACCAAATCTATTCATTCCAAAAAATATATATAATACCATCTCTTACAGTCCTCCTTTCTACATTCCCTAAACTATCCAGAACTCCACCCCTCCTTCAGTGTCCTCAAACGTATTTTTGACTCGAAGGTCTCAAACTCATTTTGCAAAAAATGTTCGTTTCCCATGAATCGTACACTTTTCAAACTCCAATCTCACCCCTCCCCTCCAAATCCTCCCCATCACCCATCCCTTTCAAATCTCCGCCCTTGCCCCTTCCCTCCCCTCCCTCCTAAACTCCCCCCACACCCCTCCCCTCTGAGACTCTCCCTCGCTCCTCCCCTCCTAGACTCCCCTCTCACCCCTCCTCCTCAAAGCATCCTCCCTGCTTCTTCCCCCTTCCAACTTTCACCTTCATCTCCCCCAACCTTCTGCCTCGCTCTTCCCCCTCCTCAAATAACACCTCACTGTGCCTCACCCAATCTCCATCAAACCTTTTGTCCACCCCATTCTTCCCTTTCTCCAAGCTATTCTGAAATCTCTGAAATCTCTGACACACCTTCAACAGCTCTCCCTACCTCTTCCTCCTCTTCCACATCTTACCCTACCCCCCCCCCCTGTTCTGTACCTGATGCTCCCCCTTCCTCTTCATTAACGGTATGGACCTCAAACATCCGGGGCCTTCGCTCAAACTTGACTGATCTCTCCATACAGGTTGCTTCTGACAAACCAGATGTGATCTGCTTAACAGAAACTTTCCTCCTTCATGATGTCTCTGATGCCTTGGTATCTCTCCCAGGTTACTCCCTCCTCCGGTATGATAGACCTGAGCCTCGTCCTGGAGGTGGGGTTGCTATCTTTATAAAAAACTCTCTTCCTCACTCGCCCTCCACTGCCCTCTCTCCACCTCACCCCCAGGAATACCTTTGGCTACGGCTTCCCCTTCGCTCCCACCTTTTGTTCATATGTGTGTTGTACCGTCCACCAAACAGCGATGACTCCATCTACATCTCGCTGTCTGATAATATGGACCAACTTCTATCTACCCATCCCAACTCTCTCTTCCTCATATGTGGTGATTTCAATTGTCACCATGCCAGTTGGCTGGGTGTGGGTACCTCTCTCACCAGCCATGGCTCTTCAGCAAAGGACTTCTGCGACTCACTGGGACTGACACAATCTGTCAATTTCCCGACCCGGATCTCAGTCAACGGAGCATCTTCTCTTCTGGATTTGGTTATGACTAACTTCCCTGAAAATGTCTGCTGCTCTTCTTCTGCTCCAATCGGCTCATCTGATCATGTGCTTGTCAAAGTGGACATCTCTCTGACCATTCTCAGAGAGCCTCCTCAGCGTCGACGAGTCTGGCATTTCACTCAGGCCAACCGGCACGGTCTTCAAGCAGCCATCAATCATCTGGACTGGTCTCCCATCTCTACCGCCTCTGACATCAACTCATCCTGGGAATTCTTTCAAAGTAAATTGCTCTCTCTCATGCACAGATTTATCCCATCTCGTCTTCAGTTGTCATACCCTTCCTCCCGTCCATGGTACACGGAATCTTGTGGTGAGGCTGTTGCCCTGAAACAACTTGCTTTCGTCTCCTGGAAATAGTAAGGGCATTTTATGAGATATTTCACAAATCTGTTAACTAAATTGTTACCAAAAAATTTCTTCACCAATATGTTTGTAAAGGTGCGTAATAACATGTGTTAAAATGTTGAAGTTCAACTCCCGTGGGAAACACGGAGGTATATAATAAACCTGGAGAGCCAATGACGGCTGTCGGCTGAAGCTAGCGGAAGTTGCTTGGCGGCCATATTGGGAAGCCGATTGTGTCTGCGTCCGTGTTTGATCTCACAATCAGCTGATCTCACAATTTCTGATTCATTTTGGATGCTTACCGACTGTAAGGAGTCTTATTTGTGAACGCGCTGTTTCAAAATGCCACAGTGTGTTGCATTTGACTGCACAAATACCTCAGGGAAGGCCTCCACATGCACATTTCACAAGTAAGTGACAAACCGCGATCGCGGGTGTTCTGCTTTTTCAGTTTTTGGCGTGGTCACGGTGGTGGGGCTAGGTAATTAAGTTTCAATGAAGTTTCAATGAAGTTTGAACACTGTGTTTGAATTTGATGATGTTAGACCACGCGCAGGGTGTGCAATACGACACAGATCTCAAATATAACTGTATTGTGTATTCACTAGGGCTATGTGAGTATGTCAGACTGATGTCTGATTGACTCATTCATTGATTCAGATTGAAGTATCGAGATTGACTCGTCAGCTCGTGATCATTGTCAAGTGATTTAATTTGTGATGAGCTTAACTTAATTGTCCAGTCTACTACTGTCAGGGTTTCCATGCCATCCTGTGTCACTCGTGAGCAGAAAGAGCAAATGGGGGTTACTTGTGGAAGGTACGAAAGTCCGACACATGGCAAACATTAGCAGATGAAGTTGTATTTAACTATACATATGAAACTCAAAATATTATTTTGATATGGAGTCGTTTTGACTCGGATGTTTTGACTGCCCTCTGAGGTTTTGACCCGCAACCACATTTTGTGACCACAATGTATTTTGTTTCAAGGTTTCCAAAGGATAAGGACTTGTGCTCTCGATGGACATCTGCCCTGAGAAGGGAGTCCTTCTACCCCACCCCAGGCACCACAGTTCTGTGCAGTGATCACTTCAATGAGAGTGACTTCGACAGGACTGGTCAAACCGTCCGACTGAAGCCGAAGTCCGTCCCCAGCTGTTTCAACTTCCCAGCACATTTAAAGAAGGTAAACTATGTTATATTGGTATTCCACCTGTGTAATGTTAGTAATCCACCTATGCTATGTTGGTATTCCACCTATGTTAGGTTGGTATTCCCCATACAGTGGTGCCCACTTAAAGTCATACCGCTTATTGAAATATCCCGTCTATAGTCCTAGAATAGTGAAATCCAAAACCAGTTCCTATATAAACTATAGTGAATCTTCCCATGTAATGTCATAGAATAATGTCATATCCCACTTAATTTCATTGTCAAATTGCTCACAATTGATTCCAAGCATAGTTATTTCCCAATTATTATCATACCTTCCTGTGGCCTCGCTCATTAACTCTGCCATCTGGCTAGGCGGCAGTCATGCATGGCTGATTATCACACCTACAAGTCACAAGACACTGAATTCATTCTCTGCATACATTGATCCCACAGAAAGCATCGTTTCCATTCTCAGGGCCGCCGCCATTTTGAATCCTGCCCATTGGAATATCCCGGATATTGCCATAATTTCATCCTGCACAGGGGGTATGATAATAAGCGGGCTCCACTGTATTATGTTGGTATTCCACCTATGTTATGATAGTAACCCATCACATGCCATGTCTGCTGCTTCATATGCAGCTCCTAAGACATAGTTTTATGGAGAACAACTCAGTTGCTTTAAAAAAAAATTAGAGCTGAGCCGAATTCCATTTTGTACACTTTCTTGGCATTTCCCCCCCGAAGCTTTGTTGTAATAATATTTAACAAAATGTTTAGTCTTTGAAACAATGTTACAATACGTCCAACGCAGTGTCAGGGAATTTACTGGGGGACTCACAGGACTCCAACGACCGGACACAGGTTACAAAGGTCTAGTTTATTAAACTGTATTCACTTCATCCAATTACCAAAATGATACCGCATAATATAATGGATCAGGTTAACTCTTTTCGCTGGTCCTTCTCGTTCATCCGACACTCCCGTTCGGTCAGCGCTTCACGTAGCAAGTACTCGTTCATTCCATCGTTCCGTCGGGCAGGGCTTCTGAGGACAAGTGTACTTTACTCAACGTTTGCTCTCGTTATATCGCCAAACTGGACTTAATCTCCTCTCCGCTAATGTCCCGAGGTCATGCATCGCACCGAGTCCTGGCATCAGCTCGCTCCCCTCCTGCTGTGTAAATGGAAATCACAGCAGGGGGGGGTGCTCTAGCCTGGGGCCTTGACCAGGTGTTTCAAGAGATTACATTGTTCATACACATAAAATGTATCTGCTTTGTTACCAGGTTAATTAATAAGTTACCAGGGCCAATCAATATGTTACACTGAGTTACACTTCCACAGCAGTCACATCTATTTCTAATTAGAACCCCAATCTAATGAACGAAGCTTCTAAGCATTCGGCTCAGCCCTAAAAACAACTTACTGAGTATTAATGGTTCACCTTTTCTTTTCTTTCCAAATAGGTTACAGTTTTGAGGAAAGCGCCAGTGGCCAGGTCTGTCATCCAAGAAGATACACCAGAACCTCAAGCCACTACTCAAGATCCTGAACCTGAGGCGGGACCCTCATTTCAGACCACAGATCACTCCTACTCCGTCACAAGTCCACTGGTATTGAAGCACAAGCTCGATGAAGCAGTCCACAAGCTGGACAACTTTCGAAAAAAATTAAAAGTGAGTCAGCAACACAACAGAAGGTTAGCCAGAAAAGTGGAGTCCCTGAATACCATCGTGGAAGACCTGAGGGAGAATGGGATGGTCACCGACAATTGTATTGAAATGCTCAACACAACATTCTCTGGTGTGTCAAAAGCTATTGTGAGCAGAATGCTGAAGAACAAAGGCAGCGGCAAACGCTCGAGAGATGAATACGATCCAGTCATCAAAGCTTTCGCACTCACTCTTCAATTTAATTCTGCTAAAGGATACGACTATGTTCGAGAGACATTCGACTTGGCACTGCCAAGTCCATCCACAATCCGGAAATGGTACAGTGCAATTGATGGTTCACCTGGTTTTAGTGCAGTTGTATTCCAAGCACTAGAGAGCCGGTTTAAAGCAGAGAAGGAGACTGGCAAGAGAACACTGTGTAGCCTGATGTTAGACGAGATGGCCATCATGAAGGCAATTGACTTTTTAGGGGACAAGGTATTGGGGTACGTCGACATCGGAAACGGAGTCCAAGATGACAGTGCTCCCCAGGCCAGCAACGCACTGGTTTTCATGCTGGTTGCACTGAATGACAGTTGGAAAGTGCCTGTAGCATACTTTATGATAAATGGATTGTCGGGGAAGGAACAGGCGAATTTGGTGACACAATGTCTACTAAAATTGCATGATATCGGTGCAGAGGTGGTTTCCTTAACTTGCGATGGACCGTCCGCTCATTTGACAATGTTACGTGAGCTAGGTGCCGACATCACGCCGCAGAATGTGAAACCAACATTTCCCCACCCAGCAAATCCCGAAAAGAAAATTTGTGTTGTACTCGATGCATGTCACATGCTTAAACTTGCAAGAAACTGTCTTGGATCCATGAAAATGATGGAGGATGGCAACAAAAAAGTCATCGCGTGGAAATACATCCAGGCACTCTTTGATCTGCAGAAGAGGGAAGGCTTGCGTCTGGGAAATAAGCTCTCCCGGAAACACATCGAGTGGAAGAGCAATGTCATGAAGGTGGACACAGCTGCTCAGACATTGAGCACTAGTGTGGCAGATGCAATTCGGTTTTGCAGGGACACTTTGCAACTATCAGAATTTCAGGGCAGTGAGGCTACCTGCCAATACATTGAAACATTGGACAAACTGTTTGACATTCTAAATTCTCGCAATCCATTGGCACGAAACTACAAGGCACCACTCATGACATCACGAGAAGGACTTTTCCTGCCATTCCTGGATACTGCCTACAGTTACTTGTCCAACATCAAAAACATGAATGGTCAAGTTATGACCAATACGCGTTTGAAAACCCCCTTCATTGGTTTCATGATCTGCATAGAGAGTGTCACAATTTTGTATTTCACATATGTCAAACCTGCCTCATCTCCCCTGCGATACCTGCTCACGTACAAAATGAGCCAAGACCACATTGAACTTTTCTTTGGAGCGGTCCGCATTGCATGTGGAAGTGGGAATAACCCAACGGCCCGGCAGTTTGTTGCCACATATAAGCGCCTCTTGATGCGACATGACATCAAGTCTGCAAGTGGGAACTGTTCTGCACAGGACTCAACCAGAATCCTGAATGCGGCTTCCTTCAAGTGCGTTGCAAAGCAGGCTGTGCCTGACGAGAGTCACGACATGTTGGTGGCCAGACGATACGACCTGGAGCTGAGATCGCCGGCAAAAGAGGACCACGACTATGCGGATATTCCAAATTTTGAGCAACTTTCCATCTTTACAGAGTCATGTGTTGGCTATATTGCCGGCTATGTGGTGAGGATGGTGAGGAAGACTCTGAAGTGTAGCCAATGTCTTTCTGCATTGACCAGTAACAACGAAGAATGGCAAACCACACCAATGTACAGCCTGATTGTTACCAAGAACAGGGGTGGCCTCATAGTTCCCTCGCACAGTGTTGTTCGTGTCTGTGAGGCGACTGAACGCTGTGTCAAGAGGCTCCTGGCTGTAACCAATGGCAAAATGCCTCGTGAAAGTGGGATAAGAGCGGCAATTTCCACTTCTGTCCTTTCTGAGGTCGGTCCGTCTACATTTGCTTCCTTGGATCGGCACATGTTTGACTGTGAGGCAGACAGCAACCATGTGTTTGCTTTAATACATTCTGTATCACAATCATACAGCAAGATACGTTTCCATCATGTTGTGAGAACACTCGATGATGACATGAAGGAAGAGCGCATCAGGAAAAAATATTGCAAACTGGTCCTGTTTGCTCACCAGTGAGGCAACACCAGAGCAAGCTGAAATATAAGAGCGACCTCATCTCTACATGGTAGTCGCGTGAATTGTGGAGAATTGTGCATAAATATATATCGGTGTTTAGTTGTGGAAGATGTAGTCCTGTATATCTATTGATTTATGTTTTAATACTGGAAGAGTAAGTCGGGCTGGAAGCTCGAGAAATATGTATTTCTACTTTGTTTGGTGACTTGAGTACCGATACTGTTACGTGGTCCTCCCGGTGACTACCTGGTCTCGGTGACCCCCGGACCGTGAGAGGAACTCCGCCAGAAAGATATACTATTTATGCGCTTTCGTAACGCAATCAATATGAATTCCAATCAATAAGACACCCCACACCAAGGATCCGGAACAATCAATGATATATTCCCCGAGCAATCAACAATCAACAACCATCAACAATCCACCATCAACAATCAATCACCAATATGATTAAGATGGCCATCTTATATATGTGTGTCCCCTTTCCCCACTCCCGACCCCTTGGGTACTCACGACCCCTTTGGTCTCTGTCCCTCACAATGTCTCTGGGCCCCTCCTGACCAAGATGATGGTCGGCTTCTCCGCACACGGGCGGTTGAACGAACCCCTGGCTGACGTGCTCCCAAACGTGCACGTCACGTACCGGGAACAACGGTTGCAGCGCGCACCTCCTTGCCAAGCAACGCGGGCAAAGCAACGCGCGGCTTGTCCAGCGCGCGAGGCCCAAGGTGCGACCCGTACGCGTCCTTGTAGACGGTGAGGCGAACTGTGTAGGACGCTGGGTTCCGTGCACGAACCCACGGCAACTTGATGTGTCAAGGGGTAATTCCTTTCGCCAGACGGGTTTTCCAACGCAGCGTCAGATGCTGCTCAATATCGATACCCTCGCCTCGGAGCTCGGCGAGGAAGAAGAAGAAGATCGTCGCTTCTCCAGGACCTCGTGTCTTTTTCCATCCGTTTCCGGTCTCCTTTTTCCCAGAAGGGCTCCTGACCCTTTAATCACAACAACCTTTAATCGACTACACATTGATAAGCAAAGACCTGAATAGTAATTCACATGAATTCGTAACAATACGTTTGTTTGAAAAGCAATGAAGTACCTGGTCCAGTAGGCCTACTTTTGGTTGCAATTTATGATGTTCATGCAAGTGCATTTTCAATGTATTTAAGTACAATTGGCATTGCTTTTTCATTATGTCCATGTTTATATCATTGTTTGATATGGGATGAATTGCTTTGAGGTATGTGGAATAAGTTGTGGGTGTTATGTTCACTGCAAAATTGCCTGTGTAGAACAACTGATCAAACATGTATTAACTGTCCTGCATTGTTTTCAAAAACTCGTGAACTTTGGTCAACCATTAACCATGGAAAATTAAAGATTTGTGTTCACAGTTAGTTCATAGAACAGTGGCAAGCAGATCTGATCTGATAGTATATCTGTGAACACAAATCTTTAATTTTCCATGGTTAATGGATAGTTGCCCTTTGTCTGATATGGCGAGTTCACCAACACTTCATGTAAATATTTAAACTGTAAAAGATGTGTTGCATGAGATGTCTATATCTCCGCTCCATTATTCATGTAACAATTACCATGTCCTGCTGAACGTTCCATTGCAACATGTAAGTCTTGTATGTTATGAATAGCAAAAACTTCCGAAACCCAAGAATTGTGTGGGTTAACTACATGACAGCGTTTCATGTCATTTATGTGACTGACTCACTGTTGATGTGTTGCTGACCCATGTCAGTGTAGAATAAACTCTGGTTATCATTATATCTGCGTGGTTTCTAACATCTCGGTAATAGAAACATACACATCTTAGTTACAATATAATGACTGAATTAAGTAACATCATATAACATGACAACAAATCAGATCTTTATATTGAGGAATATTATAGAACAAGCCAAAGAATGGCAAACGACGATGTACCTCAATTTTATAGATTTCTAGAAAGCTTTCGACTCCTTGCCCAGAGAAAGTCTGGGTCATAATGAAGAAATACAGCATACCTGGAAAATTAGTGAACCTTGTAAAAGCCCTTTACCAAGACTTTCAATGTGCGGTCGTCGACCAAGGTGAAACAACAGAATGGTTCAAGGTGAAGACAGGAGTTAAACAGGGGTGGTAACATGTCAGGATTCTTATTCCTACTAGTGGGTGATTGGGTCATGAGAAGAACGATAAAGAACACCGAGCGGTAATTTTGGGCACTTTTTTTTCAAACAAGCTCTAAACCATTGGATTCCCCAGGAAAAATGCGTCTAGAATCAACTTCAAACTTAATGAACACCATTTCCTTAAAGAACGGGATTCTGAGCCCGAATATCAGTTCAAATATTAGTATTCTATATTAATTAAATAGTCGGCGGTCCTAAAATTCGCTCCAGCTGCATCATCAGTGCGCCACGCCTTTGCTTTGACAGGCTTTGTTTACAAAACAATCGGCTTCCCAATATGGCCGCCAGACTATTTCCGGTGGCTTCACGGCGGCTAATGCTGCGAGGTGGCCAATTGGCTCTCCAGGTTTATTATATACCTCCGTGGTGGGAAACCCAGAAAAAAAGCTGTTGAATTCGGGTACCGAAAAATTATTTTCGAGAATTTTTATTTTTTTTAATCGGCCCTTAAGTAACTTATGAGGGGTCAAATAAGGGTTTTTCATGATTCTGAGTTGATTGTTAACATTTATATTTTCACTTTTACATTTACACACAAAGTAGCTTTTATTTCACATACATATATAATACTCAAGGGTTATTTCTCATTCACAATGTCAGAAGTTTCAACAGTCATTGTCTATGTCTTCTTCAGACTCAACAACATCATGACTGCAGCTTCTGCATGTAATGCCATTACAGACTCCACAGGCCGAGATGCACGTGACCCCATTCTTCTTGCAGCTGCATCGCCGGTTGCTGCAATCTCCATGACAATTACAGCTCGTGAACTGCAATAGCTCCTCAGGAGCCGTGGGGTCCAGTGTTGGAACTGGCTCATACCCATGCACACCTATTGTCCATCCATAGTCACTGGGGTTCAGAGACATGCTCTGTAGAAGGATCCAGTCCCGGGTCTGCAGGTAGTGGTTGGCTGTCGTACTTCCAGGATAGATCAACTGGATCACATCTAGTAGCCCAGAATCTTCCATGATGTTACCCATTGATCCAAGATAAGACTTCAGCAGGTGAAAACCACCCAACCTTGGAATGACGGGTAGATTTGCCTGCTTTATTATATTCACAGCCTTCAGCCAAATCGGAAGATCAAAGGTCACTATAGCGACCCCAGCACGCCGTATGCACTCTTTCAGAGTGGTGAAGATGGTGTTGAGGTCATTAGGGTCTCCTTCAATAACTGGGAGGAACTCGATCTGTGTGCTCTGCTTTGCATCATTAGCATGGATTCTCTTCATCCAGCCATTCCAGTTGGAGTGTGGGAACTCAGGATCGTTGGCTTTGATCACCCACCCCGCTGCCCAGAGTGTGTCACCTGGAGTGAGGAGTGGCTGATCATGAGCCAGGGAGGAGGAAAGCTCAGCGAGGGGGAGAAACATGATCGCGTTCGTTCCTATCTGTTTCCTGTTCGTAAATGGAATAATCTTTACTTCAGTTCCTCTCAGGATCTTAGCTTTGTCGAGTGCCTTCAACTTCACCCGGGGAAAGCTGCTGTTGTCTCTGGATCTGGCAAAGGTGGTGCCGGAGAGGTGACTTCGATCCAACCCATTGAGTGAAAGGGAGTGTTTCCGTGAATAGAGACAATGTTTAAATCTATATTGTCTCCAACAAACTGAGTGACTGCATTGTTTGTTTCCCCAACCTCCATAAAGACCACCTGATCATTACTTGACAATTCACTTTCACTGGCTGGCACTTTGGCTGTCATCACTGATTGATCCTCAAGCGCAGCATCAACCGCAACCTCATCATTGATCTGTTCATCGGTTTCCTCCACAATGGTGTCAAGAGTGCCAGAAGTATCTGGAACATCATCTCCACTCCTACTATTAAGGAAGCAGTATTTGTAGTTTTGTGTCTCCGTGTAAGACTCAGTGTATCCCAGCTGGTGGAACTTGTTGAGCATCCATTTTGACCCAAATCTATGATCAAGTTGTATGGCAAGCCCCATTTGGTGTGGCAATACTCCAGACCGAGGTCGACAGGCCTTAATAAAATTCTGCCCCCAAACGGCAACTCTTTCGTCTGTCTTGACAATCGGTCTCAAGAACATCTGAAGGCTTGCAGGAACAAGTGTCAGCTGACTATCGATGTTAGTCATACTGTGTGTGGTGGGGTATGACTTTGGACCTAAATCAATCAAGGCAATATCATTGGATATGAACTTGAGTGCCGTCTTTATGATCTGAGTCTTCTCATCTCCATGGTCAAGATTAGCATGATGCACTCGCAGAATATTGTCGGTGCCATCTTTGAGACAGAGTACATCTGCCCTTCTTTCCTGTGTTGTGAAATACAAGGTGTCTTCGTATTTCTCTAGAAGTTTTATCTTTAGCCAATGCTTTGAATAAGAAAGGCTCTTCTCTGGTGACTGATCAAACTCCTGCAGCTTTTCATGGACTTGGTCCATGTTCATTACCCCATGCTCTAATTCTGAGTCTAACCATTCGCAGAATTCAATAAAAACTGCCTCTCGCTCCTCATCAATACTCCTCTGTCCTCTCTTCCTTTTTCCTTCCTCATCAGTCTTGGACAAACTGTCACCTCTCGCAAACATAAGTTTGCATCGCAAATGGTACAGTGTTTCTTCTGCTACCAAGTCGTTGATCCCTTCCAGGCGTCCAGTGACTTCAGTGCCCCAGTCATCCCCGCGACACCGTGCTGTCTTCAGCAAGCTTGCCTTCAGTGTATCTGCAGTCAAATTATCTGGCACTCCGTATTTCTTTCTAGCTTGTGCTGGATTATTTTTGTAGAGCTGGGCTGGTTGGTTGCAAAGAATGCATACATCCTTATACAGGAGGTCAACTGACTGTGATCTTCTAGAACTGCAGCCAGTTGATGAACTGAACTCACAAGTAGTGCGTCTTCTCTTCAACTTTGATGACTCTTTCTCTGCCTTTGATGCTTGAGCTGACTTCTTGGTGGTTGCAACAAAGTTGTTGTACAGATCATTTTTACACTTCTGGTGGTACCTCAGTTTTCCTTCCTTTTGAGCCTCCTTCATACGTTCCACAACAGTAACATTTTCGACAGTTTCTGCTTGTTTCAATAAAGTTGAGTATCCCTTTGGAGTTGCCTGTATGAGCCTTTCAGCTGGTGTATCCGAGCGTGCACAGATGAAGCAATTGAGCACAGGTGGAGTAACGTCTTCATCCATATTGCTAGACTCCATGTCCTGCAAAGTAGAAAATGAGATATATTTAGAAATTATTTTTCCACAAAGGAGTGTCTGTGGTGAAATATAAATGTTAACAATCAACTCAGAATCATGAAAAACCCTTATTTGACCCCTCATAAGTTACTTAAGGGCCGATTTAAAAAAATAAAAATTCTCGAAAATAATTTTTCGGTACCCGAATTCAACAGCTTTTTTTCTGGGTTTCCCACGGGAGTTGACCTTCAACATTTTAACACATGTTATTACACACCTTTACAAACATATTGGTGAAGAAATTTTTTGGTAACAATTTAGTTAACAGATTTTCATATGTTTCCCTTACTAAAAGCAAATCCAACGGAGGGAAATCTCATTTCCTTTCACAAAGCCTGAAACAAGTGTGGGTCCACCCTCAGGAGAGCCAGGAAACAATATCTCACTGTTCTCAAGACCGAACTCTCTTATCTGTCTCCCTCTTCCAAATCCTGGTGGCGTCTGGTCAAATCTGTTTCTGGTGTTTGTTCCCCCTCCATCCCCTCCCTCACCTCAAATGGCTTAACGGCTGACTCCGCACGTGAAAAAGCTGAATGCCTCAACTCTGTGTTTGCCTCAAAATCTTGTGTCCCAAACCCATCCCTCTCTGTACCCACCATACCCAGTCGTACCCAGCTGCTCCTGGACTCTGTGTCCTTTCCTCCTGACAAGGTAGAAAAGTTTCTGTCAACCCTCGACTCTGATTCTGCAACTGGTCCTGACGGCATCAGCCCACGGGTCCTAAAATCATGTTCTTCCGCTCTTTCACTCCCTCTTTGTGTTCTCTTCACCCTCTCTTTTGCTCAAGGTCAACTGCCATCTGCTTGGAAATCAGCCAACATCACCGCTTTGCACAAAAAAGGTGCAAAAACAGATCCTAGCAACTACAGACCAATCAGCCTTCTCCCAATTATCAGCAAAGTCATGGAATCCATCATTGCTTCAGACATGAAATCTTTCCTCTTTTCCAATGGCTTGATCTCTGATCATCAATTTGGTTTCAGACCTGGTCACTCTACTCTGGACATGCTGCTTCTGCTTTCTCAACAATGGATGGAGGTCCTCAACGCCAAACAGGAAATTAGAGCTGTCTCCCTTGACATTTCACGTGCTTTCGATACGGTCTGGCACCCTGCTCTGCTCACCAAACTCTCCTCCTTTGGTATCTATGGAAATCTCCACACATGGCTGGCGGACTTCCTCTCTGGTCATAGTCAACGTGTGGCCCTGAATGGGTTTCTCTCATCTCCTCTTCCTGTTCAGGCTGGAGTTCCCCAAGGTAGTGTTCTGGGCCCTGTGCTTTTTCTGGTCTTCATCAATGATCTCTCTGACTCTCTTGAAAATCCTCTCTATCTCTTTGCTGACGACTCTACTCTCTGTCGCTCCATTCCTCATCCCTCAGATCGGCAGTCTGCAGCCTCCTCACTCTCTGCAGACCTGGACAAAATCACAGACTGGGCAAACAAATGGAACATGTCTTTCAATCCTGATAAATCTCACACTCTTACGATGTCTCTCCGAAAAGACCGACTGGAAAACCCTCCCATCCACTTTCTGAATAAGCCTCTCCAAGAAGTTCTGTCACTCAAGCTTTTGGGTCTCACTATTTGCCATGATCTTTCCTGGGAAAACCACATTTCAAATCTGGCCTCCAAAGCCAGTCGCCGACTGGGCATCCTCCATCGTGCGAAGTCCTTCCTTGAGCTCCTCACCTCACCACACTTGAGCACACCTGAGCTCCTCACCACATACAAGTGTTACGTGGTCCCCTCGGTGACTACCTGGTCTCGGTGACCCCCGGACCGTGAGAGGAACCTCGCCAGAAAGTGGTATTATATATGCGCTTTCGCAACGCAATCCCTATGAATTCCACCCAAGAGAAAACTGATTTTCAATGATATATTTCAAGGGTAATGATACCATACCATTTCAAGGATACAATCAATCAATGATACAACGATACAATGATACAATCAATATATTTTCCCCGAGCAATCAACAACAAACCACCATCAACAATTCACAATCCACAATCAATCCCCTAGATGATTAAGATGGCCATCTTATATACGGGTGTCCCCTTTTGTACTCATGACCCCCTTTGGTCTCTGTCCCTCACAATGTCTCTGGGCCCCTCCTGACCAAGATGCTGGTCGGCTTCGCCGCACTCGGTCGGTTGAACGAACCCCTGGTGGACGTTTTTCCTCCGGGCAGGTATCGTACCGGGCACCACGGCTGCAGCCCCCTCCTGGCCACGCGAAGTGGGTACTGTAAAGCAAGCAAAAGCCACGCCGCTTGCAACGCATGTTAGGCCCCAACGTGCGACCCGTACGCGTCTTTGTAGACGGTGCCGCGAACGGTGCCAGACGCTGGGTCGGTGCACGGCCCCACGGCAGCTTGACGTCTCCACCGGGTAGGTACACGTCCCGGTAACTCCTCTCGCCAGACGGGCTTGGGAACGCCGCGTTTCCACATGGCTCAATATCGCTCCCACCTTTCGTCGGAGCGGGGCGAGGAAGAAGAATCCTCGTCGCTTTTCCACACCTCGTGTCTTTTCCCTGCCGTTTCCGGTCTCTTTTTCCAGAAGGGCTCCTGACCCTCCAACCACAACAACCCTTAATCGACTATACATTGATAAGCAAAGACCTGAATAGTACTTCACATACATTCCCATAAATATGTAACACTCCCCCCCTTCAAGAAAGAAAGTTTGAACCCAGCGAAAACTTTCTTTGCCGGCCAACTTGGATAAACAAACCAGGTAACTCAACCCCCAAATCATCAGTTCCCCTGGGCAACAATTATCACAACTCAAAAATAAAGCAACAAAATTTCACAAAACCCCCAGAGATTTTCAAAGGTAATTCACTCTGGACAAAGCACCAGCAACGACATTGTCCCTGCCCTTTACATGTTCAATTTCCCGTTGGACTCCTACCAAGCCAAACTCCATCTCATGACCCTCTGACTTTGACTGTCAGTTTCTTGTGAATGAAGGTTAAGGGGTTGATCAAAGATCCAAAGTTAAGCAACTCGATAGCACTTTTTCCGGGAGGCCAAGCCGAGTATTCACTACATGGATGCCTTTAGGAACGTGGAGTTCACGGTTAGTCCGTGCAGGAAAGTTCTATACATGGACGCCTTGAGGAACGTGGAGTTCACGGTTAGTCCGTGCATGAAAGTTCACTACATGGACGCCTTTAGGAATGGGGCGTTCACGGTTAATCCGTGTAGGAATCTTGGCTCGGCGGCTCCGCCGCCTTCAGTGCTTCAGCTTTTCAGAACTTCCCTAATAATTATGGGGGGACCGCTTGTCACTGTAGTCCCATGAATAGCGGTCTCCTTCTCGGCCACTACTTTGACAATCCTTCCTTCGGGAGCTGCCGTAACTCAGGGAGCCTCCATAATAATATTGATTGCGGCCACCACCAAAACTACCGCCCAGTTGTACTCTCCTGTAGACCTCTCGATGCCTACGAAATGCCTTCCCTACTGTTATGGTCCGACCCTCCAAATCCTTGCCATTCCAATTCTTCTCTGCCTCTCTGACGTCTTTTGTGCTTGCAAACGTGACAAAGCCGAACCCTCTTGACTGTTGCGTTTCCCTGTCTCTTACCAACCGCACTTCCACCAGCGGCCCATATCTGTTGAAGACAGAGGTCAGAACTTCTTCCTCTGTTTTGAAGTTCAGTCCCCCTACAAATAACTTGGTACTTTTGTCGCCATCCCGAGCTGGTGTGGTGTTATTTTCCCTGCTGGGCTCTTTACCAACCCTCAGGTTACCATAAACTTGACCCCCGGCCAAATCATTCCCGATAACCACAGATACACCCTCTACAGGAAGTGTGGCTTGCAAACCGACGGTGACCGGTCCTGACACCAAATCGGACTCCAAATGGATGACATGAAGTGGAGCACTAACACCGCCCCCGATCCCCTGTAAACGAACACTATCCCCCGTTGCCGTCTCCTCGGACCATGGCAAAATGCCTTCAAGCATTAAAGATTGATGTGCTCCTGTGTCCCTCAATATCCTAACCGGTCTCCGGTTAGTCGAGGCTCCCTCCAGTGACACAAACCCCTCTGAAATAAATGGTTGGTAACCCTTTTGATGGCGATTTCTCACAATGGCCATTGCATTTGGAGTCGTAATAGTCGGACTCCGCTCTGGGTCTTCCCTTTTCATGCAGTAACAACTGGACATTAAGTGTCCAGGTTTCTTGCAAAAAGCGCAAGTAGGCCCGGAGGAAAAACTCGTGGTCTGCCTCGGGCCCCCCGAAATATAAGTTTGTCTTGGGCCCGCATCCCTCTGATTTCGAACAGGTGGGGTATCCGCGTTGTCCCCATAATCCTCTCGAGGCCGCCGCCATGTATTGTCGTTCTCCGCACCTGCTGTTCCCCACCTCCCCTGCGGAGATCTAGGAGTTAAGTTCGTGGACCCCTATTCGGTGGGTTAAGGCATAATCATCTGCCATGGTGGCTGCGTCCCACAACTTTGGTACTTTCTTTTCCTGCAGGTACACTTTGATGTCCTCGTGGACACACTGCTGAAATTCCTCCACCAGGATCAAGTCACGCAATGTTTCGAAGTCTTTCCCGACTCCTTTTGACTCACACCACCGATCAAACATGTTTTCTTTCACTCTGGCAAACTCCACATGGGTCTCACTCTCCCTCTTCCTGGCATTCCTGAATTTTTGCCTGTAAGCTTCCGGAACCAACTCATAGGCTTTGAGGATGTGCTTCTTCAGTACCTCATAATCTGCACATTGGTCCATTGGTAGCGCTGAATAAATCTCTTGAGCTTTTCCCACCAGCACACTTTGCACTAGTATGGTCCAGGCCTCCTCCGGCCAGTTTAATTGTCGAGCCACTTTCTCAAAGTGTGGAAAAAATTTCGCGACTTCCTTTTCACTGAACGGTGGAACCAGCCTCACATGTCTGCCCACATCCCAGGTTTTCTGGTTAGGTGTCGACCCCGTCAGCAAGGGTGGTGCCTCTCCCCGTTCTCTCATTAAATCCAGCTCCTTGAATTTAATCTCTTGCTGAAGCGCCAGATCACGTTCCTTCAACTCCCTTTCGGCTTTTCTCTCCTCTGCTTCGAGTTCCCTGGCAGCTCTCCTCTCCTCTGCTTTTCTCCCTTCTAACCTTTCCTGGAGTTCTCGTTCCACTCTCCTTTCCTCTGCTTGTTTCTCTTCTCTCCTCTCTTCTGCTTTCCTTTCTTCTTCTTTTAACCTTTCCTGGAGTTCTCGTTCCACTCTCCTTTCCTCTGCTTGTTTCTCTTCTCTCCTCGCTTCTGCTTTCCTTTCCTCTTCTGCTCTTTCCTTTTCTGCTTTCCTTTCCTCTTCTGCTCTTTCCTTTTCTGCTTTCCTTTCTTCTTCTTTGATCCGTTCCTGGCTCCGTAATTGCAACTCCAGTTTTCGGAGCTCAACCTCTTCTGGTTCTTCGGGTAGCCACTCCCAGGCTAACTCGTCCCATGTTCCTAATCCCACCATAGATTGTATCACCGTGGCCTGCAACTCTGCCTTCCTCAAATTAGTTCGGACCTCCAAGTTAAAATGTTTGGCCAATCTCTATGGCTCCGACCTCACCCTCTCTGACCACTTAGCCATCACTCTGACCATCAACATCCCCGCCCCAACACCAAGGCATTATCGCACAATCAACTTCCGTAAGCTAAACGCTCTTTCACCTACCTCATTCTCATCCACCCTCTCTGAAAAAATGTCCACTTCTCCCTTCATTGACCTCCACACCCCTTCCGACCTCACTGACTACTACAACCACACTCTCTCCTCCTGCCTTGACCAGCTTGCGCCTGTAAAAACCAAAACAGTTTCTTTCACCCATTCTGCTCCCTGGTTTACCCCTGAACTCCACCTGATGAAAACTCGTGCTCGCCAACTTGAAAGACTCCGCAATAAAACGGGTCTCACAGTTCACTCCCAAGCCTACAAGGACCACATACAACACTACAAAGATGCCCTCTCCCGCGCCCGCTCTGCCTACTACTCTCAAATTATCCACTCTGGCTCCGGAAACCCAAAAGCACTCTTCTCGACAATAAACAAACTCCTCCGCCCCCTGAACACCACCACCCAGTCATTCACAGTAGACAACTGCATCTCCTTCCTCTCTTTCTTCCAACGCAAAATTGACAACATCTACAACAGCTTGACCACCGCCGCACCCGCTCCCCCTCCAACCACCTGCCCCCCCTTGTCCTGCCATCCCCTGTCTCGGTTCTCCCCAATCTCTCCTACTGACCTCTCTGAACTCCTCATAGGAATGAAAACTGCCACCTGCACTCTTGACCCCATCCCCTCCAGCTTTGTCAAAGCCTCCCTCCCTGCTCTCTCTCCACTTATCATTGCAACAATAAACTCCTCCCTGTCTACAGGCATCGTCCCACCTTCCCTCAAAATTGCTGCTGTTACCCCCATTCTAAAAAAACCTGGTCTAAACCCTGACACCCTAAACAACTTCAGACCCATCTCCAACCTACCCTTTCTGTCAAAAGTTTTGGAACGCGCTGTAGCCACTCAACTCAAACATCATCTCTCTGCCAATAACTTGTATGAAACATTCCAATCCGGATTCCGCTCCAACCACAGTACTGAAACTGCTCTCCTCAAAATCACCAACGACCTTCTCCTCTCCTCTGACGCTGGCAACCTGAACATTCTCGTCCTCCTCGACCTCAGCGCTGCCTTTGACACCATCGATCACACTATCCTCCTCACCCGACTTGAATCCACCTTTAACGTCACCGGCACTGCCCTCTCTTGGATTAAATCATACCTCTCTGACAGATGCCAGTTCATCTCCATCAATAACTGCAAATCCCCCACTGCTCCCCTCCCCCAAGGTGTCCCCCAAGGTTCAGTTCTTGGCCCCCTCCTCTTCATCCTTTACCTGTCCCCGCTCGGTCACTTAATCCGCCGTCATGGTCTCCAATTCCACTGCTTCGCCGATGACATCCAGCTTTTCATCTCCACCAAGTCCGTCTCCACCGACACCCACTCTATCCTGACAAACTGCATCACTGAAATAAAATCCTGGCTTCAAATCAACTTCCTCAAGCTTAACTGTGATAAATCTGAAATAATCATCATTGGCCCAAAAACGCTCACAAAATCCACCCATAACTTTGCCCTCAACATCGACGGTATCCCAGTATCCACCTCCCCTCACATCCGGAATCTTGGCGTCATCTTTGACCAAACCCTTTCCTTCGACAAATACACTAAACAGATCACAAAGTCAGCCTTCTTTCACCTGAAAAACATTGCCCGTCTCCGCTCATCCCTCTCCTCCACGGCTGCAGAAACCCTCATCCACGCCTTCATCACCTCCCGTCTGGACTACTGCAATAGCCTCCTCTATGGTTCACCCTCAAAAATCACCAATAAACTCCAATACATTCAGAACTCCGCTGCCCGTCTACTCACTCATTCCCGGACCCGTGACCACATCACCCCCGTCCTTTACAAGCTTCACTGGCTCCCCATCCCCCAGAGAATCCAGTACAAAATCCTCCTCTTGACATACAAAGCCCTCCATAACCTGGCCCCATCCTACCTGGCTGACCTCCTCTCCAGACACACTCCCACCCGCAACCTCCGCTCTGCTGGTACCAACCTCCTGACCCCCTCCATCCGGACCAAATTCAGATCCTGGGGGGACAGGGCCTTCTCCATCGCTGCTCCCACCCTCTGGAACTCACTACCTCACACCATCAGAGACTCCTCCTCACTCACCACATTCAAAACATCACTAAAGACCCACCTGTTCAACGCTGCATTCAACATTCAACCCACAGCATTTAACCCCTGACTATCTCTTCTCCTTCTCCCTCCTTTTGCTTTAAATATTTCCCTATTGATTCTTGTCTTGTCTTTTTGATTCTTGTCTTATATATATGCCGTATATCGCTGCTGTTTGTTTTCTTGATTCTTGTCTTTTTGCAATTGTTGTTTTCATGTATTGTTATGCATTATGTTTTCCACTCTGTCAAAGCGCCTTTGGGCTTCTGGAAAAGCGCTATACAAAATAAATGAATTATTATTATTATTATTAATTTCAAGAGGTCCGACTTTAGTAACGCTCGGAACTGTGCCTCACTCGGGGTTACCGCAAAGTTCTGTGCCACAAACGCCATGGTGCCTATCGTTAACACCTGTTAACCTTCACCCACGACTTTACCCCCAATTTCCCAAAAATTTACCAATTAATACTTAATTAATAAATTTTAATTAATAAAAATATTATTTTATTATTTTATACAATTTTAGATCCCGGACGAGCCCCCAATTCTGTTACGTGGTCCCTTCGGTGACTACCTGGTCTCGGTGACCCCCGGACCGTGAGAGGAACCTCGCCAGAAAGTGGAATTATATATGCACTTTCGCAACGCAATCCCTATGAATTCCACCCAAGAGAAAACTGATTTTCAATGATATATTTCAAGGGTAATGATACCATACCATTTCAAGGATACAATCAATCAATGATACAATGATACAATGATACAATCAATATATTTTCCCCGAGCAATCAACAACAAACCACCATCAACAATTCACAATCCACAATCAATCCCCTAGATGATTAAGATGGCCATCTTATATACGGGTGTCCCCTTTTGTACTCACAACCCCCTTTGGTCTCTGTCCCTCACAATGTCTCTGGGCCCCTCCTGACCAAGATGCTGGTCGGCTTCGCCGCACTCGGGTCGGTTGAACGAACCCCTGGTGGACGTTTTTCCACCGGGCAGGTATCGTACCGGGCACCACGGCTGCAGCCCCCTCCTGGCCACGCGAAGCGGGTACTGTAAAGCAAGCAAAAGCCACGCCGCTTGCAACGCGTGTTAGGCCCCAACGTGCGACCCGTACGCGTCTTTGTAGACGGTGCCGCGAACGGTGCCAGACGCTGGGTCGGTGCACGGCCCCACGGCAGCTTGACGTCTCCACCGGGTAGGTACACGTCCCGGTAACTCCTCTCGCCAGACGGGCTTGGGAACGCCGCGTTTCCACACGGCTCAATATCGCTCCCACCTTTTGTCGGAGCGGGGCGAGGAAGAAGAATCCTCGTCGCTTTTCCACACCTCGTGTCTTTTCCCTTCCGTTTCCGGTCTCTTTTTCGAGAAGGGCTCCTGACCCTCCAACCACAACAACCCTTAATCGACTATACATTGATAAGCAAAGACCTGAATAGTACTTCACATACATTCCCATAAATATGTAACACAAGGCTTTCATCCGCAGCTCTATGGAATACTGCTCTCCCCTCTGGTCTGGTGCTCCTGCCTCACACCTAGCTCGTCTTCACGCTGTTGAAACCAAAGCGTTCAGAATCATTGGAATCTCCCGCGATGAAGCTAACTCCAAGGGCCTTTCACTCACTCACCACAGGCAGGTTGGTGGTCTTTCCGTCTTCTACCGACTCCTCTCTGGCCTTGCCCCCCCAGCTCTCTCTGGGCTCTGTCCCCCAAATATTCCTACAGGTCGCACAAGATCTGCCTGCAACCCTCTTATGGTTGAACTGCCAAAATCAAGACTTTCTGCTCACCTTCACTCCTTCATTCCTCTTTTCTCCCGCCTCTGGAACAAACTCCCTCACTCTCTTCAATCCCACTCCACCCTCCAGGTCTTTAAAACAGCTGTTCACCACCATCTCTTATCCTCCCCCATCCAAAAACCATGATCTATTCTACCCCCGCTAATTTCAGTCCCCTTGTGTTTTATACCTCTCCCCCCCCCCCCCCCACCCCTTCCCATGCCTCCTGCCCCCAAGCCCTCTCCCTCCCACACTTCTCCCTGCTCTCAAATGTTGTGGTTGTGGGCTTCCCCTTCTCTCCCCATCTTGTCTTCCGCTCCCTCTTTTTGTATATGTTGTTTGTCTGGTTGATTTGTTTGTGAAATAAATGTTAGCTCTTTCACGATCCTCGATTCAGTATACAAAAAAAAAAAAAAAAAATCCACCTTAACAATTTAGCTAACACCAGGATCAGGGGGATTGTTGAGTTTTTTCTTACCCGCTGGCACCCGTCGTTCACCCCATCATGGCCCCCAGCACAAAAACTTTATTTTGAAGCTATAGCCACCCTTTATAGTTGTTATAGTGAGGCGCAGTTGTGTCGCATTCTGTGTTCTCAAGCATTGCAACGTTGTTTTAGTTGGCTGGTGTAAAAGTCAATACATCTGGAAAAGCGCTATACAAAATAAATGAATTATTATTATTATTATTGTCATGGCTGTGGGGGTACCAGAGTGCAGATAAAGCTTTTGTTTCAAGAGCGACACGCATGAAGGCTCTTTCAGTCTGTACTACTGCAGCTGCTGCAGGCCCAAAACGTTGCTGAACCTCCGTGAACTCCAGGGAGGGAGCATGGTGTAACAACCGCGAGCATCCTGACTGCACTTGGATTTATCATCTCAACCCTGCTGCTCACACGCACAGGTGGTGATGGTGAGGGAACACCAACACCTGTACCTCCATCATCACCATCAGAGAAGGAGGTTATGAAGAAGTGGGAAAAAATCACTTGCAATCCTTGGGTTTGGCCTCAGAAAATCTTCCTGGGAAGGCTGCAGCCACCCTCCCAGGAATAATCGAGAGTATTGTGTCCTGGCTCCTCAGCTTCTTGCCCAAGATGGCCGGCTTGCAGAAAATCTGTATGCACTCGTTGCTACCTGGGAACTCGTGTTGAAACCATTGGCGGGCCGTGTACATTGCCGCTCGACTGGCTATGAAGTAAACCATAGAGGAAAGAGGTCCACGGCAACTCCACCAACAATGAGCGCTGGTTTTTCATCTTCATGAGAAGCAGTTGTGGATTTTTTGGGCTGGGGTGACAGTTGGCGTGTGTACAGTCGGGACGACAGGTGGTGCAGGTACCACAAAGCCTTTTTCTCCTGTTACTACAGGTAGGGGTATCGATGCTGCGTTTACATCAGTGTTCACAACTGATTTTAGGTTTTCAGTGGCAATAACAATCTTGTTATTGGAACCATTGAGCGCTTTTCCAGGATGTGGAGCTGTATGACAGAGGGCGCCATGTAGAACCCATGAGAAAAGACGTTCCCTAACTTGTTCCATGTATGTTACCAGGCGTTTTGTTAGCGTTCAATCACTGAATATATTTTTTTCAGTGATTATAATCATTTGTATTTTTAAAATATTTTTTCTGCTTCCACCAATCTGTGTTCAGAGTAACACCAAACTAACTGCAGATGCTTTCTTAGGATCTGCAATCATATGGGTTGTCAAATACACTCCATATCTTGGATTGAGGGAGTGCCACCTTGACCTCTGAAAGGATTCTCCGAACCTGCTGGCATACGTGGACATTAAATAGAGTGTGAAAGTGGGTGCTTCGAAACTGCACCGTAGTTGCACAGTCACTGCACTGTGACTGACACGTCACATCCTCTGGAGGCACACCAGACTGAAAAATTGAGTTGATTGTGCCAAAACCGCATTGAGTGTGAGTTCCATGTTTGTTTAGTTTTGCAAAACACGAAACACAAAACACTATTGTTTGTTGGTGTTGCAAAACCACTTTCCCCAATTGAGTTGGTGTTGCAAAACCCCTTTCCACACTTGTGCTGGTTGCGCAAAACCACTTTCCACACTTTTGTTGGTGTTGCAAAACCACTTTCCACACTTGTGCTGGTTGGTAAAACCTCTTTCCACACTTTTGCTGGTTAAGTAAAACCACTTTCCACACTTGTGCAATTTTTGAAAACCCACGTTTTGCGATCCTGTTAGTGTTAAAATCCACTTTTCACACTTGTGTTAGTGTTGGAAAACTCTTTTGATGCTCCTCTTCGTGTTGAAAAACGACTTTTCGCACTCGTTCTAGCATTGAAAACAACGTTTCGCACTCCACTTATTGTTGAAAAAACACTTTTCACAATCCTCTTTGTGTTGAAAAAACACTTTTAACACTTGAGTGTTGCAAAACCTCTTCCACACCTGTGCGACTGATGCAAAACCACTTTCCACACTTGTGTTAGTGTTGCAAAGCCCCTTTCCACACTTGTGCCAATGATGCAAAACCACTTTTCACACTTGTACTGTTGTTGGAAAACCACTTTTTACACTTGCTTTGGTGTTGCAAAACCACTTTCCGCACTTGTGCTGGCGTTGAAACCCACTTTTAACACTTGTGTTAGTGTTGCACAACCACTTTCCACACTTGTGCTTGTCTTGAAAAGCACTTTTTGCACTTGTGTTAGTTTTGCACAACCACTTTCCGTACTTGTACTTGTCTTGAAAAGCACTTTTTGCACTTGTGTTAGTGTTGCAAAACCACTTTCCCCAATTGTGTTGATGTTGCAAAACCGCTTTCCACACTTGTGCAAGTGATGCAATACAACTTTTCCACTTGTGTTAGTGTTGCAAAACCACTTGCCGCACTTGTGTTGGTGCAGGAAACCACTTTTGCACTTGTATTAGTGTGGAAAAAACACTTTTTGCACTTGTGATAGTGTTGAAAAAATACTTTTTGCACTTGTGTTAGTGTTGAAAACCACTTTTCACACTTGTGTTGGTGCAGGAAACCACTTTTGCACTTGTATTAGTGTGGAAAAACCACTTTTCGCACTTGTGTTAGTGTTGAAAAACCACTTTTCGCACTTGTGTTGGTGCAGGAAACCACTTTTGCACTTGTATTAGTGTGGAAAAAACACTTTTTGCACTTGTGATAGTGTTGAAAAACCACTTTTCGCACTTGTGTTAGTGTTGAAAAACCACTTTTCGCACTTGTGTTGGTGCAGGAAACCACTTTTGCACTTGTATTAGTGTGGAAAAACCACTTTTCGCACTTGTGTTATTGTTGAAAAACCACTTTTCGCACTTGTGTTAGTGTTGAAAAACCACTTTTCGCACTTGTGTCAGTGTCGAAAAATCACTTTACGCACTTGTGTTGGTGCAGGAAACCACTTTTGCACTTGTATTAGTGTGGAAAAAACACTTTTTGCACTTGTGATAGTGTTGAAAAACCACTTTTTGCACTTGTGATACTGTTAAAAAACCACTTTTCGCACTTGTGTTTGTGGTGAAAAACCACTTTTTGCACTTGTGTTTGTGCAGGAAACCACTTTTGCACTTGTATTAGTGTGGAAAAACCACTTTTCGCACTTGTGTTAGTGTTGAAAAACCACTTTTCGCACTTGTGTTAGTGTTGAAAAACCACTTTTCGCACTTGTGTTGGTGCAGGAAACCACTTTTGCACTTGTATTAGTGTGGAAAAAACACTTTTCGCACTTGTGTTATTGTTGAAAAACCACTTTTCGCACTTGTGTTAGTGTTGAAAAACCACTTTTCGCACTTGTGTTAGTGTCGAAAAATCACTTTACGCACTTGTGTTGGTGCAGGAAACCACTTTTGCACTTGTATTAGTGTGGAAAAAACACTTTTTGCACTTGTGATAGTGTTGAAAAACCACTTTTTGCACTTGTTATACTGTTAAAAAACCACTTTTCGCACTTGTGTTTGTGGTGAAAAACCACTTTTTGCACTTGTGTTTGTGCAGGAAACCACTTTTGCACTTGTATTAGTGTTGAAAAACCACTTTTCGCACTTGTGTTAGTGTTGAAAAACCACTTTTCGCACTTGTGTTGGTGCAGGAAACCACTTTTGCACTTGTATTAGTGTGGAAAAAACACTTTTTGCACTTGTGATAGTGTTGAAAAACCACTTTTCGCACTTGTGTTAGTGTTGAAAAATCACTTTTCGCACTCGTGTTAGTGTTGAAAAAACACTTTTCGCACTTGTGTTGGTGCAGGAAACCACTTTTGCACTTGTATTAGTGTGGAAAAAACACTTTTTGCACTTGTGATAGTGTTGAAAAACCACTTTTCGCACTTGTGTTAGTGTTGAAAAACCACTTTTCGCACTTGTGTTGGTGCAGGAACCACTTTTGCACTTGTATTAGTGTGGAAAAACCACTTTTCGCAATTGTGTTAGTGATGAAAAACCACTTTTCGCACTTGTGTTAGTGTTGAAAAACCACTTTTCACATTTGTGTTGGTGCAGGAAACCACTTTTGCACTTGTATTAGTGTGGAAAAAACACTTTTTGCACTTGTGATAGTGTTGAAAAACCACTTTTTGCACTTGTGATACTGTTAAAAAACCACTTTTCGCACTTGTGTTTGTGGTGAAAAACCACTTTTTGCACTTGTGTTTGTGCAGGAAACCACTTTTGCACTTGTATTAGTGTGGAAAAAACACTTTTTGCACTTGTGATAGTGTTGAAAAACCACTTTTCGCACTTGTGTTAGTGTTGAAAAACCACTTTTCACACTTGTGTTAGTGTTGAAAAAATACTTTTCGCACTTGTGTTGGCGCAGGAAACCACTTTTGCACTTGTATTAGTGTGGAAAAAACACTTTTTGCACTTGTGATAGTGTTGAAAAACCACTTTTCGCACTTGTGTTAGTGTTGAAAAACCACTTTTCGCACTTGTGTTGGTGCAGGAACCACTTTTGCACTTGTATTAGTGTGGAAAAACAACTTTTCACAATTGTGTTAGTGTTGAAAAACCACTTTTCGCACTTGTGTTAGTGTTGAAAAACCACTTTTCGCATTTGTGTTGGTGCAGGAAACCACTTTTGCACATGTATTAGTGTGGAAAAAACACTTTTTGCACTTGTGATAGTGTTGAAAAACCACTTTTCGCACTTGTGTTAGTGTTGAAAAACCACTTTTCGCACTTGTGTTGGTGCAGGAAACCACTTTTGCACTTGTATAAGTGTAGAAAAACCACTTTTCGCACTTGTGTTAGTGTTGAAAAACCACTTTTCGCACTTGTGTTAGTGTTGAAAAACCACTTTTCACACTTGTGTTGGTGCAGGAAACCACTTTTGCACTTTTATTAGTGTGGAAAAAACTCTTTTTGCACTTGTGATAGTGTAGAAAAACCACTTTTCGCACTTGTGTTAGTGTTCAAAAACCACTTTTTGCACTTGTGTTGGTGCAGGAAACCACTTTTGCACTTGTATTAGTGTGGAAAAACCACTTTTCGCACTTGTGTTAGTGTTGAAAAAACACTTTTCGCACTTGTGTTAGTGTGAAAAACCACTTTTCGCACTTGTGTTAGTGTTGAAAAACCACTTTTCGCACTTGTGTTGGTGCAGGAAACCACATTTGCACTTGTATTAGTGTGGAAAAACCACTTTTCGCACTTGTGTTAGTGTTGAAAAACCACTTTTCGCACTTGTGTTGGTGCAGGAAACCACTTTTGCACTTGTATTAGTGTGGAAAAATCACTTTTCGCACTCGTGTTAGTGTTGAAAAAACACTTTTCGCACTCGTGTTAGTGTTGAAAAAACACTTTTCGCACTTGTGTTGGTGCAGGAAACCACTTTTGCACTTGTATTAGTGTGGAAAAAACACTTTTTGCACTTGTGATAGTGTTGAAAAACCACTTTTCGCACTTGTGTTAGTGTTGAAAAACCACTTTTCGCACTTGTGTTGGTGCAGGAACCACTTTTGCACTTGTATTAGTGTGGAAAAACCACTTTTCGCAATTGTGTTAGTGATGAAAAACCACTTTTCGCACTTGTGTTAGTGTTGAAAAACCACTTTTCGCATTTGTGTTGGTGCAGGAAACCACTTTTGCACTTGTATTAGTGTGGAAAAAACACTTTTTGCACTTGTGATAGTGTTGAAAAACCACTTTTTGCACTTGTGATACTGTTAAAAAACCACTTTTCGCACTTGTGTTTGTGGTGAAAAACCACTTTTTGCACTTGTGTTTGTGCAGGAAACCACTTTTGCACTTGTATTAGTGGGGAAAAAACACTTTTTGCACTTGTGATAGTGTTGAAAAACCACTTTTCGCACTTGTGTTAGTGTTGAAAAACCACTTTTCACACTTGTGTTAGTGTTGAAAAAATACTTTTCGCACTTGTGTTGGCGCAGGAAACCACTTTTGCACTTGTATTAGTGTGGAAAAAACACTTTTTGCACTTGTGATAGTGTTGAAAAACCACTTTTCACACTTGTGTTAGTGTTGAAAAATCACTTTTCGCACTCGTGTTAGTGTTGAAAAAACACTTTTCGCACTTGTGTTGGTGCAGGAAACCACTTTTGCACTTGTATTAGTGTGGAAAAAACACTTTTTGCACTTGTGATAGTGTTGAAAAACCACTTTTCGCACTTGTGTTAGTGTTGAAAAACCACTTTTCGCACTTGTGTTGGTGCAGGAACCACTTTTGCACTTGTATTAGTGTGGAAAAACCACTTTTCGCAATTGTGTTAGTGATGAAAAACCACTTTTCGCACTTGTGTTAGTGTTGAAAAACCACTTTTCGCATTTGTGTTGGTGCAGGAAACCACTTTTGCACTTGTATTAGTGTGGAAAAAACACTTTTTGCACTTGTGATAGTGTTGAAAAACCACTTTTTGCACTTGTGATACTGTTAAAAAACCACTTTTCGCACTTGTGTTTGTGGTGAAAAACCACTTTTTGCACTTGTGTTTGTGCAGGAAACCACTTTTGCACTTGTATTAGTGTGGAAAAAACACTTTTTGCACTTGTGATAGTGTTGAAAAACCACTTTTCGCACTTGTGTTAGTGTTGAAAAACCACTTTTCACACTTGTGTTAGTGTTGAAAAAATACTTTTCGCACTTGTGTTGGCGCAGGAAACCACTTTTGCACTTGTATTAGTGTGGAAAAAACACTTTTTGCACTTGTGATAGTGTTGAAAAACCACTTTTCGCACTTGTGTTAGTGTTGAAAAACCACTTTTCGCACTTGTGTTGGTGCAGGAACCACTTTTGCACTTGTATTAGTGTGGAAAAACAACTTTTCACAATTGTGTTAGTGTTGAAAAACCACTTTTCGCACTTGTGTTAGTGTTGAAAAACCACTTTTCGCATTTGTGTTGGTGCAGGAAACCACTTTTGCACATGTATTAGTGTGGAAAAAAACACTTTTTGCACTTGTGATAGTGTTGAAAAACCACTTTTCGCACTTGTGTTAGTGTTGAAAAACCACTTTTCGCACTTGTGTTGGTGCAGGAAACCACTTTTGCACTTGTATAAGTGTAGAAAAACCACTTTTCGCACTTGTGTTAGTGTTGAAAAAACACTTTTCGCACTTGTGTTAGTGTTGAAAAACCACTTTTCGCACTTGTGTTAGTGTTGAAAAACCACTTTTCACACTTGTGTTGGTGCAGGAAACCACTTTTGCACTTTTATTAGTGTGGAAAAAACTCTTTTTGCACTTGTGATAGTGTAGAAAAACCACTTTTCGCACTTGTGTTAGTGTTCAAAAACCACTTTTTGCACTTGTGTTGGTGCAGGAAACCACTTTTGCACTTGTATTAGTGTGGAAAAACCACTTTTCGCACTTGTGTTAGTGTTGAAAAAACACTTTTCGCACTTGTGTTAGTGTGAAAAACCACTTTTCGCACTTGTGTTAGTGTTGAAAAACCACTTTTCGCACTTGTGTTGGTGCAGGAAACCACATTTGCACTTGTATTAGTGTGGAAAAACCACTTTTCGCACTTGTGTTAGTGTTGAAAAACCACTTTTCGCACTTGTGTTGGTGCAGGAAACCACTTTTGCACTTGTATTAGTGTGGAAAAAACACTTTTTGCACTTGTGATAGTGTTGAAAAACCACTTTTCGCACTTGTGTTAGTGTTGAAAAACCACTTTTCGCACTTGTGTTGGTGCAGGAAACCACTTTTGCACTTGTATTAGTATGGAAAAACCACTTTTCGCACTTGTGTTATTGTTGAAAAACCACTTTTCGCACTTGTGTTAGTGTTGAAAAACCACTTTTCGCACTTGTGTTAGTGTTGAAAAACCACTTTTCGCATTTGTGTTGGTGCAGGAAACCACTTTTGCACATGTATTAGTGTGGAAAAAACACTTTTTGCACTTGTGATAGTGTTGAAAAACCACTTTTCGCACTTGTGTTAGTGTTGAAAAACCACTTTTCGCACTTGTGTTGGTGCAGGAACCACTTTTGCACTTGTATTAGTGTGGAAAAACCACTTTTCGCAATTGTGTTAGTGATGAAAAACCACTTTTTGCACTTGTGTTAGTGTTGAAAAACCACTTTTCGCATTTGTGTTGGTGCAGGAAACCACTTTTGCACTTGTATTAGTGTGGAAAAAACACTTTTTGCACTTGTGATAGTGTTGAAAAACCACTTTTTGCACTTGTGATACTGTTAAAAAACCACTTTTCGCACTTGTGTTTGTGGTGAAAAACCACTTTTTGCACTTGTGTTTGTGCAGGAAACCACTTTTGCACTTGTATTAGTGTGGAAAAAACACTTTTTGCACTTGTGATAGTGTTGAAAAACCACTTTTCGCACTTGTGTTAGTGTTGAAAAACCACTTTTCACACTTGTGTTAGTGTTGAAAAAATACTTTTCGCACTTGTGTTGGCGCAGGAAACCACTTTTGCACTTGTATTAGTGTGGAAAAAACCACTTTTCGCAATTGTGTTAGTGATGAAAAACCACTTTTCGCACTTGTGTTAGTGTTGAAAAACCACTTTTCGCATTTGTGTTGGTGCAGGAAACCACTTTTGCACTTGTATTAGTGTGGAAAAAACACTTTTTGCACTTGTGATAGTGTTGAAAAACCACTTTTTGCACTTGTGATACTGTTAAAAAACCACTTTTTGCACTTGTGTTTGTGGTGAAAAACCACTTTTTGCACTTGTGTTTGTGCAGGAAACCACTTTTGCACTTGTATTAGTGTGGAAAAAACACTTTTTGCACTTGTGATAGTGTTGAAAAACCACTTTTCGCACTTGTGTTAGTGTGGAAAAAATACTTTTTGCACTTGTGATAGTGTTGAAAAACCACTTTTCGCACTTGTGTTAGTGTTGAAAAACCACTTTTCGCACTTGTGTTGGTGCAGGAACCACTTTTGCACTTGTATTAGTGTGGAAAAACAACTTTTCACAATTGTGTTAGTGTTGAAAAACCACTTTTCGCACTTGTGTTAGTGTTGAAAAACCACTTTTCGCACTTGTGTTAGTGTTGAAAAATCACTTTTCGCACTCGTGTTAGTGTTGAAAAAACACTTTTCGCACTCGTGTTAGTGTTGAAAAAACACTTTTCGCAGTTGTGTTGGTGCAGGAAACCACTTTTGCACTTGTATTAGTGTGGAAAAAACACTTTTTGCACTTGTGATAGTGTTGAAAAACCACTTTTCGCACTTGTGTTAGTGTTGAAAAACCACTTTTCGCACTTGTGTTGGTGCAGGAACCACTTTTGCACTTGTATTAGTGTGGAAAAACCACTTTTCGCAATTGTGTTAGTGATGAAAAACCACTTTTCGCACTTGTGTTAGTGTGGAAAAACCACTTTTCGCAATTGTGTTAGTGATGAAAAACCACTTTTCACACTTGTGTTAGTGTTGAAAAAATACTTTTCGCACTTGTGTTGGCGCAGGAAACCACTTTTGCACTTGTATTAGTGTGGAAAAAACACTTTTTGCACTTGTGATAGTGTTGAAAAACCACTTTTCGCACTTGTGTTAGTGTTGAAAAACCACTTTTCGCACTTGTGTTGGTGCAGGAACCACTTTTGCACTTGTATTAGTGTGGAAAAACAACTTTTCACAATTGTGTTAGTGTTGAAAAACCACTTTTCGCACTTGTGTTAGTGTTGAAAAAACACTTTTCGCATTTGTGTTGGTGCAGGAAACCACTTTTGCACATGTATTAGTGTGGAAAAAACACTTTTTGCACTTGTGATAGTGTTGAAAAACCACTTTTCGCACTTGTGTTAGTGTTGAAAAACCACTTTTCGCACTTGTGTTGGTGCAGGAAACCACTTTTGCACTTGTATAAGTGTAGAAAAACCACTTTTCGCACTTGTGTTAGTGTTGAAAAAACACTTTTCGCACTTGTGTTAGTGTTGAAAAACCACTTTTCGCACTTGTGTTAGTGTTGAAAAACCACTTTTCACACTTGTGTTGGTGCAGGAAACCACTTTTGCACTTTTATTAGTGTGGAAAAAACTCTTTTTGCACTTGTGATAGTGTAGAAAAACCACTTTTCGCACTTGTGTTAGTGTTCAAAAACCACTTTTTGCACTTGTGTTGGTGCAGGAAACCACTTTTGCACTTGTATTAGTGTGGAAAAACCACTTTTCGCACTCGTGTTAGTGTTGAAAAAACACTTTTCGCACTTGTGTTAGTGTGAAAAACCACTTTTCGCACTTGTGTTAGTGTTGAAAAACCACTTTTCGCACTTGTGTTGGTGCAGGAAACCACATTTGCACTTGTATTAGTGTGGAAAAACCACTTTTCGCACTTGTGTTAGTGTTGAAAAACCACTTTTCGCACTTGTGTTGGTGCAGGAAACCACTTTTGCACTTGTATTAGTGTGGAAAAAACACTTTTTGCACTTGTGATAGTGTTGAAAAACCACTTTTCGCACTTGTGTTAGTGTTGAAAAACCACTTTTCGCACTAGTGTGCAGGAAACCACTTCTGCACTTGTATTAGTATGGAAAAACCACTTTTCGCACTTGTGTTATTGTTGAAAAACCACTTTTCGCACTTGTGTTAGTGTTGAAAAACCACTTTTCGCACTTGTGTTAGTGTTGAAAAACCACTTTTCGCATTTGTGTTGGTGCAGGAAACCACTTTTGCACATGTATTAGTGTGGAAAAAACACTTTTTGCACTTGTGGTAGTGTTGAAAAACCACTTTTCGCACTTGTGTTAGTGTTGAAAAACCACTTTTCGCACTTGTGTTGGTGCAGGAACCACTTTTGCACTTGTATTAGTGTGGAAAAACCACTTTTCGCAATTGTGTTAGTGATGAAAAACCACTTTTCGCACTTGTGTTAGTGTTGAAAAACCACTTTTCGCATTTGTGTTGGTGCAGGAAACCACTTTTGCACTTGTATTAGTGTGGAAAAAACACTTTTTGCACTTGTGATAGTGTTGAAAAACCACTTTTTGCACTTGTGATACTGTTAAAAAACCACTTTTCGCACTTGTGTTTGTGGTGAAAAACCACTTTTTGCACTTGTGTTTGTGCAGGAAACCACTTTTGCACTTGTATTAGTGTGGAAAAAACACTTTTTGCACTTGTGATAGTGTTGAAAAACCACTTTTCGCACTTGTGTTAGTGTTGAAAAACCACTTTTCACACTTGTGTTAGTGTTGAAAAAATACTTTTCGCACTTGTGTTGGCGCAGGAAACCACTTTTGCACTTGTATTAGTGTGGAAAAAACACTTTTTGCACTTGTGATAGTGTTGAAAAACCACTTTTCGCACTTGTGTTAGTGTTGAAAAACCACTTTTCGCACTTGTGTTGGTGCAGGAACCACTTTTGCACTTGTATTAGTGTGGAAAAACAACTTTTCACAACTGTGTTAGTGTTGAAAAACCACTTTTCGCACTTGTGTTAGTGTTGAAAAACCACTTTTCGCATTTGTGTTGGTGCAGGAAACCACTTTTGCACATGTATTAGTGTGGAAAAAACACTTTTTGCACTTGTGATAGTGTTGAAAAACCACTTTTCGCACTTGTGTTAGTGTTGAAAAACCACTTTTCGCACTTGTGTTGGTGCAGGAAACCACTTTTGCACTTGTATAAGTGTAGAAAAACCACTTTTCGCACTTGTGTTGGTGTTGAAAAAACACTTTTCGCACTTGTGTTAGTGTTGAAAAACCACTTTTCGCACTTGTGTTAGTGTTGAAAAACCACTTTTCACACTTGTGTTGGTGCAGGAAACCACTTTTGCACTTTTATTAGTGTGGAAAAAACTCTTTTTGCACTTGTGATAGTGTAGAAAAACCACTTTTCGCACTTGTGTTAGTGTTCAAAAACCACTTTTTGCACTTGTGTTGGTGCAGGAAACCACTTTTGCACTTGTATTAGTGTGGAAAAACCACTTTTCGCACTTGTGTTAGTGTTGAAAAAACACTTTTCGCACTTGTGTTAGTGTGAAAAACCACTTTTCGCACTTGTGTTAGTGTTGAAAAACCACTTTTCGCACTTGTGTTGGTGCAGGAAACCACATTTGCACTTGTATTAGTGTGGAAAAACCACTTTTCGCACTTGTGTTAGTGTTGAAAAACCACTTTTCGCACTTGTGTTGGTGCAGGAAACCACTTTTGCACTTGTATTAGTGTGGAAAAAACACTTTTTGCACTTGTGATAGTGTTGAAAAACCACTTTTCGCACTTGTGTTAGTGTTGAAAAACCACTTTTCGCACTTGTGTTGGTGCAGGAAACCACTTTTGCACTTGTATTAGTATGGAAAAACCACTTTTCGCACTTGTGTTATTGTTGAAAAACCACTTTTCGCACTTGTGTTAGTGTTGAAAAACCACTTTTCGCACTTGTGTTAGTGTCGAAAAATCACTTTACGCACTTGTGTTGGTGCAGGAAACCACTTTTGCACTTGTATTAGTGTGGAAAAAACACTTTTTGCACTTGTGATAGTGTTGAAAAACCACTTTTTGCACTTGTGATACTGTTTAAAAAAACACTTTTCGCACTTGTGTTTGTGGTGAAAACCACTTTTTGCACTTGTGTTTGTGCAGGAAACCACTTTTGCACTTGTATTAGTGTGGAAAAACCACTTTTCGCACTTGTGTTAGTGTTGAAAAACCACTTTTCACACTTGTGTTGGTGCAGGAAACCACTTTTGCACTTTTATTAGTGTGGAAAAAACTCTTTTTGCACTTGTGATAGTGTAGAAAAACCACTTTTCGCACTTGTGTTAGTGTTCAAAAACCACTTTTTGCACTTGTGTTGGTGCAGGAAACCACTTTTGCACTTGTATTAGTGTGGAAAAACCACTTTTCGCACTTGTGTTAGTGTTGAAAAAACACTTTTCGCACTTGTGTTAGTGTGAAAAACCACATTTCGCACTTGTGTTAGTGTTGAAAAACCACTTTTCGCACTTGTGTTGGTGCAGGAAACCACATTTGCACTTGTATTAGTGTGGAAAAACCACTTTTCGCACTTGTGTTAGTGTTGAAAAACCACTTTTTGCACATGTGATAGTGTTGAAAAACCACTTTTTGCACTTGTGATACTGTTAAAAAACCACTTTTCGCACTTGTGTTTGTGGTGAAAAACCACTTTTTGCACTTGTGTTTGTGCAGGAAACCACTTTTGCACTTGTATTAGTGTGGAAAAAACACTTTTCGCACTTGTGTTATTGTTGAAAAACCACTTTTCGCACTTGTGTTAGTGTTGAAAAACCACTTTTCGCACTTGTGTTAGTGTTGAAAAACCACTTTTCGCATTTGTGTTGGTGCAGGAAACCACTTTTGCACATGTATTAGTGTGGAAAAAACACTTTTTGCACTTGTGATAGTGTTGAAAAACCACTTTTCGCACTTGTGTTAGTGTTGAAAAACCACTTTTCGCACCTGTGTTGGTGCAGGAAACCACTTTTGCACTTGTATTAGTGTAGAAAAACCACTTTTTGCACTTGTGTTAGTGTTGAAAAACCACTTTTCGCACTTGTGTTAGTGTTGAAAAACCACTTTTCGCACTTGTGTTAGTGTTGAAAAACCACTTTTCGCACTTGTGTTAGTGTTGAAAAACCACTTTTCGCACTTGTGTTGGTGCAGGAAACCACTTTTGCACTTGTATTAGTGTGGAAAAAACCACTTTTCGCACTTGTGTTATTGTTGAAAAACCACTTTTCGCACTTGTGTTAGTGTTGAAAAACCACTTTTCGCACTTGTGTTAGTGTCGAAAAATCACTTTACGCACTTGTGTTGGTGCAGGAAACCACTTTTGCACTTATATTAGTGTGGAAAAAACACTTTTTGCACATGTGATAGTGTTGAAAAACCACTTTTTGCACTTGTGATACTGTTAAAAAACCACTTTTCGCACTTGTGTTTGTGGTGAAAAACCACTTTTTGCACTTGTGTTTGTGCAGGAAACCACTTTTGCACTTGTATTAGTGTGGAAAAACCACTTTTCGCACTTGTGTTAGTGTTGAAAAACCACTTTTCGCACTTGTGTTAGTGTTGAAAAACCACTTTTCGCACTTATGTTGGTGCAGGAAACTACTTTTGCACTTGTATTAGTGTGGAAAAAACACTTTTTGCACTTGTGATAGTGTTGAAAAACCACTTTTCGCACTTGTGTTAGTGTTGAAAAACCACTTTTCGCACTTGTGTTAGTGTTGAAAAAACACTTTTCGCACTTGTGTTGGTGCAGGAAACCACTTTTGCACTTGTATAAGTGTGGAAAAAACACTTTTTGCACTTGTGATAGTGTTGAAAAACCACTTTTCGCACTTGTGTTAGTGTTGAAAAACCACTTTTCGCACTTGTGTTGGTGCAGGAACCACTTTTGCACTTGTATTAGTGTGGAAAAACCACTTTTCGCAATTGTGTTAGTGTTGAAAAACCACTTTTCGCACTTGTGTTAGTGTTGAAAAACCACTTTTCGCATTTGTGTTGGTGCAGGAAACCACTTTTGCACATGTATTAGTGTGGAAAAAACACTTGTTGCACTTGTGATAGTGTTGAAAAACCACTTTTCGCACTTGTGTTAGTGTTGAAAAACCACTTTTCACACTTGTGTTGGTGCAGGAAACCACTTTTGCACTTGTATTAGTGTAGAAAAACCACTTTTCGCACTTGTGTTAGTGTTGAAAAACCACTTTTCGCACTTGTGTTGGTGTTGAAAAACCACTTTTCGCACTTGTGTTAGTGTTGAAAAACCACTTTTCGCACTTGTGTTGGTGCAGGAAACCACTTTTGCACTTGTATTAGTGTGGAAAAAACACTTTTTGCACTTGTTATAGTGTAGAAAAACCACTTTTCGCACTTGTGTTAGTGTTCAAAAACCACTTTTTGCACTTGTGTTGGTGCAGGCAACCACTTTTGCACTTGTATTAGTGTGGAAAACCACTTTTCGCACTTGTGTTAGTGTTGAAAAACCACTTTTCGCACTTGTGTTAGTGTGAAAAACCACTTTTCGCACTTGTGTTAGTGTTGAAAAACCACTTTTCGCACTTGTGTTGGTGCAGGAAACCACTTTTGCACTTGTATTAGTGTGGAAAAACCACTTTTCGCACTTGTGTTAGTGTTGAAAAACCACTTTTCGCACTTGTGTTGGTGCAGGAAACCACTTTTGCACTTGTATTAGTGTGGAAAAAACACTTTTTGCACTTGTGATAGTGTTGAAAAACCACTTTTCGCACTTGTGTTAGTGTTGAAAAACCAGTTTTCGCACTTGTGTTGGTGCAGGAAACCACTTTTGCACTTGTATTAGTGTGGAAAAACCACTTTTCGCACTTGTGTTATTGTTGAAAAACCACTTTTCGCACTTGTGTTAGTGTTGAAAAACCACTTTTCGCACTTGTGTTAGTGTCGAAAAATCACTTTACGCACTTGTGTTGGTGCAGGAAACGACTTTTGCACTTGTATTAGTGTGGAAAAAACACTTTTCGCACTTGTGTTAGTGTTGAAAAACAACTTTTCGCACTTGTGTTAGTGTTGAAAAACCACTTTTCGCACTTGTGTTGGTGCAGGAAACCACTTTTGCACTTGTATTAGTGTGGAAAAACAATTTTTGCACTTGTGATAGTGTTGAAAAACCACTTTTCACACTTGTGTTAGTGTTGAAAAACCACTTTTCGCACTTGTGTTGGTGCAGGAAACCACTTTTGCACTTGTATTAGTGTGGAAAAAACACTTTTTGCACTTGTGATAGTGTTGAAAAACCACTTTACGCACTTGTGTTGGTGCAGGAAACCACTTTTGCACTTATATTAGTGTGGAAAAAACACTTTTTGCACATGTGATAGTGTTGAAAAACCACTTTTTGCACTTGTGATACTGTTAAAAAACCACTTTTCGCACTTGTGTTTGTGGTGAAAAACCACTTTTTGCACTTGTGTTTGTGCAGGAAACCACTTTTGCACTTGTATTAGTGTGGAAAAACCACTTTTCGCACTTGTGTTAGTGTTGAAAAACCACTTTTCGCACTTGTGTTAGTGTTGAAAAACCACTTTTCGCACTTATGTTGGTGCAGGAAACTACTTTTGCACTTGTATTAGTGTGGAAAAAACACTTTTTGCACTTGTGATAGTGTTGAAAAACCACTTTTCGCACTTGTGTTAGTGTTGAAAAACCACTTTTCGCACTTGTGTTAGTGTTGAAAAAACACTTTTCGCACTTGTGTTGGTGCAGGAAACCACTTTTGCACTTGTATAAGTGTGGAAAAAACACTTTTTGCACTTGTGATAGTGTTGAAAAACCACTTTTCGCACTTGTGTTAGTGTTGAAAAACCACTTTTCGCACTTGTGTTGGTGCAGGAACCACTTTTGCACTTGTATTAGTGTGGAAAAACCACTTTTCGCAATTGTGTTAGTGTTGAAAAACCACTTTTCGCACTTGTGTTAGTGTTGAAAAACCACTTTTCGCATTTGTGTTGGTGCAGGAAACCACTTTTGCACATGTATTAGTGTGGAAAAAACACTTGTTGCACTTGTGATAGTGTTGAAAAACCACTTTTCGCACTTGTGTTAGTGTTGAAAAACCACTTTTCACACTTGTGTTGGTGCAGGAAACCACTTTTGCACTTGTATTAGTGTAGAAAAACCACTTTTCGCACTTGTGTTAGTGTTGAAAAACCACTTTTCGCACTTGTGTTGGTGTTGAAAAACCACTTTTCGCACTTGTGTTAGTGTTGAAAAACCACTTTTCGCACTTGTGTTGGTGCAGGAAACCACTTTTGCACTTGTATTAGTGTGGAAAAAACACTTTTTGCACTTGTTATAGTGTAGAAAAACCACTTTTCGCACTTGTGTTAGTGTTCAAAAACCACTTTTTGCACTTGTGTTGGTGCAGGAAACCACTTTTGCACTTGTATTAGTGTGGAAAAACCACTTTTCGCACTTGTGTTAGTGTTGAAAAACCACTTTTCGCACTTGTGTTAGTGTGAAAAACCACTTTTCGCACTTGTGTTAGTGTTGAAAAACCACTTTTCGCACTTGTGTTGGTGCAGGAAACCACTTTTGCACTTGTATTAGTGTGGAAAAACCACTTTTCGCACTTGTGTTAGTGTTGAAAAACCACTTTTCGCACTTGTGTTGGTGCAGGAAACCACTTTTGCACTTGTATTAGTGTGGAAAAAACACTTTTTGCACTTGTGATAGTGTTGAAAAACCACTTTTCGCACTTGTGTTAGTGTTGAAAAACCAGTTTTCGCACTTGTGTTGGTGCAGGAAACCATTTTTGCACTTGTATTAGTGTGGAAAAACCACTTTTCGCACTTGTGTTATTGTTGAAAAACCACTTTTCGCACTTGTGTTAGTGTTGAAAAACCACTTTTCGCACTTGTGTTAGTGTCGAAAAATCACTTTACGCACTTGTGTTGGTGCAGGAAACGACTTTTGCACTTGTATTAGTGTGGAAAAAACACTTTTCGCACTTGTGTTAGTGTTGAAAAACAACTTTTCGCACTTGTGTTAGTGTTGAAAAACCACTTTTCGCACTTGTGTTGGTGCAGGAAACCACTTTTGCACTTGTATTAGTGTGGAAAAACAATTTTTGCACTTGTGATAGTGTTGAAAAACCACTTTTCACACTTGTGTTAGTGTTGAAAAACCACTTTTCGCACTTGTGTTGGTGCAGGAAACCACTTTTGCACTTGTATTAGTGTGGAAAAAACACTTTTTGCACTTGTGATAGTGTTGAAAAACCACTTTTTGCACTTGTGATACTGTTAAAAAACCACTTTTCGCACTTGTGTTTGTGGTGAAAAACCACTTTTTGCACTTGTGTTTGTGCAGGAAACCACTTTTGCACTTGTATTATTGTGGAAAAACCACTTTTCGCACTTGTGTTAGTGTTGAAAAACCACTTTTCGCACTTGTGTTAGTGTTGAAAAACCACTTTTCGCACTTGTGTTGGTGCAGGAAACCACTTTTGCACTTGTATTAGTGTGGAAAAAACACTTTTTGCACTTGTGATAGTGTTGAAAAACCACTTTTCGCACTTGTGTTAGTGTTTGAAAAATCACTTTTCGCACTTGTGTTAGTGTTGAAAAAACACTTTTCGCACTTGTGTTGGTGCAGGAAACCACTTTTGCACTTGTATTAGTGTGGAAAAAACACTTTTTGCACTTGTGATAGTGTTGAAAAACCACTTTTCGCACTTGTGTTAGTGTTGAAAAACCACTTTTCGCACTTGTGTTGGTGCAGGAACCACTTTTGCACTTGTATTAGTGTGGAAAAACCACTTTTCGCAATTGTGTTAGTGTTGAAAAACCACTTTTCGCACTTGTGTTAGTGTTGAAAAACCACTTTTCGCATTTGTGTTGGTGCAGGAAACCACTTTTGCACATGTATTAGTGTGGAAAAAACACTTTTTGCACTTGTGATAGTGTTGAAAAACCACTTTTCGCACTTGTGTTAGTGTTGAAAAACCACTTTTCGCACTTGTGTTGGTGCAGGAAACCACTTTTGCACTTGTATTAGTGTAGAAAAACCACTTTTCGCACTTGTGTTAGTGTTGAAAAACCACTTTTCGCACTTGTGTTAGTGTTGAAAAACCACTTTTCGCACTTGTGTTAGTGTTGAAAAACCACTTTTTGCACTTGTGTTAGTGTTGAAAAACCACTTTTTGCACTTGTGTTGGTGCAGGAAACCACTTTTGCACTTGTATTAGTGTGGAAAAAACACTTTTTGCACTTGTGATAGTGTTGAAAAACCACTTTTCGCACTTGTGTTAGTGTTGAAAAACCAGTTTTCGCACTTGTGTTGGTGCAGGAAACCACTTTTGCACTTGTATTAGTGTGGAAAAACCACTTTTCGCACTTGTGTTATTGTTGAAAAACCACTTTTCGCACTTGTGTTAGTGTTGAAAAACCACTTTTCGCACTTGTGTTAGTGTCGAAAAACCACTTTTTGCACTTGTGTTGGTGCAGGAAACCACTTTTGCACTTATATTAGTGTGGAAAAAACACTTTTCGCACTTGTCTTATTGTTGAAAAACCACTTTTCGCACTTGTGTTAGTGTCGAAAAATCACTTTACGCACTTGTGTTGATGCAGGAAACCACTTTTGCACTTATATTAGTGTGGAAAAAACACTTTTTGCACTTGTGATAGTGTTGAAAAACCACTTTTTGCACTTGTGATACTGTTAAAAAACCACTTTTCGCACTTGTGTTTGTGGTGAAAAACCACTTTTTGCACTTGTGTTTGTGCAGGAAACCACTTTTGCACTTGTATTAGTGTGGAAAAACCACTTTTCGCACTTGTGTTAGTGTTGAAAAACCACTTTTCACACTTGTGTTGGTGCAGGAAACCACTTTTGCACTTGTATTAGTGTGGAAAAAACACTTTTTGCACTTGTGATAGTGTTGAAAAACCACTTTTCGCACTTGTGTTAGTGTTGAAAAACCAGTTTTCGCACTTGTGTTGGTGCAGGAAACCACTTTTGCACTTGTATTAGTGTGGAAAAACCACTTTTCGCACTTGTGTTATTGTTGAAAAACCACTTTTCGCACTTGTGTTAGTGTTGAAAAACCACTTTTCGCACTTGTGTTAGTGTCGAAAAACAACTTTTTTCCACTTGTATTGGTGCAGGAAACCACTTTTGCACTTGTATTAGTGTGGAAAAACCACTTTTCGCACTTGTGTTATTGTTGAAAAACCACTTTTCGCACTTGCGTTGTGTCGAAAAATCACTTTACGCACTTGTGTTGGTGCAGGAAACCACTTTTGCACTTATATTAGTGTGGAAAAAACACTTTTTGCACTTGTGATAGTGTTGAAAAACCACTTTTTGCACTTGTGATACTGTTAAAAAACCACTTTTCGCACTTGTGTTTGTGGTGAAAAACCACTTTTTGCACTTGTGTTTGTGCAGGAAACCACTTTTGCACTTGTATTAGTGTGGAAAAACCACTTTTCGCACTTGTGTTAGTGTTGAAAAACCACTTTTCGCACTTGTGTTAGTGTGAAAAACCACTTTTCGCACTTGTGTTAGTGTTGAAAAACCACTTTTCGCACTTGTGTTGGTGCAGGAAACCACTTTTGCACTTGTATTAGTGTGGAAAAACCACTTTTCGCACTTGTGTTAGTGTTGAAAAACCACTTTTCACACTTGTGTTGGTGCAGGAAACCACTTTTGCACTTGTATTAGTGTGGAAAAAACACTTTTTGCACTTGTGATAGTGTTGAAAAACCACTTTTTGCACTTGTGATACTGTTAAAAAACCACTTTTCGCACTTGTGTTTGTGGTGAAAAACCACTTTTTGCACTTGTGTTTGTGCAGGAAACCACTTTTGCACTTGTATTAGTGTGGAAAAAACACTTTTTGCACTTGTGATAGTGTTGAAAAACCACTTTTCGCACTTGTGTTAGTGTTGAAAAACCACTTTTCACACTTGTGTTTGTGTTGAAAAAATACTTTTCGCACTTGTGTTGGCGCAGGAAACCACTTTTGCACTTGTATTAGTGTGGAAAAAACACTTTTTGCACTTGTGATAGTGTTGAAAAACCACTTTTCGCACTTGTGTTAGTGTTGAAAAACCACTTTTCGCACTTGTGTTTGTGGTGAAAAACCACTTTTTGCACTTGTGTTTGTGCAGGAAACCACTTTTGCACTTGTATTAGTGTGGAAAAAACACTTTTTGCACTTGTGATAGTGTTGAAAAACCACTTTTCGCACTTGTGTTAGTGTTGAAAAACCACTTTTCACACTTGTGTTAGTGTTGAAAAAATACTTTTCGCACTTGTGTTGGCGCAGGAAACCACTTTTGCACTTGTATTAGTGTGGAAAAAACACTTTTTGCACTTGTGATAGTGTTGAAAAACCACTTTTCGCACTTGTGTTAGTGTTGAAAAAATACTTTTCGCACTTGTGTTGGTGCAGGAACCACTTTTGCACTTGTATTAGTGTGGAAAAACCACTTTTCACAATTGTGTTAGTGTTGAAAAACCACTTTTCGCACTTGTCTTAGTGTTGAAAAACCACTTTTCGCATTTGTGTTGGTGCAGGAAACCACTTTTGCACATGTATTAGTGTGGAAAAAACACTTTTTGCACTTGTGATAGTGTTGAAAAACCACTTTTCGCACTTGTGTTAGTGTTGAAAAACCACTTTTCGCACTTGTGTTGGTGCAGGAAACCACTTTTGCACTTGTATAAGTGTAGAAAAACCACTTTTCGCACTTGTGTTAGTGTTGAAAAAACACTTTTCGCACTTGTGTTAGTGTTGAAAAACCACTTTTCGCACTTGTGTTAGTGTTGAAAAACCACTTTTCATACTTGTGTTGGTGCAGGAAACCACTTTTGCACTTTTATTAGTGTGGAAAAAACTCTTTTTGCACTTGTGATAGTGTAGAAAAACCACTTTTCGCACTTGTGTTAGTGTTCAAAAACCACTTTTTGCACTTGTGTTGGTGCAGGAAACCACTTTTGCACTTGTATTAGTGTGGAAAAACCACTTTTCGAACTTGTGTTAGTGTTGAAAAACCACTTTTCGCACTTGTGTTAGTGTGAAAAACCACTTTTCGCACTCGTGTTAGTGTTGAAAAACCACTTTTCGCACTTGTGTTGGTGCAGGAAACCACATTTGCACTTGTATTAGTGTGGAAAAACCACTTTTCGCACTTGTGTTAGTGTTGAAAAACCACTTTTCGCACTTGTGTTGGTGCAGGAAACCACTTTTGCACTTGTATTAGTGTGGAAAAAAACACTTTTTGCACTTGTGATAGTGTTGAAAAACCACTTTTCGCACTTGTGTTAGTGTTGAAAAACCACTTTTCGCACTTGTGTTGGTGCAGGAAACCACTTTTGCACTTGTATTAGTATGGAAAAACCACTTTTCGCACTTGTGTTATTGTTGAAAAACCACTTTTTGCACTTGTGTTAGTGTTGAAAAACCACTTTTCGCACTTGTGTTAGTGTCGAAAAATCACTTTACGAACTTGTGTTGGTGCAGGAAACCACTTTTGCACTTGTATTAGTGTGGAAAAACACTTTTTGCACTTGTGATAGTGTTGAAAAACCACTTTTTGCACTTGTGATACTGTTTAAAAAAACACTTTTCGCACTTGTGTTTGTGGTGAAAACCACTTTTTGCACTTGTGTTTGTGCAGGAAACCACTTTTGCACTTGTATTAGTGTGGAAAAACCACTTTTCGCACTTGTGTTAGTGTTGAAAAACCACTTTTCGCACTTGTGTTAGTGTTGAAAAACCACTTTTCGCAATTGTGTTGGTGCAGGAAACCACTTTTGCACTTGTATTAGTGTGGAAAAAACACTTTTCGCACTTGTGTTATTGTTGAAAAACCACTTTTCGCACTTGTGTTAGTGTTGAAAAACCACTTTTCGCACTTGTGTTAGTGTTGAAAAACCACTTTTCGCATTTGTGTTGGTGCAGGAAACCACTTTTGCACATGTATTAGTGTGGAAAAAACACTTTTTGCACTTGTGATAGTGTTGAAAAACCACTTTTCGCACTTGTGTTAGTGTTGAAAAACCACTTTTCGCACTTGTGTTGGTGCAGGAAACCACTTTTGCACTTGTATTAGTGTAGAAAAACCACTTTTTGCACTTGTGTTAGTGTTGAAAAACCACTTTTTGCACTTGTGTTAGTGTTGAAAAACCACTTTTCGCACTTGTGTTAGTGTTGAAAAACCACTTTTCGCACTTGTGTTAGTGTTGAAAAACCACTTTTCGCACTTGTGTTGGTGCAGGAAACCACTTTTGCACTTGTATTAGTGTGGAAAAAACCACTTTTCGCACTTGTGTTATTGTTGAAAAACCACTTTTCGCACTTGTGTTAGTGTTGAAAAACCACTTTTCGCACTTGTGTTAGTGTCGAAAAATCACTTTACGCACTTGTGTTGGTGCAGGAAACCACTTTTGCACTTATATTAGTGTGGAAAAAACACTTTTTGCACATGTGATAGTGTTGAAAAACCACTTTTTGCACTTGTGATACTGTTAAAAAACCACTTTTCGCACTTGTGTTTGTGGTGAAAAACCACTTTTTGCACTTGTGTTTGTGCAGGAAACCACTTTTGCACTTGTATTAGTGTGGAAAAACCACTTTTCGCACTTGTGTTGGTGTTGAAAAACCACTTTTCGCACTTGTGTTAGTGTTGAAAAACCACTTTTCGCACTTGTGTTAGTGTTGAAAAAACACTTTTCGCACTTGTGTTGGTGCAGGAAACCACTTTTGCACTTGTATAAGTGTGGAAAAAACACTTTTTGCACTTGTGATAGTGTTGAAAAACCACTTTTCGCACTTGTGTTAGTGTTGAAAAACCACTTTTCGCACTTGTGTTGGTGCAGGAACCACTTTTGCACTTGTATTAGTGTGGAAAAACCACTTTTCGCAATTGTGTTAGTGTTGAAAAACCACTTTTCGCACTTGTGTTAGTGTTGAAAAACCACTTTTCGCATTTGTGTTGGTGCAGGAAACCACTTTTGCACATGTATTAGTGTGGAAAAAACACTTGTTGCACTTGTAATAGTGTTGAAAAACCACTTTTCACACTTGTGTTGGTGCAGGAAACCACTTTTGCACTTGTATTAGTGTAGAAAAACCACTTTTCGCACTTGTGTTAGTGTTGAAAAACCACTTTTCGCACTTGTGTTAGTGTTGAAAAACCACTTTTCGCACTTGTGTTAGTGTTGAAAAACCACTTTTCGCACTTGTGTTGGTGCAGGAAACCACTTTTGCACTTGTATTAGTGTGGAAAAAACACTTTTTGCACTTGTGATAGTGTAGAAAAACCACTTTTCGCACTTGTGTTGGTGCAGGAAACCACATTTGCACTTGTATTAGTGTGGAAAAACCACTTTTCGCACTTGTGTTAGTGTTGAAAAACCACTTTTCGCACTTGTGTTGGTGCAGGAAACCACTTTTGCACTTGTATTAGTGTGGAAAAAACACTTTTTGCACTTGTGATAGTGTTGAAAAACCACTTTTCGCACTTGTGTTAGTGTTGAAAAACCACTTTTCGCACTTGTGTTGGTGCAGGAAACCACTTTTGCACTTGTATTAGTATGGAAAAACCACTTTTCGCACTTGTGTTATTGTTGAAAAACCACTTTTCGCACTTGTGTTAGTGTTGAAAAACCACTTTTCGCACTTGTGTTAGTGTCGAAAAATCACTTTACGCACTTGTGTTGGTGCAGGAAACCACTTTTGCACTTGTATTAGTGTGGAAAAAACACTTTTTGCACTTGTGATAGTGTTGAAAAACCACTTTTTGCACTTGTGATACTGTTTAAAAAAACACTTTTCGCACTTGTGTTTGTGGTGAAAACCACTTTTTGCACTTGTGTTTGTGCAGGAAACCACTTTTGCACTTGTATTAGTGTGGAAAAACCACTTTTCGCACTTGTGTTAGTGTTGAAAAACCACTTTTCGCACTTGTGTTAGTGTTGAAAAACCACTTTTCGCACTTGTGTTGGTGCAGGAAACCACTTTTGCACTTGTATTAGTGTGGAAAAAACACTTTTCGCACTTGTGTTATTGTTGAAAAACCACTTTTCGCACTTGTGTTAGTGTTGAAAAACCACTTTTCGCACTTGTGTTAGTGTTGAAAAACCACTTTTCGCATTTGTGTTGGTGCAGGAAACCACTTTTGCACATGTATTAGTGTGGAAAAAACACTTTTTGCACTTGTGATAGTGTTGAAAAACCACTTTTCGCACTTGTGTTAGTGTTGAAAAACCACTTTTCGCACTTGTGTTGGTGCAGGAAACCACTTTTGCACTTGTATTAGTGTAGAAAAACCACTTTTTGCACTTGTGTTAGTGTTGAAAAACCACTTTTCGCACTTGTGTTAGTGTTGAAAAACCACGTTTCGCACTTGTGTTAGTGTTGAAAAACCACTTTTCGCACTTGTGTTAGTGTTGAAAACCACTTTTCGCACTTGTGTTGGTGCAGGAAACCACTTTTGCACTTGTATTAGTGTGGAAAAAACCACTTTTCGCACTTGTGTTATTGTTGAAAAACCACTTTTCGCACTTGTGTTAGTGTTGAAAAACCACTTTTCGCACTTGTGTTAGTGTCGAAAAATCACTTTACGCACTTGTGTTGGTGCAGGAAACCACTTTTGCACTTATAATAGTGTGGAAAAAACACTTTTTGCACATGTGATAGTGTTGAAAAACCACTTTTTGCACTTGTGATACTGTTAAAAAACCACTTTTCGCACTTGTGTTTGTGGTGAAAAACCACTTTTTGCACTTGTGTTTGTGCAGGAAACCACTTTTGCACTTGTATTAGTGTGGAAAAACCACTTTTCGCACTTGTGTTAGTGTTGAAAAACCACTTTTCGCACTTGTGTTAGTGTTGAAAAACCACTTTTCGCACTTATGTTGGTGCAGGAAACTACTTTTGCACTTGTATTAGTGTGGAAAAAACACTTTTTGCACTTGTGATAGTGTTGAAAAACCACTTTTCGCACTTGTGTTAGTGTTGAAAAACCACTTTTCGCACTTGTGTTAGTGTTGAAAAAACACTTTTCGCACTTGTGTTGGTGCAGGAAACCACTTTTGCACTTGTATAAGTGTGGAAAAAACACTTTTTGCACTTGTGATAGTGTTGAAAAACCACTTTTCGCACTTGTGTTAGTGTTGAAAAACCACTTTTCGCACTTGTGTTGGTGCAGGAACCACTTTTGCACTTGTATTAGTGTGGAAAAACCACTTTTCGCAATTGTGTTAGTGTTGAAAAACCACTTTTCGCACTTGTGTTAGTGTTGAAAAACCACTTTTCGCATTTGTGTTGGTGCAGGAAACCACTTTTGCACATGTATTCGTGTGGAAAAAACACTTGTTGCACTTGTGATAGTGTTGAAAAACCACTTTTCGCACTTGTGTTAGTGTTGAAAAACCACTTTTCACACTTGTGTTGGTGCAGGAAACCACTTTTGCACTTGTATTAGTGTAGAAAAACCACTTTTCGCACTTGTGTTAGTGTTGAAAAACCACTTTTCGCACTTGTGTTAGTGTTGAAAAACCACTTTTCGCACTTGTGTTAGTGTTGAAAAACCACTTTTCGCACTTGTGTTGGTGCAGGAAACCACTTTTGCACTTGTATTAGTGTGGAAAAAACACTTTTTGCACTTGTGATAGTGTAGAAAATCCACTTTTCGCACTTGTGTTAGTGTTCAAAAACCACTTTTTGCACTTGTGTTGGTGCAGGAAACCACTTTTGCACTTGTATTAGTGTGGAAAAACCACTTTTCGCACTTGTGTTAGTGTTGAAAAACCACTTTTCGCACTTGTGTTAGTGTGAAAAACCACTTTTCGCACTTGTGTTAGTGTTGAAAAACCACTTTTCGCACTTGTGTTGGTGCAGGAAACCACTTTTACACTTGTATTAGTGTGGAAAAACCACTTTTTGCACTTGTGTTAGTGTTGAAAAACCACTTTTCGCACTTGTGTTGGTGCAGGAAACCACTTTTGCACTTGTATTAGTGTGGAAAAAACACTTTTTGCACTTGTGATAGTGTTGAAAAACCACTTTTCGCACTTGTGTTAGTGTTGAAAAACCAGTTTTCGCACTTGTGTTGGTGCAGGAAACCACTTTTGCACTTGTATTAGTGTGGAAAAACCACTTTTCGCACTTGTGTTATTGTTGAAAAACCACTTTTCGCACTTGTGTTAGTGTTGAAAAACCACTTTTCGCACTTGTGATACTGTTAAAAAACCACTTTTCGCACTTGTGTTTGTGGTGAAAAACCACTTTTTGCACTTGTGTTGGTGCAGGAAACCACTTTTGCACTTGTATTAGTGTGGAAAAAACACTTTTTGCACTTGTGATAGTGTTGAAAAACCACTTTTCGCACTTGTGTTAGTGTTTGAAAAATCACTTTTCGCACTTGTGTTAGTGTTGAAAAAACACTTTTCGCACTTGTGTTGGTGCAGGAAACCACTTTTGCACTTGTATTAGTGTGGAAAAAAACACTTTTTGCACTTGTGATAGTGTTGAAAAACCACTTTTCGCACTTGTGTTAGTGTTGAAAAACCACTTTTCGCACTTGTGTTGGTGCAGGAACCACTTTTGCACTTGTATTAGTGTGGAAAACCACTTTTCGCAATTGTGTTAGTGTTGAAAAACCACTTTTCGCACTTGTGTTAGTGTTGAAAAACCACTTTTCGCATTTGTGTTGGTGCAGGAAACCACTTTTGCACATGTATTAGTGTGGAAAAAACACTTTTTGCACTTGTGATAGTGTTGAAAAACCACTTTTCGCACTTGTGTTAGTGTGAAAAACCACTTTTCGCACTTGTGTTAGTGTTGAAAAACCACTTTTCGCACTTGTATTGGTGCAGGAAACCACTTTGCACTTGTATTAGTGTGGAAAAACCACTTTTCGCACTTGTGTTAGTGTTGAAAAACCACTTTTCACACTTGTGTTGGTGCAGGAAACCACTTTTGCACTTGTATTAGTGTGGAAAAAACACTTTTTGCACTTGTGATAGTGTTGAAAAACCACTTTTCGCACTTGTGTTAGTGTTGAAAAACCAGTTTTCGCACTTGTGTTGGTGCAGGAAACCACTTTTGCACTTGTATTAGTGTGGAAAAACCACTTTTCGCACTTGTGTTATTGTTGAAAAACCACTTTTCGCACTTGTGTTAGTGTTGAAAAACCACTTTTCGCACTTGTGTTAGTGTCGAAAAATCACTTTACGCACTTGTGTTGGTGCAGGAAACGACTTTTGCACTTGTATTAGTGTGGAAAAAACACTTTTCGCACTTGTGTTAGTGTTGAAAAACAACATTTCGCACTTGTGTTAGTGTTGAAAAACCACTTTTCGCACTTGTGTTGGTGCAGGAAACCACTTTTGCACTTGTTTTAGTGTGGAAAAAATTTTTTTGCACTTGTGATAGTGTTGAAAAACCACTTTTCACACTTGTGTTAGTGTTGAAAAACCACTTTTTGCACTTGTGTTGGTGCAGGAAACTACTTTTGCACTTGTATTAGTGTGGAAAAACCACTTTTCGCACTTGTGTTGGTGCAGGAAACCACTTTTGCACTTGTAGTAGTGTGGAAAAAACACTTTTTGCACTTGTGATAGTGATGAAAAACCACTTTTCGCACTTGTGTTAGTGTTGAAAAACCACTTTTTGCACTTGTGTTGGTGCAGGAAACCACTTTTGCACTTGTATTAGTGTGGAAAAAACACTTTTTGCACTTGTGATAGTGTTGAAAAACCACTTTTGCACTTGTGATACTGTTAAAAAACCACTTTTCGCACTTGTGTTTGTGGTGAAAAACCACTTTTTGCACTTGTGTTTGTGCAGGAAACCACTTTTGCACTTGTATTATTGTGGAAAAACCACTTTTCGCACTTGTGTTAGTGTTGAAAAACCACTTTTCGCACTTGTGTTAGTGTTGAAAAACCACTTTTCGCACTTGTGTTGGTGCAGGAAACCACTTTTGCACTTGTATTAGTGTGGAAAAAACACTTTTTGCACTTGTGATAGTGTTGAAAAACCACTTTTCGCACTTGTGTTAGTGTTTGAAAAATCACTTTTCGCACTTGTGTTAGTGTTGAAAAAACACTTTTCGCACTTGTGTTGGTGCAGGAAACCACTTTTGCACTTGTATTAGTGTGGAAAAAACACTTTTTGCACTTGTGATAGTGTTGAAAAACCACTTTTCGCACTTGTGTTAGTGTTGAAAAACCACTTTTCGCACTT